>NC_141685.1:1403040782-1403600282 GCF_964263255.1 Lissotriton vulgaris | reverse complement strand
AGTCAGTGAGAGTGAGAGTCAGGGAGTCAGTGAAAGTGAGAGTCACTCAGTCAGTCAGTCAGTGAGAGACAGTGAGAGTGAGCGTGAGAAAGACAGTCCGTGAGAGTGAGAGAGTCATCAGTCAGTGAGAGTGACAGTGTCAGTAAGTCCGTGAAAGTGAGAGTATCAGTCAGTGAGAGTAAGAGAGTCAGTCAGTCAGTGAGAGAGAGAGTCAGAAGACAATCCATGAGAGAGTCAGTCAGTGAGTGAGAGTGAGTCAGTCATTTAGCGAGAGTCAGTCAGTGAGAGTGAGAGAGTCAGTAAGTCAACAAGATAGTCAGTCAGTCAGTCAGAGAGAGTGAGAGAGTCAGTCAGTGAGAGTGAGTCAGTCAGTCAATGAGAGTGAGTCAGTCAGTCAGTAAGTGAGAGTGAGAGAGTCAGTCAGTCAGTGAGAGTGAGAGAGTTAGTTAGTCAGTCAGTGAGAGAGAGTGAGAGAGTCATTGAGAGTGAGAGAACCAGTCAGTGAGAGAGTCTGTCAGTGAGAGAGCGTGAGAGAGTCCATCAGTGAGTGAGAGAGAGTCAGTGAGTGAGAGAGAGAGAGAGAGTCAGTCAGTCAGTCAGTGATAGTGAGAGAGTCAATCAGTCAGTCAGTTGGCGAGAGTTAGATACTCAGTCAGTGAGAGTGAGAGAGGCAGTCAGTCAGTCAGCGAGAGAGAGTAAGAGTCAGTCAGTCAGGGAGAGTGAGAGAGGCAGTCAGTCAGTCAGCGAGAGAGAGTAAGAGTCAGTCAGTCAGGGAGAGTGAGAGAGCCAATCAGTCAGTCAGTTGTCGAGAGTGATAGACTCAGTCAGTCAGTGAGAGTGAGAGAGTCAGTCATTCAGTCAGTGAGAGTGAGTCAGTCAGTTAGTGAGAGTGAGAGAGTCAGTGAGAGAGTCAGTTAGTCAGATAGTGAGAGTAAGAGAGTCAGTCAGTCAGTGAGAGTGAGAGTGAGAGTCAGTCAGTCAGTCAGTCAGTGAGAGAGAGTGAGTAAGAGTCAGTCAGTTATTGAGAGAGAGAGACAGTCAGTGAGGGTGAGCAAGTCAGTAAGTGAGAGTGAGAGTCAGTCAGTGAGAGTGTGTGAGTGAGTCAGTCAGTGAGAGTGAGAGAGCCAGTCAGTGTGAGTGAGAGTCAGTCAGTCAGTCAGTGAGAGTGAGAGTCAGTCAGTCAGTGATAGTGAGAGAGTCAGTCACTCAATAAGATAGAGTCAGTCAGTGAGTGAGAGAGTCAGTCAGTGAATGAAAGTGAGCGAGTCAGTCAGTCAGTTAGTGAGAGTGAGAGATTCAGGCAGTCAGTGAGAGTGAGAGAGCAGTTAGTCAGTCAGTGAGAGAGAGTGAGAGAGTCAGGCAGTCAGTGAGTGAGTGAGAGCCAGAAAGTTAGTCAGTCAGTGAGTCAGTCAGTGAGTGAGAGTGAGTCAGTCATTTAGCGAGAGTGAGAGAGTGAGTCAGTCAGTCAGTGAGAGTGAGAGAGTCAGTCAGTCAGTGAGAGAAAGTGAAAGAGTCAGCCAGCCAGTCAGTTAGTGAGAGTGTCAGTCAGTCAGTGAGAGTGAGAGAGTCAGTCAGTGAGTGAGAGAAAGTGAAAGAGTCAGCCAGTCAGTCAGTTAGTGAGAGTGTCAGTCAGTCAGTGAGAGTGAGAATCAGTCAGTCAGTGAGAGAGTTAGTCAGTGAGTGAGAGAGAGTCAGTCAGTGAGTGAGAGAGAAAGAGTCAGTCAGTCAGTTAGTGAGAGTGAGAGATTCAGTCAGTCAGTGAAAGTGAGAGAGTCAGTTAGTCAGTGAGAGTGGGAGAATTAGGCAGTTAGTGAGTGAGAGAGTCAGTGAGTGAGTGAGAGTGAGTGAGCCAGTTAGTGAGAGTAAGAGAGTCAGTCAGTCAGTGAGAGTGAGAGAGTCAGTTAGTCAATTATTAAGTGAGAGAGAGTCAGTCAGTCAGTGAGAGAGAGTGAGAGTCAGTCAGTCAGTGAGAGTGAGAGAGGCAGTCAGTTAATGTGAGTGAGAGAGTCTGTCAGTCAGTGAGAGTGAGAGAGTCAGTTAGTCAGTCAGTCAGTCAGTGAGAGAGAGTGAGAGAGTCATTGAGAGTGAGAGAGCCAGTCAGTGAGAGAGTCTGTCAGTGAGAGAGAATGAGAGAGTCCGTCAGTGAGTGAGAGAGAGTCAGTGAGTGAGTGAGAGAGAGAGAGTCAGTCAGTCAGTGAGAGTGAAAGAGTCAGTCAGTCAGTTAGTGCGAGTGAGAGAGTCAGTCAGTGAGAGAGTCAGTCAATGAGAGTGAGAGAGTCAGTCCGTCAGTGAGAGTCAGTCAGTCAATGAGAGACTCAATCAGTGAGAGAGAGAGGCAGTCAGTGAGTAAGAGAGAGTGAGAGAGTCAGTCAGTTAGTGAGAGAGTCAGTCAGTCAGTTGGAGAGTCAGTCAGTGAGAGTGAGAGAGTCAGTCAGTCAGTTAGTGAGAGTGAGATAGTCAGTCAGTCAGTGAGAGTTAGAGAGTCAGGCAGTCAGTTAGTCGGTCAATGGGAGAGAGTTAGAGAGTCAGTCAGTCAGTCAGTCAGCAAGAGTGTGAGTCAGTCAGTTAGTAAGTTAGTGAGAGTGAGAGAGTCATTCAGTCAGTCAGTAAGAAAGAGTGAGAATTAGTGATTCAGTGAGAGTGAGAGAGTCAGTCAGTGAGAGTGAGAGTCAGGGAGTCAGTGAAAGTGAGAGTCACTCAGTCAGTCAGTCAGTGAGAGACAGTGAGAGTGAGCGTGAGAAAGACAGTCCGTGAGAGTGAGAGAGTCATCAGTCAGTGAGAGTGACAGTGTCAGTAAGTCCGTGAAAGTGAGAGTATCAGTCAGTGAGAGTAAGAGAGTCAGTCAGTCAGTGAGAGAGAGAGTCAGAAGACAATCCATGAGAGAGTCAGTCAGTGAGTGAGAGTGAGTCAGTCATTTAGCGAGAGTCAGTCAGTGAGAGTGAGAGAGTCAGTAAGTCAACAAGATAGTCAGTCAGTCAGTCAGAGAGAGTGAGAGAGTCAGTCAGTGAGAGTGAGTCAGTCAGTCAATGAGAGTGAGTCAGTCAGTCAGTTAGTGAGAGAGTCAGTCAGTCAGTGAGAGTGAGAGAGTTAGTTAGTCAGTCAGTGAGAGAGAGTGAGAGAGTCATTGAGAGTGAGAGAACCAGTCAGTGAGAGAGTCTGTCAGTGAGAGAGCGTGAGAGAGTCCATCAGTGAGTGAGAGAGAGTCAGTGAGTGAGAGAGAGAGAGAGAGTCAGTCAGTCAGTCAGTGATAGTGAGAGAGTCAATCAGTCAGTCAGTTGGCGAGAGTTAGATACTCAGTCAGTCAGTGAGAGTGAGAGAGGCAGTCAGTCAGTCAGCGAGAGAGAGTAAGAGTCAGTCAGTCAGGGAGAGTGAGAGAGGCAGTCAGTCAGTCAGCGAGAGAGAGTAAGAGTCAGTCAGTCAGGGAGAGTGAGAGAGCCAATCAGTCAGTCAGTTGTCGAGAGTGATAGACTCAGTCAGTCAGTGAGAGTGAGAGAGTCAGTCATTCAGTCAGTGAGAGTGAGTCAGTCAGTTAGTGAGAGTGAGAGAGTCAGTTAGTCAGATAGTGAGAGTAAGAGAGTCAGTCAGTCAGTGAGAGTGAGAGTGAGAGTCAGTCAGTCAGTCAGTCAGTGAGAGAGAGTGAGTAAGAGTCAGTCAGTTATTGAGAGAGAGAGACAGTCAGTGAGGGTGAGCAAGTCAGTAAGTGAGAGTGAGAGTCAGTCAGTGAGAGTGTGTGAGTGAGTCAGTCAGTGAGAGTGAGAGAGCCAGTCAGTGTGAGTGAGAGTCAGTCAGTCAGTCAGTGAGTGAGAGAGTCAGTCAGTGAATGAAAGTGAGCGAGTCAGTCAGTCAGTTAGTGAGAGTGAGAGATTCAGGCAGTCAGTGAGAGTGAGAGAGCAGTTAGTCAGTCAGTGAGAGAGAGTGAGAGAGTCAGGCAGTCAGTGAGTGAGTGAGAGCCAGAAAGTTAGTCAGTCAGTGAGTCAGTCAGTGAGTGAGAGTGAGTCAGTCATTTAGCGAGAGTGCGAGAGTGAGTCAGTCAGTCAGTGAGAGTGAGAGAGTCAGTCAGTCAGTGAGAGAAAGTGAAAGAGTCAGCCAGTCAGTCAGTTAGTGAGAGTGTCAGTCAGTCAGTGAGAGTGAGAGAGTCAGTCAGTGAGACAGAGTCAGTCAGTCAGTTAGTGAGAGTGAGAGATTCAGTCAGTCAGTGAAAGTGAGAGAGTCAGTTAGTCAGTGAGAGTGGGAGAATTAGGCAGTCAGTGAGTGAGTGAGAGTGAGTGAGCCAGTTAGTGAGAGTAAGAGAGTCAGTCAGTCAGT
The DNA here is from genome assembly GCF_964263255.1 of Lissotriton vulgaris. Classification (NCBI taxonomy): domain Eukaryota; kingdom Metazoa; phylum Chordata; class Amphibia; order Caudata; family Salamandridae; genus Lissotriton; species Lissotriton vulgaris. Next base: position 1,403,595,977 of record NC_141685.1, on the reverse strand, counting down.
GAGAGTGAGAGAGTCAGTTAGTCAATTATTAAGTGAGAGAGAGTCAGTCAGTCAGTGAGAGAGAGTGAGAGTCAGTCAGTCAGTGAGAGTGAGAGAGGCAGTCAGTTAATGTGAGTGAGAGAGTCGGTCAGTCAGTGAGAGTGAGAGAGTCAGTTAGTCAGTCAGTCAGTCAGTCAGTGAGAGAGAGTGAGAGAGTCATTGAGAGTGAGAGAGCCAGTCAGTGAGAGAGTCTGTCAGTGAGAGAGAATGAGAGAGTCCGTCAGTGAGTGAGAGATAGTCAGTGAGTGAGTGAGAGAGAGAGTCAGTCAGTCAGTGAGAGTGAAAGAGTCAGTCAGTCAGTTAGTGAGAGTGAGAGAGTCAGTCAGTGAGAGAGTCAGTCAATGAGAGTGAGAGAGTCAGTCCGTCAGTGAGAGTCAGTCAGTCAATGAGAGACTCAATCAGTGAGAGAGAGAGGCAGTCAGTGAGTGAGAGAGAGTGAGAGAGTCAGTCAGTTAGTGAGAGAGTCAGTCAGTCAGTGAGAGTGAGAGAGTCAGTCAGTCAGTTAGTGAGAGTGAGATAGTCAGTCAGTCAGTGAGAGTTAGAGAGTCAGGCAGTCAGTTAGTCGGTCAATGGGAGAGAGTTAGAGAGTCAGTCAGTCAGTCAGCAAGAGTGTGAGTCAGTCAGTTAGTAAGTTAGTGAGAGTGAGAGAGTCATTCAGTCAGTCAGTAAGAGAGAGTGAGAATTAGTGATTCAGTGAGAGTGAGAGAGTCAGTCAGTGAGAGTGAGAGTCAGGGAGTCAGTGAAAGTGAGAGTCACTCAGTCAGTCAGTCAGTGAGAGACAGTGAGAGTGAGCGTGAGAAAGACAGTCCGTGAGAGTGAGAGAGTCATCAGTCAGTGAGAGTGACAGTGTCAGTAAGTCCGTGAAAGTGAGAGTATCAGTCAGTGAGAGTAAGAGAGTCAGTCAGTCAGTGAGAGAGAGAGTCAGAAGACAATCCATGAGAGAGTCAGTCAGTGAATGAGAGTGAGTCAGTCATTTAGCGAGAGTCAGTCAGTGAGAGTGAGAGAGTCAGTAAGTCAACAAGATAGTCAGTCAGTCAGTCAGAGAGAGTGAGAGAGTCAGTCAGTGAGAGTGAGTCAGTCAGTCAATGAGAGTGAGTCAGTCAGTCAGTTAGTGAGAGTGAGAGAGTCAGTCAGTCAGTGAGAGTGAGAGAGTTAGTTAGTCAGTCAGTCAGTCAGTGAGAGAGAGTGAGAGAGTCATTGAGAGTGAGAGAACCAGTCAGTGAGAGAGTCTGATAGTGAGAGAGCATGAGAGAGTCCGCCAGTGAGTGAGAGAGAGTCAGTGAGTGAGAGAGAGAGAGAGAGTCAGTCAGTCAGTCAGTGATAGTGAGAGAGTCAATCAGTCAGTCAGTTGGCGAGAGTTAGATACTCAGTCAGTCAGTGAGAGTCAGAGAGGCAGTCAGTCAGTCAGCGAGAGAGAGTAAGAGTCAGTCAGTCAGGGAGAGTGAGAGAGGCAGTCAGTCAGTCAGCGAGAGAGAGTAAGAGTCAGTCAGTCAGGGAGAGTGAGAGAGTCAATCAGTCAGTCAGTTGTCGAGAGTGATAGACTCAGTCAGTCAGTGAGAGTGAGAGAGTCAGTCATTCAGTCAGTGAGAGTGAGTCAGTTAGTCAGTTAGTGAGAGTGAGAGAGTCAATGAGAGTGAGAGAGTCAGTTAGTCAGATAGTGAGAGTAAGAGAGTCAGTCAGTCAGTGAGAGTGAGAGTGAGAGTCAGTCAGTCAGTCAGTCAGTGAGAGAGAGTGAGTAAGAGTCAGTCAGTTATTGAGAGAGAGAGACAGTCAGTGAGGGTGAGCAAGTCAGTAAGTGAGAGTGAGAGTCAGTCAGTGAGAGTGTGAGAGTGAGTCAGTCAGTGAGAGTGAGAGAGCCAGTCAGTGTGAGTGAGAGTCAGTCAGTCAGTCAGTCAGTCAGTGAGAGTGAGAGTCAGTCAGTCAGTGATAGTGAGAGAGTCAGTCACTCAATAAGATAGAGTCAGTCAGTGAGTGAGAGAGTCAGTCAGTGAATGAAAGTGAGCGAGTCAGTCAGTCAGTTAGTGAGAGTGAGAGATTCAGGCAGTCAGTGAGAGTGAGAGAGCAGTTAGTCAGTCAGTGAGAGAGAGTGAGAGAGTCAGGCAGTCAGTGAGTGAGTGAGAGCCAGAAAGTTAGTCAGTCAGTGAGTCAGTCAGTGAGTGAGTCAGTCATTTAGCGAGAGTAAGAGAGTGAGTCAGTCAGTCAGTGAGAGTGAGAGAGTCAGTCAGTCAGTGAGAGAAAGTGAAAGAGTCAGCCAGCCAGTCAGTTAGTGAGAGTGTCAGTCAGTCAGTGAGAGTGAGAGAGTCAGTCAGTGAGACAGAGTCAGTCAGTCAGTTAGTGAGAGTGAGAGATTCAGGCAGTCAGTGAGAGTGAGAGTGAGAGAGCAGTTAGTCAGTCAGTGAGAGAGAGTGAGAGAGTCAGGCAGTCAGTGAGTGAGTGAGAGCCAGAAAGTTAGTCAGTCAGTGAGTCAGTCAGTGAGAGAGCAGTTAGTCAGTCAGTGAGAGAGAGTGAGAGAGTCAGGCAGTCAGTGAGTGAGCGAGAGCCAGAAAGTTAGTCAGTCAGTGAGTCAGTCAGTGAGTGAGAGTGAGTCAGTCATTTAGCGAGAGTGAGAGAGTGAGTCAGTCAGTCAGTGAGAGTGAGAGTGTCAGTCAGTCAGTGAGAGTGAGAGAGTCAGTCAGTGAGACAGAGTCAGCCAGTCAGTGAGAGAGAGGGAGTCATAAGTGAGTGAGAGTGAGTGAGAGAGTCATTCAGTCAGTGAGAGCGAGTGAGAAAGTCAGTCAGTCAGTGAGAGTGAGAGTCAGTCAGTGAGAGTGAGAGTCAGCCAGTGAGAGTGAGAGAGTCAGTCAGTGAGAGTGAGAGTCAGCCAGTGAGAGTTAGAGAGTCAGTCAGTCAGTTAGTGAGAGTGAGAGATTCAGTCAGTCAGTGAAAGTGAGAGAGTCCGTTAGTCAGTCAGTCAGTGAGAGTGGGAGAGTCAGTCAGTCAGTGAGAGTGAGAGAGTTAGGCAGTTAGTGAGTGAGAGAGTCAGTCAGTGAGCGAGAGTGAGTGAGCCAGTTAGTGAGAGTAAGAGAGTCAGTCAGTCAGAGAGAGTGAGAGAGTCAGTTAGTCATTTATTAAGTGAGAGAGGGTCAGTCAGTCAGTCAGTGAGAGAGAGTGAGAGTCAGTCAGTCAGTGAGAGTGAGAGAGGCAGTCAGTTAATGTGAGTGGGAGAGTCTGTCAGTCAGTGAGAGTGTGAGAGTCAGTTAGTCAGTCAGTCAGTCAGTGAGAGAGAGTGAGAGAGTCATTGAGAGTGAGAAAGCCAGTAAGTGAGAGAGTCTGTCAGTGAGAGAGAATGAGAGAGTCCGTCAGGGAGTGAGAGAGAGTCAGTGAGTGAGTGAGAGAGAGAGAGAGTGTCAGTCAGTCAGTGAGAGTGAAAGAGTCAGTCAGTCAGTTAGTGAGAGTGAGAGAGTCAGTCAGACAGTGAGAGAGAGTGAGAGTCAGTCAGTGAGAGAGTCAGACAATGAGAGTGAGAGAGTCAGTCCGTCAGTGAGAGAGTCAGTCAGTCAATGAGAGACTCAGTCCGTGAGAGAGAGAGGCAGTCAGTGAGAGAGTCAGTCAGTTAGTGAGAGAGTCAGTCAGTCAGTTGGAGAGTCAGTCAGTCAGTGAGAGTGAGAGAGTCAGTCAGTCAGTTAGTGAGAGTGAGATAGTCAGTCAGTCAGTGAGACTTAGAGAGCCAGGCAGTCAGTTAGTCGGTCAATGGGAGAGAGTTAGAGAGTCAGTCAGTCAGTCAGCAAGAGTGTGAGTCAGTCAGTTAGTAAGTTAGTGAGAGTGAGAGAGTCAGTCAGTCAGTCAGTAAGAGAGAGTGAGAGTTAGTGAGTCAGTGAGAGTGAGAGAGTCAGTCAGTGAGAGTGAGAGTCAGGGAGTCAGTGAAAGTGAGAGTCACTCAGTCAGTCAGTCAGTGAGAGACAGTGAGAGTGAGCGCGAGAAAGACAGTCCGTGAGAGTGAGAGAGTCATCAGTCAGTGAGAGTGTCAGTAAGTCCGTGAAAGTGAGAGTATCAGTCAGTGAGAGTGAGAGAGTCAGTCAGTCAGTGAGAGAGAGAGTCAGAAGACAATCCGTGAGAAAGTCAGTCAGTGAGTGAGAGTCAGTCAGTCATTTAGCGAGAGTCAGTCAGTGAGAGTGAGAGAGTCAGTAAGTCAACAAGAGAGTCAGTCAGAGAGAGTGGGAGAGTCAGTCAGTGAGAGTGAGTCAGTCAGTCAATGAGAGTGAGTCAGTCAGTCAGTTAGTGAGAGTGAGAGAGCCAGTCAGTCAGTGAGAGTGAGAGAGTTAGTTAGCCAGTCAGTCAGTCAGTGAGAGAGAGTGAGAGAGTCATTGAGAGTGAGAGAACCAGTCAGTGAGAGAGTCTGTCAGTGAGATAGAGTCCGTCAGTGAGTGAGAGAGAGTCATTCAGTGAGAGAGAGAGAGAGAGAGAGAGTGTCAGTCAGTCAGTGAGAGTGAAAGAGTCAGTCAGTTAGTCAGTTAGTGAGATTGAGAGAGTCAGTCAGTCAGTCAGTGAGAGTGAGAGAGTCAATCAGTCAGTCAGTTGGCGAGAGTGAGATACTCAGTCAGTCAGTGAGAGTGAGAGAGTCAGTCAGTCAGTCAGCGAGAGCGAGTAAGAGTCAGTCAGTCAGGGAGAGTGAGAGAGTCAATCAGTCAGTCAGTTGGCGAGAGTGAGATACTCAGTCAGTCAGTGAGAGTGAGAGAGTCAGTCAGTCAGTCAGCGAGAGCGAGTAAGAGTCAGTCAGTCAGTGAGAGTGAGAGAGTCAGTCATTCAGTCAGTGAGAGTGAGTCAGTTAGTCAGTTAGTCAGTTAGTGAGAGTGAGAGAGTCAGTGAGAGTGAGAGAGTCAGTTAGTCAGATAGTGAGAGTAAGAGAGTCAGTCAGTCAGTGAGAGTGAGAGTGAGAGTCAGTCAGTCAGTCAGTGAGAGAGAGTGAGTAAGAGTCAGTCAGTTATTGAGAGAGACAGTCAGTGAGGGTGAGCAAGTCAGTAAGTGAGAGTGAGAGTCAGTCAGTGAGAGTGAGAGAGCCAGTCAGTGTGAGTGAGAGTCAGTCAGTCAGTCAGTGAGAGTGAGAGTCAGTCAGTCAGTGATAGTGAGAGAGTCAGTCACTCAATAAGATAGAGTCAGTCAGTGAGTGAGAGAGTCAGTCAGTGAATGAAAGTGAGCGAGTCAGTCAGTCAGTTAGTGAGAGTGAGAGATTCAGGCAGTCAGTGAGAGTGAGAGAGCAGTTAGTCAGTCAGTGAGAGAGAGTGAGAGAGTCAGGCAGTCAGTGAGAGTGAGAGACAGTTAGTCAGTCAGTGAGAGTGAGAGTCAGTCAGTCAGTGAGAGTGAGTGAGTCAGTCAGTTAGTGAGAGTGAGTCAGTCAGTTAGTGAGAGTGAGTCAGTCAGTTCGTGGGAGTGAGTGAGTCAGTCAGTGAGAGTGAGAAAGTCAGTCACTGAGACTAAGAGTCAGTCAGTGAGAGTCAGTCAGTCAGTCAGTGAGAGTGAGAGAGCCAGTCAGTGAGAGTGAGAGTCAGTCAGTCAGTGAGAGTGAGAATCAGTCAGTCAGTGAGAGAGTTAGTCAGTGAGTGAGAGAGAGTCAGTCAGTGAGTGAGAGAGAAAGAGTCAGTCAGTCAGTTAGTGAGAGTGAGAGATTCAGTCAGTCAGTGAAAGTGAGAGAGTCAGTTAGTCAGTGAGAGTGGGAGAATTAGGCAGTTAGTGAGTGAGTGAGAGTGAGTGAGCCAGTTAGTGAGAGTAAGAGAGTCAGTTAGTCAATTATTAAGTGAGAGAGAGTCAGTCAGTCAGTGAGAGAGAGTGAGAGTCAGTCAGTCAGTGAGAGTGAGAGAGGCAGTCAGTTAATGTGAGTGAGAGAGTCTGTCAGTCAGTGAGAGTGAGAGAGTCATCAGTCAGTGAGAGTGAGAGAGTCAGTTAGTCAGTCAGTCAGTCAGTCAGTGAGAGAGAGTGAGAGAGTCATTGAGAGTGAGAGAGCCAGTCAGTGAGAGAGTCTGTCAGTGAGAGAAAATGAGAGAGTCCGTCAGTGAGTGAGAGAGAGTCAGTGAGTGAGTGAGAGAGAGAGAGTCAGTCAGTCAGTGAGAGTGAAAGAGTCAGTCAGTCAGTTAGTGAAAGTGAGAGAGTCAGTCAGTGAGAGAGTCAGTCAATGAGAGTGAGAGAGTCAGTCCGTCAGTGAGAGTCAGTCAGTCAATGAGAGACTCAATCAGTGAGAGAGAGAGGCAGTCAGTGAGTGAGAGAGAGTGAGAGAGTCAGTCAGTCAGTGAGAGTTAGAGAGTCAGGCAGTCAGTTAGTCGGTCAATGGGAGAGAGTTAGAGAGTCAGTCAGTCAGTCAGCAAGAGTGTGAGTCAGTCAGTTAGTAAGTTAGTGAGAGTGAGAGAGTCATTCAGTCAGTCAGTAAGAGAGAGTGAGAATTAGTGATTCAGTGAGAGTGAGAGAGTCAGTCAGTGAGAGTGAGAGTCAGGGAGTCAGTGAAAGTGAGAGTCACTCAGTCAGTCAGTCAGTCAGTGAGAGACAGTGAGAGTGAGCGTGAGAAAGACAGTCCGTGAGAGTGAGAGAGTCATCAGTCAGTGAGAGTGACAGTGTCAGTAAGTTCGTGAAAGTGAGAGTATCAGTCAGTGAGAGTAAGAGAGTCAGTCAGTCAGTGAGAGAGAGAGTCAGAAGACAATCCATGAGAGAGTCAGTCAGTGAGTGAGAGTGAGTCAGTCATTTAGCGAGAGTCAGTCAGTGAGAGTGAGAGAGTCAGTAAGTCAACAAGATAGTCAGTCAGTCAGTCAGAGAGAGTGAGAGAGTCAGTCAGTGAGAGTGAGTCAGTCAGTCAATGAGAGTGAGTCAGTCAGTCAGTTAGTGAGAGTGAGAGAGTCAGTCAGTCAGTGAGAGTGAGAGAGTTAGTTAGTCAGTCAGTCAGTCAGTGAGAGAGAGTGAGAGAGTCATTGAGAGTGAGAGAACCAGTCAGTAAGAGAGTCTGTCAGTGAGAGAGCGTGAGAGAGTCCGTCAGTGAGTGAGAGAGAGTCAGTGAGTGAGAGAGAGAGAGAGAGAGTCAGTCAGTCAGTCAGTGATAGTGAGAGAGTCAATCAGTCAGTCAGTTGGCGAGAGTTAGATACTCAGTCAGTCAGTGAGAGTGAGAGAGGCAGTCAGTCAGTCAGCGAGAGAGAGTAAGAGTCAGTCAGTCAGGGAGAGTGAGAGAGGCAGTCAGTCAGTCAGTGAGAGTGAGAGAGTCAGTCATTCAGTCAGAGAGTGAGTCAGTCAGTTAGTGAGAGTGAGAGAGTCAGTGAGAGTGAGAGAGTCAGTTAGTCAGATAGTGAGAGTAAGAGAGTCAGTCAGTCAGTGAGAGTGAGAGTCAGTCAGTCAGTCAGTCAGTCAGTGAGAGAGAGTGAGTAAGAGTCAGTCAGTTATTGAGAGAGAGAGACAGTCAGTGAGGGTGAGCAAGTCAGTAAGTGAGAGTGAGAGTCAGTCAGTGAGAGTGTGAGAGTGAGTCAGTCAGTGAGAGTGAGAGAGCCAGTCAGTGTGAGTGAGAGTCAGTCAGTCAGTCAGTGAGAGTGAGAGTCAGTCAGTCAGTGATAGTGAGAGAGTCAGTCACTCAATAAGATAGAGTCAGTCAGTGAGTGAGAGAGTCAGTCAGTGAATGAAAGTGAGCGAGTCAGTCAGTCAGTTAGTGAGAGTGAGAGATTCAGGCAGTCAGTGAGAGTGAGAGAGCAGTTAGTCAGTCAGTGAGAGAGAGTGAGAGAGTCAGGCAGTCCGTGAGAGTGAGAGAGTCATCAGTCAGTGAGAGTGACAGTGTCAGTAAGTCCGTGAAAGTGAGAGTATCAGTCAGTGAGAGTAAGAGAGTCAGTCAGTCAGTGAGAGAGAGAGTCAGAAGACAATCCATGAGAGAGTCAGTCAGTGAGTGAGAGTGAGTCAGTCATTTAGCGAGAGTCAGTCAGTGAGAGTGAGAGAGTCAGTAAGTCAACAAGATAGTCAGTCAGTCAGTCAGAGAGAGTGAGAGAGTCAGTCAGTGAGAGTGAGTCAGTCAGTCAATGAGAGTGAGTCAGTCAGTCAGTTAGTGAGAGTGAGAGAGTCAGTCAGTCAGTGAGAGTGAGAGAGTTAGTTAGTCAGTCAGTCAGTCAGTGAGAGAGAGTGAGAGAGTCATTGAGAGTGAGAGAACCAGTCAGTAAGAGAGTCTGTCAGTGAGAGAGCGTGAGAGAGTCCGTCAGTGAGTGAGAGATAGTCAGTGAGTGAGAGAGAGAGTCAGTCAGTCAGTCAATCAGTGAGAGTGAGAGAGTCAGCCAGTGAATGAGAGTGAGAGACTCAGTCAGTGAGTGAGAGAGAGAGAGTCAGTCAGTCAATCAGTGGGAGAGAGAGAGTCAGTCAGTCAGTCAGTGAGAGTGAGTCAGTCAGTCAGTTAGTGACAGTGAGAGTCAGTCAGTCAGTGAGAGAGTAAGTCAGTCAGTGATAGAGAGTGAGAATTAGTGATTCAGTGAGAGTGAGAGAGTCAGTCAGTGAGAGTGAGAGTCAGGGAGTCAGTGAAAGTGAGAGTCACTCAGTCAGTCAGTCAGTGAGAGACAGTGAGAGTGAGCGTGAGAAAGACAGTCCGTGAGAGTGAGAGTCATCAGTCAGTGAGAGTGACAGTGTCAGTAAGTCCGTGAAAGTGAGAGTATCAGTCAGTGAGAGTAAGAGAGTCAGTCAGTCAGTGAGAGAGAGAGTCAGAAGACAATCCATGAGAGAGTCAGTCAGTGAGTGAGAGTGAGTCAGTCATTTAGCGAGAGTCAGTCAGTGAGAGTGAGAGAGTCATTCAGTCAGTCAGTAAGAGAGAGTGAGAATTAGTGATTCAGTGAGAGTGAGAGAGTCAGTCAGTGAGAGTGAGAGTCAGGGAGTCAGTGAAAGTGAGAGTCACTCAGTCAGTCAGTCAGTGAGAGACAGTGAGAGTGAGCGTGAGAAAGACAGTCCGTGAGAGTGAGAGTCATCAGTCAGTGAGAGTGACAGTGTCAGTAAGTCCGTGAAAGTGAGAGTATCAGTCAGTGAGAGTAAGAGAGTCAGTCAGTCAGTGAGAGAGAGAGTCAGAAGACAATCCATGAGAGAGTCAGTCAGTGAGTGAGAGTGAGTCAGTCATTTAGCGAGAGTCAGTCAGTGAGAGTGAGAGAGTCAGTAAGTCAACAAGATAGTCAGTCAGTCAGTCAGAGAGAGTGAGAGAGTCAGTCAGTGAGAGTGAGTCAGTCAGTCAATGAGAGTGAGTCAGTCAGTCAGTTAGTGAGAGTGAGAGAGTCAGTCAGTCAGTGAGTGAGAGTGAGACAGTCAGTCAGTGAGAGAGAGTCAGTCAGTGAAAGTGAGAGAGTCAATTAGTCAGTCAGATAATGTGAGAGAGTCAGTCAGTGAAAGTGACATTCAGTTAGTCAGTCAGTGAGAGTGAGAGTAAGGCAGTCAGTCAGTGAGAGAGAGTCAGTCAGTGAGTGAGAAAGAGTCAATGAGTGAGTAAGAGAGAGTCAGTCAGTGAGTGAGAGAGAGTGAGAGAGTCAGTCAGTCAGTCAGTGAGAGTGAGAGAGTCAGTTAGTGAGTCAGTCAGTCAGAGAGAGTGAGAGAGTCAGTCAGTGAGAGTGAGTCAGTCAGTCAATGAGAGTGAGTCAGTCAGTCAGTTAGTGAGAGTGAGAGAGTCAGTCAGTCAGTGAGAGTGAGAGAGTTAGTTAGTCAGTCAGTCAGTGAGAGAGAGTGAGAGAGTCATTGAGAGTGAGAGAACCAGTCAGTAAGAGAGTCTGTCAGTGAGAGAGCGTGAGAGAGTCCGTCAGTGAGTGAGAGATAGTCAGTGAGTGAGAGAGAGAGTCAGTCAGTCAGTCAATCAGTGAGAGTGAGAGAGTCAGCCAGTGAATGAGAGTGAGAGACTCAGTGAGTGAGAGAGAGAGAGTCAGTCAGTCAATCAGTGGGAGAGAGAGAGTCAGTCAGTCAGTCAGTGAGAGTGAGTCAGTCAGTCAGTTAGTGACAGTGAGAGTCAGTCAGTCAGTGAGAGAGTAAGTCAGTCAGTGATAGAGAGTGAGAGTCAGTCAGTCAGTGAGAGTGAGAGAGTCAGTCAGTCAGTCAGTTGGTGAGAGGGTCAGTCAGTCAGTGAGAGTGAGAGAGTCAGTTAGTCAGTCAGTCAGAGAGAGAGAGTGAGAGAGTCAGTCAGTCAGTCGGTCAATCATAGTGAGAGAGTTAGTCAGTGAGTGAGAGAGAGGTAGTGAGTGAGTGAGTGAGTGAGTGAGTGAGAGAGAGAGAGAGAGAGAGAGAGAGAGAGAGAGAGAGAGTCAGTCCGTCCATCGGAGAGAGAGTCAGTCAGTCAGTCAGTGAGAGTGTGAGTCAGTCAGTCAATGAGAGTGAGTGAGTCAGTCAGTTAGTGAGAGTGAGTCAGTCAGTCAGTGAGAGCGAGAGAGTCACTTAGTCAGTTAGTGAGAGAGAGATAGTCAGTGAGTGAGAGAGAGAGAGTCAGTCAGTCCATCTGAGAGAGAGTCAGTCAGTCAGTGAGAGTGAGAGGGTCAGTCTGCCAGTCAGTCAGTGAGAGTGAGTCAGTCAGTCAGTTAGTGAGAGTGAGAGAGTCAGTCAGTCAGTGAGAGTGTCAGTCAGTAAGAGAGAATGAGAGTCAGTGAGAGGGAGTGAGAGAGTCAGTGAGTGAGAGTCAGTCAGTGAGAGTGTGAGAGTCAGTCAGTCCGTCAGTGACAGTGAGAGAGCCAGTCAGTGAAAGTAAGAGTCAGTTAATCAGTGAGAGTGAGAATCAGTTAGTCAGTGAGAGTGAGAGAGTCAGTCAGTTAGTGAGAGAGAGTCAGTCACTGAGTGAGAGAGAGTCAGTCAGTGAATGAGAGAGAGTGAGAGAGTCAGTCAGTCAGTCAGTGAGAGAGTCAGTGAGAGAGAGTGAGAGAGTCAGTCAGTGAATCAGAGAGAGTCAGTGAGTGAGTGAGTGAGTGAGTGAGTGAGTGAGAGAGAGTCAGTCAGTTAGTGAGAGAGTCAATCAGTCAGTCAGTGAGAGTGAGTCAGTCAGTCAGTTAGTGAGAGTGAGAGAGTCAGTCAGTCAGTCGGTGAGAGTGAGAGAGTCAGTCAGTCAGTGAGACAGAGAGAGGGAGTAAGTAAGTCAGTCAGTCAGTGTGAGTGAGTGAGAGAGTCATTCAGTTAGTCAGTTAGTGAGAGTGAGAGAGTCATTCAGTAAGTCAGTGAGAAAGAGTGAGAGTCAGTCAATCAGTGAGAGTGAATCAGTCAGTCAGTTGGCGAGAGTGAGCGAAGCAGTCAGTCAGTGAGAGTGAGAGAGTCAGTTAGTCAGTCAGTCAGTGAGAGAGAGTGTGAGAGAGTCAGTGAGTGAGAGAGTCAGTCAGCGAGAGAGAGAGAGTGAGAGAGTCAGTAAGTGAGTGAAAGAGAGTCAGTCAGTGAGTGAGACAGAGAGTCAGTCAGTGAGTGAGAGATTCAGTCAGTTAGTCAGTGAGAGTGAGAGAGTCAGTCAGTCAGTCAGTGAGAGTGAGTAAGTCAGTCAGTTAGTGAGAGTGAGAGAGTCAGCCAGTCAGTCAGCGAGAGTGAGAGAGTTAGTCAGTGAGAGTGAGAGTCAGTCAGTGAGAGTGTGAGAGTCAGTCAGTCAGTCAGTCAGCCAGAGTGAGAGAGTCAGTCAGTGAGAGTGAGAGTCAGTTAGTCAGTCAGTGAGAGTGAGAGTCAGTCGGTCAGTGAGAGTCAGTCAGTCAGTTAGTGAGAGTGAGTCAGTCAGTCAGTTAGTGAGAGTGAGAGAGTCAGTCAGTGAGAGTGAGAGTCAGTCAGTGAGAGTGAGAGTCAGTCAGTGAGAGTGTGAGAGCCAGTCAGTCAGTGAAAGTGAGAGAGCCAGTCAGTGAGAGTGAGAGTCAGTTAGTCAGTCAGTGAGAGTGAGATTCAGTGAGTCATTGAGAGTGAGAGTCAGTCAGTCAGTGAGAGAGAGTTTGTCAGTGAGTGAGTGAGAGTCGGTCAGTGAGTGAGAGAGAGAGAATCAGTCAGTGAGTGAGAGAGTGAGTGAGAGAGTCAGTCAGTAAGAGAGAGTGAGAGTTAGTGAGTCAGAGAGAGTGAGGAAGTCAGTCAGTCAGTCAGAGTGAGAGTCAGAGAATCAGTGAGAGTGAGAGTCAGTCCGTCAGTCAGTGAGAGTGAGAGAGTCAGTCAGTGAGAGTGAGAGTGAGAGAGACAGTCAGTCAGTGAGAGTGAGAGAGTCAGTCAGTGAGAGATAGTGAGAGTCAGTCAATCAGTGAGAGTGAAAGAGTCCATCAGTCAGTCAGTTGGTGAGAGTGAGAAAATCAGTCAGTCAGTGAGAGTGAGAGGGTTAGTCAGTCAGTCAGTCAGTGAGAGAGAGTGTGAGAGTCAGTCAGTGAGAGTGAGAGAGTCAATCAGCGAGAGAGAGAGAGTGAGAGAGTCAGTCAGGTAAAGAGAGTCAGTCAGTGAGCGAGACATAGAGAGTCAGTCGGTAAGTGAGAGATTCCGTCAGTTAGTCAGTGAGAGCGAGAGTCAGTCAGCCAGTCAGTGAGAGTGAGTAAGTCAGTCAGTTAGTGAGAGTGAGGGAGTCAGTCAGTCAGTCAGTGAGAAAGAGTGAGAGTCAGTAAGGGAGTGAGAGAGTCAGCAAGTCAGTCAGTGAGAGTGAGAGAGTCAGTCAGTGAGAGTGAGAGACAGTTAGTCAGTCAGTGAGAGTGAGAGTCAGTCAGTCAGTGAGAGTGAGTGAGTCAGTCAGTTAGTGAGAGTGAGTCAGTCAGTCAGAGAGAGTGAGAGAGTCAGTCAGTGAGAGTGAGTCAGTCAGTCAATGAGAGTGAGTCAGTCAGTCAGTTAGTGAGAGTGAGAGAGTCAGTCAGTCAGTGAGTGAGAGTGAGACAGTCAGTCAGTGAGAGAGAGTCAGTCAGTGAAAGTGAGAGAGTCAATTAGTCAGTCAGATAATGTGAGAGAGTCAGTCAGTGAAAGTGACATTCAGTTAGTCAGTCAGTGAGAGTGAGAGTAAGGCAGTCAGTGAGTGAGAGAGAGTCAGTCAGTGAGTGAGAAAGAGTCAATGAGTGAGTAAGAGAGAGTCAGTCAGTGAGTGAGAGAGAGTGAGAGAGAGTCAGAGAGTCAGTCAGTCAGTCAGTGAGAGTGAGAGAGTCAGTTAGTGAGTCAGTCAGCGAGAGAGAGTGAGAGAGTCAGTCAGTCAGTCAGTGAGAGTGAGAGAGTCAGCCAGTGAGTGAGAGTGAGAGACTCAGTCAGTGAGTGAGAGAGAGAGTCAGTCAGTCAGTCAATCAGTGAGAGTGAGAGAGTCAGCCAGTGAATGGGAGTGAGAGACTCAGTCAGTGAGTGAGAGAGAGAGAGTCAGTCAGTCAATCAGTGGGAGAGTGAGAGTCAGTCAGTCAGTGAGAGTGAGTCAGTCAGTCAGTTAGTGACAGTGAGAGTCAGTCAGTCAGTGAGAGAGTAAGTCAGTCAGTGATAGAGAGTGAGAGTCAGTCAGTCAGTGAGAGTGAGAGAGTCAGTCAGTCAGTCAGTTGGTGAGAGGGTCAGTCAGTCAGTGAGAGTGAGAGAGTCAGTTAGTCAGTCAGTCAGAGAGAGTGAGAGAGTCAGTCAGTCAGTCGGTCAATCATAGTGAGAGAGTTAGTCAGTGAGTGAGAGAGAGGTAGTGAGTGAGTGAGTGAGTCAGTGAGTGAGTGAGAGAGAGAGAGAGAGAGAGAGAGAGAGAGAGAGAGAGAGAGAGAGAGAGAGAGAGAGAGAGAGAGAGAGAGTCAGTCCATCGGAGAGAGAGTCAGTCAGTCAGTCAGTGAGAGTGTGAGTCAGTCAGTCAATGAGAGTGAGTGAGTCAGTCAGTTAGTGAGAGTGAGTCAGTCAGTCAGTGAGAGCGAGAGAGTCACTTAGTCAGTTAGTGAGAGAGAGATAGTCAGTGAGTGAGAGAGAGAGAGTCAGTCAGTCCATCTGAGAGAGAGTCAGTCAGTCAGTGAGAGTGAGAGGGTCAGTCAGTCAGTCAGTGAGAGTGAGTCAGTCAGTCAGTTAGTGAGAGTGAGAGAGTCAGTCAGTCAGTGAGAGTGAGAGAGTCAGTCAGTAAGAGAGAATGAGAGTCAGTGAGTCAGTGAGAGGGAGTGAGAGAGTCAGTGAGTGAGAGTCAGTCAGTGAGAGTGTGAGAGTCAGTCAGTCAGTCAGTCAGTGACAGTGAGAGAGCCAGTCAGTGAAAGTAAGAGTCAGTTAATCAGTGAGAGTGAGAATCAGTTAGTCAGTGAGAGTGAGAGAGTCAGTCAGTTAGTGAGAGAGAGTCAGTCACTGAGTGAGAGAGAGTCAGTCAGTGAATGAGAGAGAGTGAGAGAGTCAGTCAGTCAGTGAGAGAGTGAGAGAGTCAGTCAGTGAATCAGAGAGAGTCAGTGAGTGAGTGAGTGAGTGAGTGAGTGAGTGAGAGAGAGTCAGTCAGTTAGTGAGAGAGTCAATCAGTCAGTCAGTGAGAGTGAGGAAGTCAGTCAGACAGTCAGTGAGAGTGAGTCAGTCAGTCAGTTAGTGAGAGTGAGAGAGTCAGTCAGTCAGTCGGTGAGAGTGAGAGAGTCAGTCAGTCAGTGAGACCGAGAGAGGGAGTAAGTCAGTCAGTCAGTGTGAGTGAGTGAGAGAGTCATTCAGTTAGTCAGTTAGTGAGAGTGAGAGAGTCATTCAGTAAGTCAGTGAGAGAGAGTGAGAGTCAGTCAATCAGTGAGAGTGAATCAGTCAGTCAGTTGGCGAGAGTGAGCGAAGCAGTCAGTCAGTGAGAGTGAGAGAGTCAGTTAGTCAGTCAGTCAGTGAGAGAGAGTGTGAGAGAGTCAGTGAGTGAGAGAGTCAGTCAGCGAGAGAGAGAGAGTGAGAGAGTCAGTAAGTGAGTGAAAGAGAGTCAGTCAGTGAGTGAGACAGAGAGTCAGTCAGTGAGTGAGAGATTCAGTCAGTTAGTCAGTGAGAGTGAGAGAGTCAGTCAGTCAGTGAGAGTGAGTAAGTCAGTCAGTTAGTGAGAGTGAGAGAGTCAGCCAGTCAGTCAGCGAGAGTGAGAGAGTTAGTCAGTGAGAGTGAGAGTCAGTCAGTGAGAGTGTGAGAGTCAGTCAGTCAGTCAGTCAGCCAGAGTGAGAGAGTCAGTCAGTGAGAGTGAGAGTCAGTTAGTCAGTCAGTGAGAGTGAGAGTCAGTCGGTCAGTGAGAGTCAGTCAGTCAGTTAGTGAGAGTGAGTCAGTCAGTCAGTTAGTGAGAGTGAGAGAGTCAGTCAGTGAGAGTGAGAGTCAGTCAGTGAGAGCGAGAGTCAGTCAGTGAGAGTGTGAGAGCCAGTCAGTCAGTGAGAGTGAGAGAGCCAGTCAGTGAGAGTGAGAGTCAGTTAGTCAGTCAGTGAGAGTGAGATTCAGTGAGTCATTGAGAGTGAGAGTCAGTCAGTCAGTGAGAGAGAGTTTGTCAGTGAGTGAGTGAGAGTCGGTCAGTGAGTGAGAGAGAGAGAATCAGTCAGTGAGTGAGAGAGTGAGTGAGAGAGTCAGTCAGTAAGAGAGAGTGAGAGTTAGTGAGTCAGAGAGAGTGAGGAAGTCAGTCAGTCAGTCAGAGTGAGAGTCAGAGAATCAGTGAGAGTGAGAGTCAGTCCGTCAGTCAGTGAGAGTGAGAGAGTCAGTCAGTGAGAGTGAGAGTGAGAGAGACAGTCAGTCAGTGAGAGTGAGAGAGTCAGTCAGTGAGAGATAGTGAGAGTCAGTCAATCAGTGAGAGTGAAAGAGTCCATCAGTCAGTCAGTTGGTGAGAGTGAGAAAATCAGTCAGTCAGTGAGAGTGAGAGGGTTAGTCAGTCAGTCAGTCAGTGAGAGAGAGTGTGAGAGTCAGTCAGTGAGAGTGAGAGAGTCAATCAGCGAGAGAGAGAGAGTGAGAGAGTCAGTCAGGTAAAGAGAGTCAGTCAGTGAGCGAGACATAGAGAGTCAGTCGGTAAGTGAGAGATTCCGTCAGTTAGTCAGTGAGAGCGAGAGTCAGTCAGCCAGTCAGTGAGAGTGAGTAAGTCAGTCAGTTAGTGAGAGTGAGGGAGTCAGTCAGTCAGTCAGTGAGAAAGAGTGAGAGTCAGTAAGGGAGTGAGAGAGTCAGCAAGTCAGTCAGTGAGAGTGAGAGAGTCAGTCAGTGAGAGTGAGAGACAGTTAGTCAGTCAGTGAGAGTGAGAGTCAGTCAGTCAGTGAGAGTGAGTGAGTCAGTCAGTTAGTGAGAGTGAGTCAGTCAGTTCGTGGGAGTGAGTGAGTCAGTCAGTGAGAGTGAGAAAGTCAGTCATTGAGACTAAGAGTCAGTCAGTGAGAGTCAGTCAGTCAGTCAGTGAGAGTAAGAGAGCCAGTCAGTGAGAGTGAGAGTCAGTCAGTCAGTGAGAGTGAGAATCAGTCAGTCAGTGAGAGAGTTAGTCAGTGACTGAGAGAGAGTCAGTCAGTGAGTGAGAGAGAAAGAGTCAGTCAGTCAGTTAGTGAGAGTGAGAGATTCAGTCAGTCAGTGAAAGTGAGAGAGTCAGTTAGTCAGTGAGAGTGGGAGAATTAGGCAGTTAGTGAGTGAGAGAGTCAGTGAGTGAGTGAGCCAGTTAGTGAGAGTAAGAGAGTCAGTCAGTCAGTGAGAGTGAGAGAGTCAGTTAGTCAATTATTAAGTGAGAGAGAGTCAGTCAGTCAGTGAGAGAGAGTGAGAGTCAGTCAGTCAGTGAGAGTGAGGAAGTCAGTCAGACAGTCAGTGAGAGTGAGTCAGTCAGTCAGTTAGTGAGAGTGAGAGAGTCAGTCAGTCAGTCGGTGAGAGTGAGAGAGTCAGTCAGTCAGTGAGACAGAGAGAGGGAGTAAGTCAGTCAGTCAGTGTGAGTGAGTGAGAGAGTCATTCAGTTAGTCAGTTAGTGAGAGTGAGAGAGTCATTCAGTAAGTCAGTGAGAGAGAGTGAGAGTCAGTCAATCAGTGAGAGTGAATCAGTCAGTCAGTTGGCGAGAGTGAGCGAAGCAGTCAGTCAGTGAGAGTGAGAGAGTCAGTTAGTCAGTCAGTCAGTGAGAGAGAGTGTGAGAGAGTCAGTGAGTGAGAGAGTCAGTCAGCGAGAGAGAGAGAGTGAGAGAGTCAGTAAGTGAGTGAAAGAGAGTCAGTCAGTGAGTGAGACAGAGAGTCAGTCAGTGAGTGAGAGATTCAGTCAGTTAGTCAGTGAGAGTGAGAGAGTCAGTCAGTCAGTGAGAGTGAGTAAGTCAGTCAGTTAGTGAGAGTGAGAGAGTCAGCCAGTCAGTCAGCGAGAGTGAGAGAGTTAGTCAGTGAGAGTGAGAGTCAGTCAGTGAGAGTGTGAGAGTCAGTCAGTCAGTCAGTCAGCCAGAGTGAGAGAGTCAGTCAGTGAGAGTGAGAGTCAGTTAGTCAGTCAGTGAGAGTGAGAGTCAGTCGGTCAGTGAGAGTCAGTCAGTCAGTTAGTGAGAGTGAGTCAGTCAGTCAGTTAGTGAGAGTGAGAGAGTCAGTCAGTGAGAGTGAGAGTCAGTCAGTGAGAGCGAGAGTCAGTCAGTGAGAGTGTGAGAGCCAGTCAGTCAGTGAGAGTGAGAGAGCCAGTCAGTGAGAGTGAGAGTCAGTTAGTCAGTCAGTGAGAGTGAGATTCAGTGAGTCATTGAGAGTGAGAGTCAGTCAGTCAGTGAGAGAGAGTTTGTCAGTGAGTGAGTGAGAGTCGGTCAGTGAGTGAGAGAGAGAGAATCAGTCAGTGAGTGAGAGAGTGAGTGAGAGAGTCAGTCAGTAAGAGAGAGTGAGAGTTAGTGAGTCAGAGAGAGTGAGGAAGTCAGTCAGTCAGTCAGAGTGAGAGTCAGAGAATCAGTGAGAGTGAGAGTCAGTCCGTCAGTCAGTGAGAGTGAGAGAGTCAGTCAGTGAGAGTGAGAGTGAGAGAGACAGTCAGTCAGTGAGAGTGAGAGAGTCAGTCAGTGAGAGATAGTGAGAGTCAGTCAATCAGTGAGAGTGAAAGAGTCCATCAGTCAGTCAGTTGGTGAGAGTGAGAAAATCAGTCAGTCAGTGAGAGTGAGAGGGTTAGTCAGTCAGTCAGTCAGTGAGAGAGAGTGTGAGAGTCAGTCAGTGAGAGTGAGAGAGTCAATCAGCGAGAGAGAGAGAGTGAGAGAGTCAGTCAGGTAAAGAGAGTCAGTCAGTGAGCGAGACATAGAGAGTCAGTCGGTAAGTGAGAGATTCCGTCAGTTAGTCAGTGAGAGCGAGAGTCAGTCAGCCAGTCAGTGAGAGTGAGTAAGTCAGTCAGTTAGTGAGAGTGAGGGAGTCAGTCAGTCAGTCAGTGAGAAAGAGTGAGAGTCAGTAAGGGAGTGAGAGAGTCAGCAAGTCAGTCAGTGAGAGTGAGAGAGTCAGTCAGTGAGAGTGAGAGACAGTTAGCCAGTCAGTGAGAGTGAGAGTCAGTCAGTCAGTGAGAGTGAGTGAGTCAGTCAGTTAGTGAGAGTGAGTCAGTCAGTTCGTGGGAGTGAGTGAGTCAGTCAGTGAGAGTGAGAAAGTCAGTCATTGAGACTAAGAGTCAGTCAGTGAGAGTCAGTCAGTCAGTCAGTGAGAGTGAGAGAGCCAGTCAGTGAGAGTGAGAGTCAGTCAGTCAGTGAGAGTGAGAATCAGTCAGTCAGTGAGAGAGTTAGTCAGTGAGTGAGAGAGAGTCAGTCAGTGAGTGAGAGAGAAAGAGTCAGTCAGTCAGTTAGTGAGAGTGAGAGATTCAGTCAGTCAGTGAAAGTGAGAGAGTCAGTTAGTCAGTGAGAGTGGGAGAATTAGGCAGTTAGTGAGTGAGAGAGTCAGTGAGTGAGTGAGAGTGAGTGAGCCAGTTAGTGAGAGTAAGAGAGTCAGTCAGTCAGTGAGAGTGAGAGAGTCAGTTAGTCAATTTTTAAGTGAGAGAGAGTCAGTCAGTCAGTGAGAGAGAGTGAGAGTCAGTCAGTCAGTGAGAGTGAGAGAGGCAGCCAGTTAATGTGAGTGAGAGAGTCTGTCAGTCAGTGAGAGTGAGAGAGTCAGTTAGTCAGTCAGTCAGTGAGAGAGAGTGAGAGAGTCATTGAGAGTGAGAGAGCCAGTCAGTGAGAGAGTCTGTCAGTGAGAGAGAATGAGAGAGTCCGTCAGTGAGTGAGAGAGAGTCAGTGAGTGAGTGAGAGAGAGAGAGTCAGTCAGTCAGTGAGAGTGAAAGAGTCAGTCAGTCAGTTAGTGCGAGTGAGAGAGTCAGTCAGTGAGAGAGTCAGTCAATGAGAGTGAGAGAGTCAGTCCGTCAGTGAGAGTCAGTCAGTCAATGAGAGACTCAATCAGTGAGAGAGAGAGGCAGTCAGTGAGTGAGAGAGAGTGAGAGAGTCAGTCAGTTAGTGAGAGAGTCAGTCAGTCAGTTGGAGAGTCAGTCAGTGAGAGTGAGAGAGTCAGTCAGTCAGTTAGTGAGAGTGAGATAGTCAGTCAGTCAGTGAGAGTTAGAGAGTCAGGCAGTCAGTTAGTCGGTCAATGGGAGAGAGTTAGAGAGTCAGTCAGTCAGTCAGTCAGCAAGAGTGTGAGTCAGTCAGTTAGTAAGTTAGTGAGAGTGAGAGAGTCATTCAGTCAGTCAGTAAGAGAGAGTGAGAATTAGTGATTCAGTGAGAGTGAGAGAGTCAGTCAGTGAGAGTGAGAGTCAGGGAGTCAGTGAAAGTGAGAGTCACTCAGTCAGTCAGTCAGTCAGTGAGAGACAGTGAGAGTGAGCGTGAGAAAGACAGTCCGTGAGAGTGAGAGAGTCATCAGTCAGTGAGAGTGACAGTGTCAGTAAGTCCGTGAAAGTGAGAGTATCAGTCAGTGAGAGTAAGAGAGTCAGTCAGTCAGTGAGAGAGAGAGTCAGAAGACAATCCATGAGAGAGTCAGTCAGTGAGTGAGAGTGAGTCAGTCATTTAGCGAGAGTCAGTCAGTGAGAGTGAGAGAGTCAGTAAGTCAACAAGATAGTCAGTCAGTCAGTCAGAGAGAGTGAGAGAGTCAGTCAGTGAGAGTGAGTCAGTCAGTCAGTGAGAGAGTCAGTGAGAGAGAGTGAGAGAGTCAGTCAGTGAATCAGAGAGAGTCAGTGAGTGAGTGAGTGAGTGAGTGAGTGAGTGAGTGAGAGAGAGTCAGTCAGTTAGTGAGAGAGTCAATCAGTCAGTCAGTGAGAGTGAGTCAGTCAGTCAGTTAGTGAGAGTGAGAGAGTCAGTCAGTCAGTCGGTGAGAGTGAGAGAGTCAGTCAGTCAGTGAGACAGAGAGAGGGAGTAAGTCAGTCAGTCAGTGTGAGTGAGTGAGAGAGTCATTCAGTTAGTCAGTTAGTGAGAGTGAGAGAGTCATTCAGTAAGTCAGTGAGAGAGAGTGAGAGTCAGTCAATCAGTGAGAGTGAATCAGTCAGTCAGTTGGCGAGAGTGAGCGAAGCAGTCAGTCAGTGAGAGTGAGAGAGTCAGTTAGTCAGTCAGTCATTGAGAGAGAGTGTGAGAGAGTCAGTGAGTGAGAGAGTCAGTCAGCGAGAGAGAGAGAGTGAGAGAGTCAGTAAGTGAGTGAAAGAGAGTCAGTCAGTGAGTGAGACAGAGAGTCAGTCAGTGAGTGAGAGATTCAGTCAGTTAGTCAGTGAGAGTGAGAGAGTCAGTCAGTCAGTGAGAGTGAGTAAGTCAGTCAGTTAGTGAGAGTGAGAGAGTCAGCCAGTCAGTCAGCGAGAGTGAGAGAGTTAGTCAGTGAGAGTGAGAGTCAGTCAGTGAGAGTGTGAGAGTCAGTCAGTCAGTCAGTCAGCCAGAGTGAGAGAGTCAGTCAGTGAGAGTGAGAGTCAGTTAGTCAGTCAGTGAGAGTGAGAGTCAGTCGGTCAGTGAGAGTCAGTCAGTCAGTTAGTGAGAGTGAGTCAGTCAGTCAGTTAGTGAGAGTGAGAGAGTCAGTCAGTGAGAGTGAGAGTCAGTCAGTGAGAGCGAGAGTCAGTCAGTGAGAGTGTGAGAGCCAGTCAGTCAGTGAGAGTGAGAGAGCCAGTCAGTGAGAGTGAGAGTCAGTTAGTCAGTCAGTGAGAGTGAGATTCAGTGAGTCATTGAGAGTGAGAGTCAGTCAGTCAGTGAGAGAGAGTTTGTCAGTGAGTGAGTGAGAGTCGGTCAGTGAGTGAGAGAGAGAGAATCAGTCAGTGAGTGAGAGAGTGAGTGAGAGAGTCAGTCAGTAAGAGAGAGTGAGAGTTAGTGAGTCAGAGAGAGTGAGGAAGTCAGTCAGTCAGTCAGAGTGAGAGTCAGAGAATCAGTGAGAGTGAGAGTCAGTCCGTCAGTCAGTGAGAGTGAGAGAGTCAGTCAGTGAGAGTGAGAGTGAGAGAGACAGTCAGTCAGTGAGAGTGAGAGAGTCAGTCAGTGAGAGATAGTGAGAGTCAGTCAATCAGTGAGAGTGAAAGAGTCCATCAGTCAGTCAGTTGGTGAGAGTGAGAAAATCAGTCAGTCAGTGAGAGTGAGAGGGTTAGTCAGTCAGTCAGTCAGTGAGAGAGAGTGTGAGAGTCAGTCAGTGAGAGTGAGAGAGTCAATCAGCGAGAGAGAGAGAGTGAGAGAGTCAGTCAGGTAAAGAGAGTCAGTCAGTGAGCGAGACATAGAGAGTCAGTCGGTAAGTGAGAGATTCCGTCAGTTAGTCAGTGAGAGCGAGAGTCAGTCAGCCAGTCAGTGAGAGTGAGTAAGTCAGTCAGTTAGTGAGAGTGAGGGAGTCAGTCAGTCAGTCAGTGAGAAAGAGTGAGAGTCAGTAAGGGAGTGAGAGAGTCAGCAAGTCAGTCAGTGAGAGTGAGAGAGTCAGTCAGTGAGAGTGAGAGACAGTTAGCCAGTCAGTGAGAGTGAGAGTCAGTCAGTCAGTGAGAGTGAGTGAGTCAGTCAGTTAGTGAGAGTGAGTCAGTCAGTTCGTGGGAGTGAGTGAGTCAGTCAGTGAGAGTGAGAAAGTCAGTCATTGAGACTAAGAGTCAGTCAGTGAGAGTCAGTCAGTCAGTCAGTGAGAGTGAGAGAGCCAGTCAGTGAGAGTGAGAGTCAGTCAGTCAGTGAGAGTGAGAATCAGTCAGTCAGTGAGAGAGTTAGTCAGTGAGTGAGAGAGAGTCAGTCAGTGAGTGAGAGAGAAAGAGTCAGTCAGTCAGTTAGTGAGAGTGAGAGATTCAGTCAGTCAGTGAAAGTGAGAGAGTCAGTTAGTCAGTGAGAGTGGGAGAATTAGGCAGTTAGTGAGTGAGAGAGTCAGTGAGTGAGTGAGAGTGAGTGAGCCAGTTAGTGAGAGTAAGAGAGTCAGTCAGTCAGTGAGAGTGAGAGAGTCAGTTATTCAATTATTAAGTGAGACAGAGTCAGTCAGTCAGTGAGAGAGAGTGAGAGTCAGTCAGTCAGTGAGAGTGAGAGAGGCAGTCAGTTAATGTGAGTGAGAGAGTCTGTCAGTCAGTGAGAGTGAGAGAGTCAGTTAGTCAGTCAGTCAGTGAGAGAGAGTGAGAGAGTCATTGAGAGTGAGAGAGCCAGTCAGTGAGAGAGTCTGTCAGTGAGAGAGAATGAGAGAGTCCGTCAGTGAGTGAGAGAGAGTCAGTGAGTGAGTGAGAGAGAGAGAGTCAGTCAGTCAGTGAGAGTGAAAGAGTCAGTCAGTCAGTTAGTGCGAGTGAGAGAGTCAGTCAGTGAGAGAGTCAGTCAATGAGAGTGAGAGAGTCAGTCCGTCAGTGAGAGTCAGTCAGTCAATGAGAGACTCAATCAGTGAGAGAGAGAGGCAGTCAGTGAGTGAGAGAGAGTGAGAGAGTCAGTCAGTTAGTGAGAGAGTCAGTCAGTCAGTTGAAGAGTCAGTCAGTGAGAGTGAGAGAGTCAGTCAGTCAGTTAGTGAGAGTGAGATAGTCAGTCAGTCAGTGAGAGTTAGAGAGTCAGGCAGTCAGTTAGTCGGTCAATGGGAGAGAGTTAGAGAGTCAGTCAGTCAGTCAGTCAGCAAGAGTGTGAGTCAGTCAGTTAGTAAGTTAGTGAGAGTGAGAGAGTCATTCAGTCAGTCAGTAAGAGAGAGTGAGAATTAGTGATTCAGTGAGAGTGAGAGAGTCAGTCAGTGAGAGTGAGAGTCAGGGAGTCAGTGAAAGTGAGAGTCACTCAGTCAGTCAGTCAGTCAGTGAGAGACAGTGAGAGTGAGCGTGAGAAAGACAGTCCGTGAGAGTGAGAGAGTCATCAGTCAGTGAGAGTGACAGTGTCAGTAAGTCCGTGAAAGTGAGAGTATCAGTCAGTGAGAGTAAGAGAGTTAGTCAGTCAGTGAGAGAGAGAGTCAGAAGACAATCCATGAGAGAGTCAGTCAGTGAGTGAGAGTGAGTCAGTCATTTAGCGAGAGTCAGTCAGTGAGAGTGAGAGAGTCAGTAAGTCAACAAGATAGTCAGTCAGTCAGTCAGAGAGAGTGAGAGAGTCAGTCAGTGAGAGTGAGTCAGTCAGTCAATGAGAGTGAGTCAGTCAGTCAGTTAGTGAGAGTGAGAGAGTCAGTCAGTCAGTGAGAGTGAGAGAGTTAGTTAGTCAGTCAGTCAGTCAGTGAGAGAGAGTGAGAGAGTCATTGAGAGTGAGAGAACCAGTCAGTGAGAGAGTCTGTCAGTGAGAGAGAGAGAGTCAGTGAGTGAGAGAGAGAGAGAGAGTCAGTCAGTCAGTCAGTGATAGTGAGAGAGTCAATCAGTCAGTCAGTTGGCGAGAGTTAGATACTCAGTCAGTCAGTGAGAGTGAGAGAGGCAGTCAGTCAGTCAGCGAGAGAGAGTAAGAGTCAGTCAGTCAGGGAGAGTGAGAGAGGCAGTCAGTCAGTCAGCGAGAGAGAGTAAGAGTCAGTCAGTCAGGGAGAGTGAGAGAGTCAATCAGTCAGTCAGTTGTCGAGAGTGATAGACTCAGTCAGTCAGTGAGAGTGAGAGAGTCAGTCATTCAGTCAGTGAGAGTGAGTCAGTCAGTTAGTGAGAGTGAGAGAGTCAGTGAGAGTGAGAGAGTCAGTTAGTCAGATAGTGAGAGTAAGAGAGTCAGTCAGTGAGAGTGAGAGTGAGAGTCAGTCAGTCAGTCAGTCAGTGAGAGAGAGTGAGTAAGAGTCAGTCAGTTATTGAGAGAGAGAGACAGTCAGTGAGGGTGAGCAAGTCAGTAAGTGAGAGTGAGAGTCAGTCAGTGAGAGTGTGAGAGTGAGTCAGTCAGTGAGAGTGAGAGAGCCAGTCAGTGTGAGTGAGAGTCAGTCAGTCAGTCAGTGAGAGTGAGAGTCAGTCAGTCAGTGATAGTGAGAGAGTCAGTCACTCAATAAGATAGAGTCAGTCAGTGAGTGAGAGAGTCAGTCAGTGAATGAAAGTGAGCGAGTCAGTCAGTCAGTTAGTGAGAGTGAGAGATTCAGGCAGTCAGTGAGAGTGAGAGAGCAGTTAGTCAGTCAGTGAGAGAGAGTGAGAGAGTCAGGCAGTCAGTGAGTGAGTGAGAGCCAGAAAGTTAGTCAGTCAGTGAGTCAGTCAGTGAGTGAGAGTGAGTCAGTCATTTAGCGAGAGTGAGAGAGTGAGTCAGTCAGTCAGTGAGAGAGTCAGTCAGTCAGTGAGAGAAAGTGAAAGAGTCAGCCAGTCAGTCAGTTAGTGAGAGTGTCAGTCAGTCAGTGAGAGTGAGAGAGTCAGTCAGTGAGACAGAGTCAGTCAGTCAGTTAGTGAGAGTGAGAGATTCAGGCAGTCAGTGAGAGTGAGAGAGCAGTTAGTCAGTCAGTGAGAGAGAGTGAGAGAGTCAGGCAGTCAGTGAGTGAGTGAGAGCCAGAAAGTTAGTCAGTCAGTGAGTCAGTCAGTGAGAGTGAGAGAGTCAGTCAGTGAGAGTGAGAGTGAGAGAGACAGTCAGTCAGTGAGAGTGAGAGAGTCAGTCAGTGAGAGATAGTGAGAGTCAGTCAATCAGTGAGAGTGAAAGAGTCCATCAGTCAGTCAGTTGGTGAGAGTGAGAAAATCAGTCAGTCAGTGAGAGTGAGAGGGTTAGTCAGTCAGTCAGTCAGTGAGAGAGAGTGTGAGAGTCAGTCAGTGAGAGTGAGAGAGTCAATCAGCGAGAGAGAGAGAGTGAGAGAGTCAGTCAGGTAAAGAGAGTCAGTCAGTGAGCGAGACATAGAGAGTCAGTCGGTAAGTGAGAGATTCCGTCAGTTAGTCAGTGAGAGCGAGAGTCAGTCAGCCAGTCAGTGAGAGTGAGTAAGTCAGTCAGTTAGTGAGAGTGAGGGAGTCAGTCAGTCAGTCAGTGAGAAAGAGTGAGAGTCAGTAAGGGAGTGAGAGAGTCAGCAAGTCAGTCAGTGAGAGTGAGAGAGTCAGTCAGTGAGAGTGAGAGACAGTTAGTCAGTCAGTGAGAGTGAGAGTCAGTCAGTCAGTGAGAGTGAGTGAGTCAGTCAGTTAGTGAGAGTGAGTCAGTCAGTTCGTGGGAGTGAGTGAGTCAGTCAGTGAGAGTGAGAAAGTCAGTCATTGAGACTAAGAGTCAGTCAGTGAGAGTCAGTCAGTCAGTCAGTGAGAGTAAGAGAGCCAGTCAGTGAGAGTGAGAGTCAGTCAGTCAGTGAGAGTGAGAATCAGTCAGTCAGTGAGAGAGTTAGTCAGTGACTGAGAGAGAGTCAGTCAGTGAGTGAGAGAGAAAGAGTCAGTCAGTCAGTTAGTGAGAGTGAGAGATTCAGTCAGTCAGTGAAAGTGAGAGAGTCAGTTAGTCAGTGAGAGTGGGAGAATTAGGCAGTTAGTGAGTGAGAGAGTCAGTGAGTGAGTGAGCCAGTTAGTGAGAGTAAGAGAGTCAGTCAGTCAGTGAGAGTGAGAGAGTCAGTTAGTCAATTATTAAGTGAGAGAGAGTCAGTCAGTCAGTGAGAGAGAGTGAGAGTCAGTCAGTCAGTGAGAGTGAGGAAGTCAGTCAGACAGTCAGTGAGAGTGAGTCAGTCAGTCAGTTAGTGAGAGTGAGAGAGTCAGTCAGTCAGTCGGTGAGAGTGAGAGAGTCAGTCAGTCAGTGAGACAGAGAGAGGGAGTAAGTCAGTCAGTCAGTGTGAGTGAGTGAGAGAGTCATTCAGTTAGTCAGTTAGTGAGAGTGAGAGAGTCATTCAGTAAGTCAGTGAGAGAGAGTGAGAGTCAGTCAATCAGTGAGAGTGAATCAGTCAGTCAGTTGGCGAGAGTGAGCGAAGCAGTCAGTCAGTGAGAGTGAGAGAGTCAGTTAGTCAGTCAGTCAGTGAGAGAGAGTGTGAGAGAGTCAGTGAGTGAGAGAGTCAGTCAGCGAGAGAGAGAGAGTGAGAGAGTCAGTAAGTGAGTGAAAGAGAGTCAGTCAGTGAGTGAGACAGAGAGTCAGTCAGTGAGTGAGAGATTCAGTCAGTTAGTCAGTGAGAGTGAGAGAGTCAGTCAGTCAGTGAGAGTGAGTAAGTCAGTCAGTTAGTGAGAGTGAGAGAGTCAGCCAGTCAGTCAGCGAGAGTGAGAGAGTTAGTCAGTGAGAGTGAGAGTCAGTCAGTGAGAGTGTGAGAGTCAGTCAGTCAGTCAGTCAGCCAGAGTGAGAGAGTCAGTCAGTGAGAGTGAGAGTCAGTTAGTCAGTCAGTGAGAGTGAGAGTCAGTCGGTCAGTGAGAGTCAGTCAGTCAGTTAGTGAGAGTGAGTCAGTCAGTCAGTTAGTGAGAGTGAGAGAGTCAGTCAGTGAGAGTGAGAGTCAGTCAGTGAGAGCGAGAGTCAGTCAGTGAGAGTGTGAGAGCCAGTCAGTCAGTGAGAGTGAGAGAGCCAGTCAGTGAGAGTGAGAGTCAGTTAGTCAGTCAGTGAGAGTGAGATTCAGTGAGTCATTGAGAGTGAGAGTCAGTCAGTCAGTGAGAGAGAGTTTGTCAGTGAGTGAGTGAGAGTCGGTCAGTGAGTGAGAGAGAGAGAATCAGTCAGTGAGTGAGAGAGTGAGTGAGAGAGTCAGTCAGTAAGAGAGAGTGAGAGTTAGTGAGTCAGAGAGAGTGAGGAAGTCAGTCAGTCAGTCAGAGTGAGAGTCAGAGAATCAGTGAGAGTGAGAGTCAGTCCGTCAGTCAGTGAGAGTGAGAGAGTCAGTCAGTGAGAGTGAGAGTGAGAGAGACAGTCAGTCAGTGAGAGTGAGAGAGTCAGTCAGTGAGAGATAGTGAGAGTCAGTCAATCAGTGAGAGTGAAAGAGTCCATCAGTCAGTCAGTTGGTGAGAGTGAGAAAATCAGTCAGTCAGTGAGAGTGAGAGGGTTAGTCAGTCAGTCAGTCAGTGAGAGAGAGTGTGAGAGTCAGTCAGTGAGAGTGAGAGAGTCAATCAGCGAGAGAGAGAGAGTGAGAGAGTCAGTCAGGTAAAGAGAGTCAGTCAGTGAGCGAGACATAGAGAGTCAGTCGGTAAGTGAGAGATTCCGTCAGTTAGTCAGTGAGAGCGAGAGTCAGTCAGCCAGTCAGTGAGAGTGAGTAAGTCAGTCAGTTAGTGAGAGTGAGGGAGTCAGTCAGTCAGTCAGTGAGAAAGAGTGAGAGTCAGTAAGGGAGTGAGAGAGTCAGCAAGTCAGTCAGTGAGAGTGAGAGAGTCAGTCAGTGAGAGTGAGAGACAGTTAGCCAGTCAGTGAGAGTGAGAGTCAGTCAGTCAGTGAGAGTGAGTGAGTCAGTCAGTTAGTGAGAGTGAGTCAGTCAGTTCGTGGGAGTGAGTGAGTCAGTCAGTGAGAGTGAGAAAGTCAGTCATTGAGACTAAGAGTCAGTCAGTGAGAGTCAGTCAGTCAGTCAGTGAGAGTGAGAGAGCCAGTCAGTGAGAGTGAGAGTCAGTCAGTCAGTGAGAGTGAGAATCAGTCAGTCAGTGAGAGAGTTAGTCAGTGAGTGAGAGAGAGTCAGTCAGTGAGTGAGAGAGAAAGAGTCAGTCAGTCAGTTAGTGAGAGTGAGAGATTCAGTCAGTCAGTGAAAGTGAGAGAGTCAGTTAGTCAGTGAGAGTGGGAGAATTAGGCAGTTAGTGAGTGAGAGAGTCAGTGAGTGAGTGAGAGTGAGTGAGCCAGTTAGTGAGAGTAAGAGAGTCAGTCAGTCAGTGAGAGTGAGAGAGTCAGTTAGTCAATTATTAAGTGAGAGAGAGTCAGTCAGTCAGTGAGAGAGAGTGAGAGTCAGTCAGTCAGTGAGAGTGAGAGAGGCAGTCAGTTAATGTGAGTGAGAGAGTCTGTCAGTCAGTGAGAGTGAGAGAGTCAGTTAGTCAGTCAGTCAGTGAGAGAGAGTGAGAGAGTCATTGAGAGTGAGAGAGCCAGTCAGTGAGAGAGTCTGTCAGTGAGAGAGAATGAGAGAGTCCGTCAGTGAGTGAGAGAGAGTCAGTGAGTGAGTGAGAGAGAGAGAGTCAGTCAGTCAGTGAGAGTGAAAGAGTCAGTCAGTCAGTTAGTGCGAGTGAGAGAGTCAGTCAGTGAGAGAGTCAGTCAATGAGAGTGAGAGAGTCAGTCCGTCAGTGAGAGTCAGTCAGTCAATGAGAGACTCAATCAGTGAGAGAGAGAGGCAGTCAGTGAGTGAGAGAGAGTGAGAGAGTCAGTCAGTTAGTGAGAGAGTCAGTCAGTCAGTTGGAGAGTCAGTCAGTGAGAGTGAGAGAGTCAGTCAGTCAGTTAGTGAGAGTGAGATAGTCAGTCAGTCAGTGAGAGTTAGAGAGTCAGGCAGTCAGTTAGTCGGTCAATGGGAGAGAGTTAGAGAGTCAGTCAGTCAGTCAGTCAGCAAGAGTGTGAGTCAGTCAGTTAGTAAGTTAGTGAGAGTGAGAGAGTCATTCAGTCAGTCAGTAAGAGAGAGTGAGAATTAGTGATTCAGTGAGAGTGAGAGAGTCAGTCAGTGAGAGTGAGAGTCAGGGAGTCAGTGAAAGTGAGAGTCACTCAGTCAGTCAGTCAGTCAGTGAGAGACAGTGAGAGTGAGCGTGAGAAAGACAGTCCGTGAGAGTGAGAGAGTCATCAGTCAGTGAGAGTGACAGTGTCAGTAAGTCCGTGAAAGTGAGAGTATCAGTCAGTGAGAGTAAGAGAGTCAGTCAGTCAGTGAGAGAGAGAGTCAGAAGACAATCCATGAGAGAGTCAGTCAGTGAGTGAGAGTGAGTCAGTCATTTAGCGAGAGTCAGTCAGTGAGAGTGAGAGAGTCAGTGAGAGAGAGTGAGAGAGTCAGTCAGTGAATCAGAGAGAGTCAGTGAGTGAGTGAGTGAGTGAGTGAGTGAGAGAGAGTCAGTCAGTTAGTGAGAGAGTCAATCAGTCAGTCAGTGAGAGTGAGTCAGTCAGTCAGTTAGTGAGAGTGAGAGAGTCAGTCAGTCAGTCGGTGAGAGTGAGAGAGTCAGTCAGTCAGTGAGACAGAGAGAGGGAGTAAGTCAGTCAGTCAGTGTGAGTGAGTGAGAGAGTCATTCAGTTAGTCAGTTAGTGAGAGTGAGAGAGTCATTCAGTAAGTCAGTGAGAGAGAGTGAGAGTCAGTCAATCAGTGAGAGTGAATCAGTCAGTCAGTTGGCGAGAGTGAGCGAAGCAGTCAGTCAGTGAGAGTGAGAGAGTCAGTTAGTCAGTCAGTCAGTGAGAGAGAGTGTGAGAGAGTCAGTGAGTGAGAGAGTCAGTCAGCGAGAGAGAGAGAGTGAGAGAGTCAGTAAGTGAGTGAAAGAGAGTCAGTCAGTGAGTGAGACAGAGAGTCAGTCAGTGAGTGAGAGATTCAGTCAGTTAGTCAGTGAGAGTGAGAGAGTCAGTCAGTCAGTGAGAGTGAGTAAGTCAGTCAGTTAGTGAGAGTGAGAGAGTCAGCCAGTCAGTCAGCGAGAGTGAGAGAGTTAGTCAGTGAGAGTGAGAGTCAGTCAGTGAGAGTGTGAGAGTCAGTCAGTCAGTCAGTCAGCCAGAGTGAGAGAGTCAGTCAGTGAGAGTGAGAGTCAGTTAGTCAGTCAGTGAGAGTGAGAGTCAGTCGGTCAGTGAGAGTCAGTCAGTCAGTTAGTGAGAGTGAGTCAGTCAGTCAGTTAGTGAGAGTGAGAGAGTCAGTCAGTGAGAGTGAGAGTCAGTCAGTGAGAGCGAGAGTCAGTCAGTGAGAGTGTGAGAGCCAGTCAGTCAGTGAGAGTGAGAGAGCCAGTCAGTGAGAGTGAGAGTCAGTTAGTCAGTCAGTGAGAGTGAGATTCAGTGAGTCATTGAGAGTGAGAGTCAGTCAGTCAGTGAGAGAGAGTTTGTCAGTGAGTGAGTGAGAGTCGGTCAGTGAGTGAGAGAGAGAGAATCAGTCAGTGAGTGAGAGAGTGAGTGAGAGAGTCAGTCAGTAAGAGAGAGTGAGAATTAGTGAGTCAGAGAGAGTGAGGAAGTCAGTCAGTCAGTCAGAGTGAGAGTCAGAGAATCAGTGAGAGTGAGAGTCAGTCCGTCAGTCAGTGAGAGTGAGAGAGTCAGTCAGTGAGAGTGAGAGTGAGAGAGACAGTCAGTCAGTGAGAGTGAGAGAGTCAGTCAGTGAGAGATAGTGAGAGTCAGTCAATCAGTGAGAGTGAAAGAGTCCATCAGTCAGTCAGTTGGTGAGAGTGAGAAAATCAGTCAGTCAGTGAGAGTGAGAGGGTTAGTCAGTCAGTCAGTCAGTGAGAGAGAGTGTGAGAGTCAGTCAGTGAGAGTGAGAGAGTCAATCAGCGAGAGAGAGAGAGTGAGAGAGTCAGTCAGGTAAAGAGAGTCAGTCAGTGAGCGAGACATAGAGAGTCAGTCGGTAAGTGAGAGATTCCGTCAGTTAGTCAGTGAGAGCGAGAGTCAGTCAGCCAGTCAGTGAGAGTGAGTAAGTCAGTCAGTTAGTGAGAGTGAGGGAGTCAGTCAGTCAGTCAGTGAGAAAGAGTGAGAGTCAGTAAGGGAGTGAGAGAGTCAGCAAGTCAGTCAGTGAGAGTGAGAGAGTCAGTCAGTGAGAGTGAGAGACAGTTAGTCAGTCAGTGAGAGTGAGAGTCAGTCAGTCAGTGAGAGTGAGTGAGTCAGTCAGTTAGTGAGAGTGAGTCAGTCAGTTCGTGGGAGTGAGTGAGTCAGTCAGTGAGAGTGAGAAAGTCAGTCATTGAGACTAAGAGTCAGTCAGTGAGAGTCAGTCAGTCAGTCAGTGAGAGTAAGAGAGCCAGTCAGTGAGAGTGAGAGTCAGTCAGTCAGTGAGAGTGAGAATCAGTCAGTCAGTGAGAGAGTTAGTCAGTGACTGAGAGAGAGTCAGTCAGTGAGTGAGAGAGAAAGAGTCAGTCAGTCAGTTAGTGAGAGTGAGAGATTCAGTCAGTCAGTGAAAGTGAGAGAGTCAGTTAGTCAGTGAGAGTGGGAGAATTAGGCAGTTAGTGAGTGAGAGAGTCAGTGAGTGAGAGAGTCAGTGAGTGAGTGAGCCAGTTAGTGAGAGTAAGAGAGTCAGTCAGTCAGTGAGAGTGAGAGAGTCAGTTAGTCAATTATTAAGTGAGAGAGAGTCAGTCAGTCAGTGAGAGAGAGTGAGAGTCAGTCAGTCAGTGAGAGTGAGGAAGTCAGTCAGACAGTCAGTGAGAGTGAGTCAGTCAGTCAGTTAGTGAGAGTGAGAGAGTCAGTCAGTCAGTCGGTGAGAGTGAGAGAGTCAGTCAGTCAGTGAGACAGAGAGAGGGAGTAAGTCAGTCAGTCAGTGTGAGTGAGTGAGAGAGTCATTCAGTTAGTCAGTTAGTGAGAGTGAGAGAGTCATTCAGTAAGTCAGTGAGAGAGAGTGAGAGTCAGTCAATCAGTGAGAGTGAATCAGTCAGTCAGTTGGCGAGAGTGAGCGAAGCAGTCAGTCAGTGAGAGTGAGAGAGTCAGTTAGTCAGTCAGTCAGTGAGAGAGAGTGTGAGAGAGTCAGTGAGTGAGAGAGTCAGTCAGCGAGAGAGAGAGAGTGAGAGAGTCAGTAAGTGAGTGAAAGAGAGTCAGTCAGTGAGTGAGACAGAGAGTCAGTCAGTGAGTGAGAGATTCAGTCAGTTAGTCAGTGAGAGTGAGAGAGTCAGTCAGTCAGTGAGAGTGAGTAAGTCAGTCAGTTAGTGAGAGTGAGAGAGTCAGCCAGTCAGTCAGCGAGAGTGAGAGAGTTAGTCAGTGAGAGTGAGAGTCAGTCAGTGAGAGTGTGAGAGTCAGTCAGTCAGTCAGTCAGCCAGAGTGAGAGAGTCAGTCAGTGAGAGTGAGAGTCAGTTAGTCAGTCAGTGAGAGTGAGAGTCAGTCGGTCAGTGAGAGTCAGTCAGTCAGTTAGTGAGAGTGAGTCAGTCAGTCAGTTAGTGAGAGTGAGAGAGTCAGTCAGTGAGAGTGAGAGTCAGTCAGTGAGAGCGAGAGTCAGTCAGTGAGAGTGTGAGAGCCAGTCAGTCAGTGAGAGTGAGAGAGCCAGTCAGTGAGAGTGAGAGTCAGATAGTCAGTC
This sequence comes from Lissotriton vulgaris, assembly GCF_964263255.1. Lineage (NCBI taxonomy): Eukaryota > Metazoa > Chordata > Amphibia > Caudata > Salamandridae > Lissotriton > Lissotriton vulgaris. The sequence continues at coordinate 1,403,563,923 of NC_141685.1, read as the reverse complement.
AGTGAGAGTGAGATTCAGTGAGTCATTGAGAGTGAGAGTCAGTCAGTCAGTGAGAGAGCGTTTGTCAGTGAGTGAGTGAGAGTCGGTCAGTGAGTGAGAGAGAGAATCAGTCAGTGAGTGAGAGAGTGAGTGAGAGAGTCAGTCAGTAAGAGAGAGTGAGAGTTAGTGAGTCAGAGAGAGTGAGGAAGTCAGTCAGTCAGTCAGAGTGAGAGTCAGAGAATCAGTGAGAGTGAGAGTCAGTCCGTCAGTCAGTGAGAGTGAGAGAGTCAGTCAGTGAGAGTGAGAGTGAGAGAGACAGTCAGTCAGTGAGAGTGAGAGAGTCAGTCAGTGAGAGATAGTGAGAGTCAGTCAATCAGTGAGAGTGAAAGAGTCCATCAGTCAGTCAGTTGGTGAGAGTGAGAAAATCAGTCAGTCAGTGAGAGTGAGAGGGTTAGTCAGTCTGTCAGTCAGTGAGAGAGAGTGTGAGAGTCAGTCAGTGAGAGTGAGAGAGTCAATCAGCGAGAGAGAGAGAGTGAGAGAGTCAGTCAGGTAAAGAGAGTCAGTCAGTGAGCGAGACATAGAGAGTCAGTCGGTAAGTGAGAGATTCCGTCAGTTAGTCAGTGAGAGCGAGAGTCAGTCAGCCAGTCAGTGAGAGTGAGTAAGTCAGTCAGTTAGTGAGAGTGAGGGAGTCAGTCAGTCAGTCAGTGAGAAAGAGTGAGAGTCAGTAAGGGAGTGAGAGAGTCAGCAAGTCAGTCAGTGAGAGTGAGAGAGTCAGTCAGTGAGAGTGAGAGACAGTTAGCCAGTCAGTGAGAGTGAGAGTCAGTCAGTCAGTGAGAGTGAGTGAGTCAGTCAGTTAGTGAGAGTGAGTCAGTCAGTTCGTGGGAGTGAGTGAGTCAGTCAGTGAGAGTGAGAAAGTCAGTCATTGAGACTAAGAGTCAGTCAGTGAGAGTCAGTCAGTCAGTCAGTGAGAGTGAGAGAGCCAGTCAGTGAGAGTGAGAGTCAGTCAGTCAGTGAGAGTGAGAATCAGTCAGTCAGTGAGAGAGTTAGTCAGTGAGTGAGAGAGAGTCAGTCAGTGAGTGAGAGAGAAAGAGTCAGTCAGTCAGTTAGTGAGAGTGAGAGATTCAGTCAGTCAGTGAAAGTGAGAGAGTCAGTTAGTCAGTGAGAGTGGGAGAATTAGGCAGTTAGTGAGTGAGAGAGTCAGTGAGTGAGTGAGAGTGAGTGAGCCAGTTAGTGAGAGTAAGAGAGTCAGTCAGTCAGTGAGAGTGAGAGAGTCAGTTAGTCAATTATTAAGTGAGAGAGAGTCAGTCAGTCAGTGAGAGAGAGTGAGAGTCAGTCAGTCAGTGAGAGTGAGAGAGGCAGTCAGTTAATGTGAGTGAGAGAGTCTGTCAGTCAGTGAGAGTGAGAGAGTCAGTTAGTCAGTCAGTCAGTGAGAGAGAGTGAGAGAGTCATTGAGAGTGAGAGAGCCAGTCAGTGAGAGAGTCTGTCAGTGAGAGAGAATGAGAGAGTCCGTCAGTGAGTGAGAGAGAGTCAGTGAGTGAGTGAGAGAGAGAGAGTCAGTCAGTCAGTGAGAGTGAAAGAGTCAGTCAGTCAGTTAGTGCGAGTGAGAGAGTCAGTCAGTGAGAGAGTCAGTCAATGAGAGTGAGAGAGTCAGTCCGTCAGTGAGAGTCAGTCAGTCAATGAGAGACTCAATCAGTGAGAGAGAGAGGCAGTCAGTGAGTGAGAGAGAGTGAGAGAGTCAGTCAGTTAGTGAGAGAGTCAGTCAGTCAGTTGGAGAGTCAGTCAGTGAGAGTGAGAGAGTCAGTCAGTCAGTTAGTGAGAGTGAGATAGTCAGTCAGTCAGTGAGAGTTAGAGAGTCAGGCAGTCAGTTAGTCGGTCAATGGGAGAGAGTTAGAGAGTCAGTCAGTCAGTCAGTCAGCAAGAGTGTGAGTCAGTCAGTTAGTAAGTTAGTGAGAGTGAGAGAGTCATTCAGTCAGTCAGTAAGAGAGAGTGAGAATTAGTGATTCAGTGAGAGTGAGAGAGTCAGTCAGTGAGAGTGAGAGTCAGGGAGTCAGTGAAAGTGAGAGTCACTCAGTCAGTCAGTCAGTCAGTGAGAGACAGTGAGAGTGAGCGTGAGAAAGACAGTCCGTGAGAGTGAGAGAGTCATCAGTCAGTGAGAGTGACAGTGTCAGTAAGTCCGTGAAAGTGAGAGTATCAGTCAGTGAGAGTAAGAGAGTCAGTCAGTCAGTGAGAGAGAGAGTCAGAAGACAATCCATGAGAGAGTCAGTCAGTGAGTGAGAGTGAGTCAGTCATTTAGCGAGAGTCAGTCAGTGAGAGTGAGAGAGTCAGTAAGTCAACAAGATAGTCAGTCAGTCAGTCAGAGAGAGTGAGAGAGTCAGTCAGTGAGAGTGAGTCAGTCAGTCAATGAGAGTGAGTCAGTCAGTCAGTTAGTGAGAGTGAGAGAGTCAGTCAGTCAGTGAGAGTGAGAGAGTTAGTTAGTCAGTCAGTCAGTCAGTGAGAGAGAGTGAGAGAGTCATTGAGAGTGAGAGAACCAGTCAGTGAGAGAGTCTGTCAGTGAGAGAGAGAGAGTCAGTGAGTGAGAGAGAGAGAGAGAGTCAGTCAGTCAGTCAGTGATAGTGAGAGAGTCAATCAGTCAGTCAGTTGGCGAGAGTTAGATACTCAGTCAGTCAGTGAGAGTGAGAGAGGCAGTCAGTCAGTCAGCGAGAGAGAGTAAGAGTCAGTCAGTCAGGGAGAGTGAGAGAGGCAGTCAGTCAGTCAGCGAGAGAGAGTAAGAGTCAGTCAGTCAGGGAGAGTGAGAGAGTCAATCAGTCAGTCAGTTGTCGAGAGTGATAGACTCAGTCAGTCAGTGAGAGTGAGAGAGTCAGTCATTCAGTCAGTGAGAGTGAGTCAGTCAGTTAGTGAGAGTGAGAGAGTCAGTGAGAGTGAGAGAGTCAGTTAGTCAGATAGTGAGAGTAAGAGAGTCAGTCAGTGAGAGTGAGAGTGAGAGTCAGTCAGTCAGTCAGTCAGTGAGAGAGAGTGAGTAAGAGTCAGTCAGTTATTGAGAGAGAGAGACAGTCAGTGAGGGTGAGCAAGTCAGTAAGTGAGAGTCAGTCAGTGAGAGTGTGAGAGTGAGTCAGTCAGTGAGAGTGAGAGAGCCAGTCAGTGTGAGTGAGAGTCAGTCAGTCAGTCAGTGAGAGTGAGAGTCAGTCAGTCAGTGATAGTGAGAGAGTCAGTCACTCAATAAGATAGAGTCAGTCAGTGAGTGAGAGAGTCAGTCAGTGAATGAAAGTGAGCGAGTCAGTCAGTCAGTTAGTGAGAGTGAGAGATTCAGGCAGTCAGTGAGAGTGAGAGAGCAGTTAGTCAGTCAGTGAGAGAGAGTGAGAGAGTCAGGCAGTCAGTGAGTGAGTGAGAGCCAGAAAGTTAGTCAGTCAGTGAGTCAGTCAGTGAGTGAGAGTGAGTCAGTCATTTAGCGAGAGTGAGAGAGTGAGTCAGTCAGTCAGTGAGAGTGAGAGAGTCAGTCAGTCAGTGAGAGAAAGTGAAAGAGTCAGCCAGCCAGTCAGTTAGTGAGAGTGTCAGTCAGTCAGTGAGAGTGAGAGAGTCAGTCAGTGAGACAGAGTCAGTCAGTCAGTTAGTGAGAGTGAGAGATTCAGGCAGTCAGTGAGAGTGAGAGAGCAGTTAGTCAGTCAGTGAGAGAGAGTGAGAGAGTCAGGCAGTCAGTGAGTGAGTGAGAGCCAGAAAGTTAGTCAGTCAGTGAGTCAGTCAGTGAGTGAGAGTGAGTCAGTCATTCAGCGAGAGTGAGAGAGTGAGTCAGTCAGTCAGTGAGAGTGAGAGAGTCAGTCAGTCAGTGAGAGAAAGTGAAAGAGTCAGCCAGTCAGTCAGTTAGTGAGAGTGTCAGTCAGTCAGTGAGAGTGAGAGAGTCAGTCAGTGAGACAGAGTCAGTCAGTCAGTTAGTGAGAGTGAGAGATTCACAGAGTCAGTCAGTCAGTCAGTCAGCAAGAGTGTGAGTCAGTCAGTTAGTAAGTTAGTGAGAGTGAGAGAGTCAGTCAGTCAGTCAGTAAGAGAGAGTGAGAGTTAGTGAGTCAGTGAGAGTGAGAGAGTCAGTCAGTGAGAGTGAGAGTCAGTGAAAGTGAGAGTCACTCAGTCAGTCAGTAAGTGAGAGACAGTGAGAGTGAGCGCGAGAAAGACAGTCCGTGAGAGTGAGAGAGTCAGTCAGTCAGTGAGAGAGAGAGTCAGAAGACAATCCGTGAGAAAGTCAGTCAGTGAGTGAGAGTCAGTCAGTCAGTCAGTGAGAGTGAGAGTCAGTCAGTCAGTGATAGTGAGAGAGTCAGTCACTCAATAAGATAGAGTCAGTCAGTGAGTGAGAGAGTCAGTCAGTGAATGAAAGTGAGCGAGTCAGTCAGTCAGTTAGTGAGAGTGAGAGATTCAGGCAGTCAGTGAGAGTGAGAGAGCAGTTAGTCAGTCAGTGAGAGAGAGTGAGAGAGTCAGGCAGTCAGTGAGTGAGTGAGAGCCAGAAAGTTAGTCAGTCAGTGAGTCAGTCAGTGAGTGAGAGTGAGTCAGTCATTTAGCGAGAGTGAGAGAGTGAGTCAGTCAGTCAGTGAGAGAGTCAGTCAGTCAGTGAGAGAAAGTGAAAGAGTCAGCCAGCCAGTCAGTTAGTGAGAGTGTCAGTCAGTCAGTGAGAGTGAGAGAGTCAGTCAGTGAGACAGAGTCAGTCAGTCAGTTAGTGAGAGTGAGAGATTCAGGCAGTCAGTGAGAGTGAGAGAGCAGTTAGTCAGTCAGTGAGAGAGAGTGAGAGAGTCAGGCAGTCAGTGAGTGAGTGAGAGCCAGAAAGTTAGTCAGTCAGTGAGTCAGTCAGTGAGTGAGAGTGAGTCAGTCATTCAGCGAGAGTGAGAGAGTGAGTCAGTCAGTCAGTGAGAGTGAGAGAGTCAGTCAGTCAGTGAGAGAAAGTGAAAGAGTCAGCCAGTCAGTCAGTTAGTGAGAGTGTCAGTCAGTCAGTGAGAGTGAGAGAGTCAGTCAGTGAGACAGAGTCAGTCAGTCAGTTAGTGAGAGTGAGAGATTCAGGCAGTCAGTGAGAGAGCAGTTAGTCAGTCAGTGAGAGAGAGTGAGAGAGTCAGGCAGTCAGTGAGTGAGTGAGAGCCAGAAAGTTAGTCAGTCAGTGAGTCAGTCAGTGAGAGAGCAGTTAGTCAGTCAGTGAGAGAGAGTGAGAGAGTCAGGCAGTCAGTGAGTGAGCGAGAGCCAGAAAGTTAGTCAGTCAGTGAGTCAGTCAGTGAGTGAGAGTGAGTCAGTCATTTAGCGAGAGTGAGAGATTCAGTCAGTCAGTGAAAGTGAGAGAGTCCGTTAGTCAGTCAGTCAGTGAGAGTGGGAGAGTCAGTCAGTCAGTGAGAGTGAGAGAGTTAGGCAGTTAGTGAGTGAGAGAGTCAGTCAGTGAGCGAGAGTGAGTTAGCCAGTTAGTGAGAGTGAGAGAGTCAGTCAGTCAGTGAGAGTGAGAGAGTCAGTTAGTCAGTGAGAGTGAGAGAGGCAGTCAGTTAATGTGAGTGGGAGAGTCTGTCAGTCAGTGAGAGTGAGAGAGTCAGTTAGTCAGTCAGTCAGTCAGTGAGAGAGAGTGAGAGAGTCATTGAGAGTGAGAAAGCCAGTCAGTGAGAGAGTCTGTCAGTGAGAGAGAATGAGAGAGTCCGTCAGGGAGTGAGAGAGAGTCAGTGAGTGAGTGAGAGAGAGAGAGAGTGTCAGTCAGTCAGTGAGAGTGAAAGAGTCAGTCAGTCAGTTAGTGAGAGTGAGAGAGTCAGTCAGACAGTGAGAGAGAGTGAGAGTCAGTCAGTGAGAGAGTCAGACAATGAGAGTGAGAGAGTCAGTCCGTCAGTGAGAGAGTCAGTCAGTCAATGAGAGACTCAGTCCGTGAGAGAGTCAGTCAGTTAGTGAGAGAGTCAGTCAGTCAGTTGGAGAGTCAGTCAGTCAGTGAGAGTGAGAGAGTCAGTCAGTCAGTTAGTGAGAGTGAGATAGTCAGTCAGTCAGTGAGACTTAGAGAGCCAGGCAGTCAGTTAGTCGGTCAATGGGAGAGAGTTAGAGAGTCAGTCAGTCAGTCAGCAAGAGTGTGAGTCAGTCAGTTAGTAAGTTAGTGAGAGTGAGAGAGTCAGTCAGTCAGTCAGTAAGAGAGAGTGAGAGTTAGTGAGTCAGTGAGAGTGAGAGAGTCAGTCAGTGAGAGTGAGAGTCAGTGAAAGTGAGAGTCACTCAGTCAGTCAGTAAGTGAGAGACAGTGAGAGTGAGCGCGAGAAAGACAGTCCGTGAGAGTGAGAGAGTCATCAGTCAGTGAGAGTGTCAGTAAGTCCGTGAAAGTGAGAGTATCAGTCAGTGAGAGTGAGAGAGTCAGTCAGTCAGTGAGAGAGAGAGTCAGAAGACAATCCGTGAGAAAGTCAGTCAGTGAGTGAGAGTCAGTCAGTCATTTAGCGAGAGTCAGTCAGTGAGAGTGAGAGAGTCAGTAAGTCAACAAGAGAGTCAGTCAGTCAGTCAGAGAGAGTGAGAGAGTCAGTCAGTGAGAGTGAGTCAGTCAGTCAATGAGAGTGAGTCAGTCAGTCAGTTAGTGAGAGTGAGAGAGCCAGTCAGTCAGTGAGAGTGAGAGAGTTAGTTAGCCAGTCAGTCAGTCAGTGAGAGAGAGTGAGAGAGTCATTGAGAGTGAGAGAACCAGTCAGTGAGAGAGTCTGTCAGTGAGATAGAGTCCGTCAGTGAGTGAGAGAGAGTCAGTCAGTGAGAGAGAGAGAGAGAGAGAGAGAGAGAGTGTCAGTCAGTCAGTGAGAGTGAAAGAGTCAGTCAGTTAGTCAGTTAGTGAGAGTGAGAGAGTCAGTCAGTCAGTCAGTGAGAGTGAGAGAGTCAATCAGTCAGTCAGTTGGCGAGAGTGAGATACTCAGTCAGTCAGTGAGAGTGAGAGAGTCAGTCAGTCAGTCAGCGAGAGCGAGTAAGAGTCAGTCAGTCAGGGAGAGTGAGAGAGTCAATCAGTCAGTCAGTTGTCGAGAGTGATAGACTCAGTCAGTCAGTGAGAGTGAGAGAGTCAGTCATTCAGTCAGTGAGAGTGAGTCAGTTAGTCAGTTAGTGAGAGTGAGAGAGTCAGTGAGAGTGAGAGAGTCAGTTAGTCAGATAGTGAGAGTAAGAGAGTCAGTCAGTCAGTGAGAGTGAGAGTGAGAGTCAGTCAGTCAGTCAGTGAGAGAGAGTGAGTAAGAGTCAGTCAGTTATTGAGAGAGACAGTCAGTGAGGGTGAGCAAGTCAGTAAGTGAGAGTGAGAGTCAGTCAGTGAGAGTGAGAGAGCCAGTCAGTGTGAGTGAGAGTCAGTCAGTCAGTCAGTGAGAGTGAGAGTGAGAGACAGTTAGTCAGTCAGTGAGAGTCAGTCAGTCAGTGAGAGTGAGTGAGTGAGTCAGTCAGTGAGAGTGAGAAAGTCAGTCATTGAGACTAAGAGTCAGTCAGTGAGAGTCAGTCAGTTAGTCAGTGAGAGAGCCAGTCAGTGAGAGTGAGAGTCAGTCAGTCAGTGAGAGTGAGAATCAGTCAGTCAGTGAGAGAGTTAGTCAGTTAGTGAGAGAGAGTCAGTCAGTGAGTGAGAGAGAAAGAGTCAGTCAGTCAGTTAGTGAGAGTGAGAGATTCAGTCAGTCAGTGAAAGTGAGAGAGTCAGTTAGTCAGTGAGAGTGGGAGAATTAGGCAGTTAGTGAGTGAGAGAGTCAGTGAGTGAGTGAGAGTGAGTGAGCCAGTTAGTGAGAGTAAGAGAGTCAGTCAGTGAGAGTGAGAGAGTCAGTTAGTCAATTATTAAGTGAGAGAGAGTCAGTCAGTCAGTGAGAAGAGTGAGAGTCAGTCAGTCAGTGAGAGTGAGAGAGGCAGTCAGTTAATGTGAGTGAGAGAGTCTGTCAGTCAGTGAGAGTGAGAGAGTCATCAGTCAGTGAGAGTGAGAGAGTCAGTTAGTCAGTCAGTCAGTCAGTGAGAGAGAGTGAGAGAGTCATTGAGAGTGAGAGAGCCAGTCAGTGAGAGAGTCTGTCAGTGAGAGAGAATGAGAGAGTCCGTCAGTGAGTGAGAGAGAGTCAGTGAGTGAGTGAGAGAGAGAGAGTCAGTCAGTCAGTTAGTGAAAGTGAGAGAGTCAGTCAGTGAGAGAGTCAGTCAATGAGAGTGAGAGAGTCAGTCCGTCAGTGAGAGTCAGTCAGTCAATGAGAGACTCAATCAGTGAGAGAGAGAGGCAGTCAGTGAGTGAGAGAGAGTCAGTCAGTTAGTGAGAGAGTCAGTCAGTCAGTTGGAGAGTCAGTCAGTCAGTGAGAGTGAGAGAGTCAGTCAGTCAGTTAGTGAGAGTGAGATAGTCAGTCAGTCAGTGAGAGTTAGAGAGTCAGGCAGTCAGTTAGTCGGTCAATGGGAGAGAGTTAGAGAGTCAGTCAGTCAGCAAGAGTGTGAGTCAGTCAGTTAGTAAGTTAGTGAGAGTGAGAGAGTCATTCAGTCAGTCAGTAAGAGAGAGTGAGAATTAGTGATTCAGTGAGAGTGAGAGAGTCAGTCAGTGAGAGTGAGAGTCAGGGAGTCAGTGAAAGTGAGAGTCACTCAGTCAGTCAGTCAGTGAGAGACAGTGAGAGTGAGCGTGAGAAAGACAGTCCGTGAGAGTGAGAGTCATCAGTCAGTGAGAGTGACAGTGTCAGTAAGTCCGTGAAAGTGAGAGTATCAGTCAGTGAGAGTAAGAGAGTCAGTCAGTCAGTGAGAGAGAGAGTCAGAAGACAATCCATGAGAGAGTCAGTCAGTGAGTGAGAGTGAGTCAGTCATTTAGCGAGAGTCAGTCAGTGAGAGTGAGAGAGTCAGTAAGTCAACAAGATAGTCAGTCAGTCAGTCAGAGAGAGTGAGAGAGTCAGTCAGTGAGAGTGAGTCAGTCAGTCAATGAGAGTGAGTCAGTCAGTCAGTTAGTGAGAGTGAGAGAGTCAGTCAGTCAGTGAGTGAGAGTGAGACAGTCAGTCAGTGAGAGAGAGTCAGTCAGTGAAAGTGAGAGAGTCAATTAGTCAGTCAGATAATGTGAGAGAGTCAGTCAGTGAAAGTGACATTCAGTTAGTCAGTCAGTGAGAGTGAGAGTAAGGCAGTCAGTCAGTGAGAGAGAGTCAGTCAGTGAGTGAGAAAGAGTCAATGAGTGAGTAAGAGAGAGTCAGTCAGTGAGTGAGAGAGAGTGAGAGAGTCAGTCAGTCAGTCAGTGAGAGTGAGAGAGTCAGTTAGTGAGTCAGTCAGTCAGAGAGAGTGAGAGAGTCAGTCAGTGAGAGTGAGTCAGTCAGTCAATGAGAGTGAGTCAGTCAGTCAGTTAGTGAGAGTGAGAGAGTCAGTCAGTCAGTGAGAGTGAGAGAGTTAGTTAGTCAGTCAGTCAGTCAGTGAGAGAGAGTGAGAGAGTCATTGAGAGTGAGAGAACCAGTCAGTAAGAGAGTCTGTCAGTGAGAGAGCGTGAGAGAGTCCGTCAGTGAGTGAGAGATAGTCAGTGAGTGAGAGAGAGAGTCAGTCAGTCAGTCAATCAGTGAGAGTGAGAGAGTCAGCCAGTGAATGAGAGTGAGAGACTCAGTCAGTGAGTGAGAGAGAGAGAGTCAGTCAGTCAATCAGTGGGAGAGAGAGAGTCAGTCAGTCAGTCAGTGAGAGTGAGTCAGTCAGTCAGTTAGTGACAGTGAGAGTCAGTCAGTCAGTGAGAGAGTAAGTCAGTCAGTGATAGAGAGTGAGAGTCAGTCAGTCAGTGAGAGTGAGAGAGTCAGTCAGTCAGTCAGTTGGTGAGAGGGTCAGTCAGTCAGTGAGAGTGAGAGAGTCAGTTAGTCAGTCAGTCAGAGAGAGAGAGTGAGAGAGTCAGTCAGTCAGTCGGTCAATCATAGTGAGAGAGTTAGTCAGTGAGTGAGAGAGAGGTAGTGAGTGAGTGAGTGAGTGAGTGAGTGAGAGAGAGAGAGAGAGAGAGAGAGAGAGAGAGAGAGAGTCAGTCCGTCCATCGGAGAGAGAGTCAGTCAGTCAGTCAGTGAGAGTGTGAGTCAGTCAGTCAATGAGAGTGAGTGAGTCAGTCAGTTAGTGAGAGTGAGTCAGTCAGTCAGTGAGAGCGAGAGAGTCACTTAGTCAGTTAGTGAGAGAGAGATAGTCAGTGAGTGAGAGAGAGAGAGTCAGTCAGTCCATCTGAGAGAGAGTCAGTCAGTCAGTGAGAGTGAGAGGGTCAGTCTGCCAGTCAGTCAGTGAGAGTGAGTCAGTCAGTCAGTTAGTGAGAGTGAGAGAGTCAGTCAGTCAGTGAGAGTGTCAGTCAGTAAGAGAGAATGAGAGTCAGTGAGTCAGTGAGAGGGAGTGAGAGAGTCAGTGAGTGAGAGTCAGTCAGTGAGAGTGTGAGAGTCAGTCAGTCCATCAGTGACAGTGAGAGAGCCAGTCAGTGAAAGTAAGAGTCAGTTAATCAGTGAGAGTGAGAATCAGTTAGTCAGTGAGAGTGAGAGAGTCAGTCAGTTAGTGAGAGAGAGTCAGTCACTGAGTGAGAGAGAGTCAGTCAGTGAATGAGAGAGAGTGAGAGAGTCAGTCAGTCAGTCAGTGAGAGAGTCAGTGAGAGAGAGTGAGAGAGTCAGTCAGTGAATCAGAGAGAGTCAGTGAGTGAGTGAGTGAGTGAGTGAGTGAGAGAGAGTCAGTCAGTTAGTGAGAGAGTCAATCAGTCAGTCAGTGAGAGTGAGTCAGTCAGTCAGTTAGTGAGAGTGAGAGAGTCAGTCAGTCAGTCGGTGAGAGTGAGAGAGTCAGTCAGTCAGTGAGACAGAGAGAGGGAGTAAGTAAGTCAGTCAGTCAGTGTGAGTGAGTGAGAGAGTCATTCAGTTAGTCAGTTAGTGAGAGTGAGAGAGTCATTCAGTAAGTCAGTGAGAGAGAGTGAGAGTCAGTCAATCAGTGAGAGTGAATCAGTCAGTCAGTTGGCGAGAGTGAGCGAAGCAGTCAGTCAGTGAGAGTGAGAGAGTCAGTTAGTCAGTCAGTCAGTGAGAGAGAGTGTGAGAGAGTCAGTGAGTGAGAGAGTCAGTCAGCGAGAGAGAGAGAGTGAGAGAGTCAGTAAGTGAGTGAAAGAGAGTCAGTCAGTGAGTGAGACAGAGAGTCAGTCAGTGAGTGAGAGATTCAGTCAGTTAGTCAGTGAGAGTGAGAGTCAGTCAGTCAGTCAGTGAGAGTGAGTAAGTCAGTCAGTTAGTGAGAGTGAGAGAGTCAGCCAGTCAGTCAGCGAGAGTGAGAGAGTTAGTCAGTGAGAGTGAGAGTCAGTCAGTGAGAGTCAGTCAGTCAGTCAGTCAGCCAGAGTGAGAGAGTCAGTCAGTGAGAGTGAGAGTCAGTTAGTCAGTCAGTGAGAGTGAGAGTCAGTCGGTCAGTGAGAGTCAGTCAGTCAGTTAGTGAGAGTGAGTCAGTCAGTCAGTTAGTGAGAGTGAGAGAGTCAGTCAGTGAGAGTGAGAGTCAGTCAGTGAGAGTGAGAGTCAGTCAGTGAGAGTGTGAGAGCCAGTCAGTCAGTGAAAGTGAGAGAGCCAGTCAGTGAGAGTGAGAGTCAGTTAGTCAGTCAGTGAGAGTGAGATTCAGTGAGTCATTGAGAGTGAGAGTCAGTCAGTCAGTGAGAGAGAGTTTGTCAGTGAGTGAGTGAGAGTCGGTCAGTGAGTGAGAGAGAGAGAATCAGTCAGTGAGTGAGAGAGTGAGTGAGAGAGTCAGTCAGTAAGAGAGAGTGAGAGTTAGTGAGTCAGAGAGAGTGAGGAAGTCAGTCAGTCAGTCAGAGTGAGAGTCAGAGAATCAGTGAGAGTGAGAGTCAGTCCGTCAGTCAGTGAGAGTGAGAGAGTCAGTCAGTGAGAGTGAGAGTGAGAGAGACAGTCAGTCAGTGAGAGTGAGAGAGTCAGTCAGTGAGAGATAGTGAGAGTCAGTCAATCAGTGAGAGTGAAAGAGTCCATCAGTCAGTCAGTTGGTGAGAGTGAGAAAATCAGTCAGTCAGTGAGAGTGAGAGGGTTAGTCAGTCAGTCAGTCAGTGAGAGAGAGTGTGAGAGTCAGTCAGTGAGAGTGAGAGAGTCAATCAGCGAGAGAGAGAGAGTGAGAGAGTCAGTAAGGTAAAGAGAGTCAGTCAGTGAGCGAGACATAGAGAGTCAGTCGGTAAGTGAGAGATTCCGTCAGTTAGTCAGTGAGAGCGAGAGTCAGTGAGAGTGAGTAAGTCAGTCAGTTAGTGAGAGTGAGGGAGTCAGTCAGTCAGTCAGTGAGAAAGAGTGAGAGTCAGTAAGGGAGTGAGAGAGTCAGCAAGTCAGTCAGTGAGAGTGAGAGAGTCAGTCAGTGAGAGTGAGAGACAGTTAGTCAGTCAGTGAGAGTGAGAGTCAGTCAGTCAGTGAGAGTGAGTGAGTCAGTCAGTTAGTGAGAGTGAGTCAGTCAGTTCGTGGGAGTGAGTGAGTCAGTCAGTGAGAGTGAGAAAGTCAGTCATTGAGACTAAGAGTCAGTCGGTGAGAGTCAGTCAGTCAGTCAGTGAGAGTGAGAGAGCCAGTCAGTGAGAGTGAGAGTCAGTCAGTGAGAGTGAGAATCAGTCAGTCAGTGAGAGAGTTAGTCAGTGAGTGAGAGAGAGTCAGTCAGTGAGTGAGAGAGAAAGAGTCAGTCAGTTAGTGAGAGTGAGAGATTCAGTCAGTCAGTGAAAGTGAGAGAGTCAGTTAGTCAGTGAGAGTGGGAGAATTAGGCAGTTAGTGAGTGAGAGAGTCAGTGAGTGAGTGAGAGTGAGTGAGCCAGTTAGTGAGAGTAAGAGAGTCAGTCAGTCAGTGAGAGTGAGAGAGTCAGTTAGTCAATTATTAAGTGAGAGAGAGTCAGTCAGTCAGTGAGAGAGAGTGAGAGTCAGTCAGTCAGTGAGAGTGAGAGAGGCAGTCAGTTAATGTGAGTGAGAGAGTCTGTCAGTCAGTGAGAGTGAGAGAGTCAGTTAGTCAGTCAGTGAGAGAGAGTGAGAGAGTCATTGAGAGTGAGAGAGCCAGTCAGTGAGAGAGTCTGTCAGTGAGAGAGAATGAGAGAGTCCGTCAGTGAGTGAGAGAGAGTCAGTGAGTGAGTGAGTGAGAGAGAGAGAGTCAGTCAGCCAGTGAGAGTGAAAGAGTCAGTCAGTCAGTTAGTGCGAGTGAGAGAGTCAGTCAGTGAGAGAGTCAGTCAATGAGAGTGAGAGAGTCAGTCCGTCAGTGAGAGTCAGTCAGTCAATGAGAGACTCAATCAGTGAGAGAGAGAGGCAGTCAGTGAGTGAGAGAGAGTGAGAGAGTCAGTCAGTTAGTGAGAGAGTCAGTCAGTCAGTTGGAGAGTCAGTCAGTGAGAGTGAGAGAGTCAGTCAGTCAGTTAGTGAGAGTGAGATAGTCAGTCAGTCAGTGAGAGTTAGAGAGTCAGGCAGTCAGTTAGTCGGTCAATGGGAGAGAGTTAGAGAGTCAGTCAGTCAGTCAGTCAGCAAGAGTGTGAGTCAGTCAGTTAGTAAGTTAGTGAGAGTGAGAGAGTCATTCAGTCAGTCAGTAAGAGAGAGTGAGAATTAGTGATTCAGTGAGAGTGAGAGTCAGGGAGTCAGTGAAAGTGAGAGTCACTCAGTCAGTCAGTCAGTCAGTGAGAGACAGTGAGAGTGAGCGTGAGAAAGACAGTCCGTGAGAGTGAGAGAGTCATCAGTCAGTGAGAGTGACAGTGTCAGTAAGTCCGTGAAAGTGAGAGTATCAGTCAGTGAGAGTAAGAGAGTCAGTCAGTCAGTGAGAGAGAGAGTCAGAAGACAATCCATGAGAGAGTCAGTCAGTGAGTGAGAGTGAGTCAGTCATTTAGCGAGAGTCAGTCAGTCAGTGAGAGTGAGAGAGTTAGTTAGTCAGTCAGTCAGTCAGTGAGAGAGAGTGAGAGAGTCATTGAGAGTGAGAGAACCAGTCAGTAAGAGAGTCTGTCAGTGAGAGAGCGTGAGAGAGTCCGTCAGTGAGTGAGAGAGAGTCAGTGAGTGAGAGAGAGAGAGAGAGTCAGTCAGTCAGTCAGTGATAGTGAGAGAGTCAATCAGTCAGTCAGTTGGCGAGAGTTAGATACTCAGTCAGTCAGTGAGAGTGAGAGAGGCAGTCAGTCAGTCAGCGAGAGAGAGTAAGAGTCAGTCAGTCAGGGAGAGTGAGAGAGGCAGTCAGTCAGTCAGCGAGAGAGAGTAAGAGTCAGTCAGTCAGGGAGAGTGAGAGAGTCAATCAGTCAGTCAGTTGTCGAGAGTGATAGACTCAGTCAGTCAGTGAGAGTGAGAGAGTCAGTCATTCAGTCAGTGAGAGTGAGTCAGTCAGTTAGTGAGAGTGAGAGAGTCAGTGAGAGTGAGAGAGTCAGTTAGTCAGATAGTGAGAGTAAGAGAGTCAGTCAGTCAGTGAGAGTGAGAGTCAGTCAGTCAGTCAGTCAGTGAGAGAGAGTGAGTAAGAGTCAGTCAGTTATTGAGAGAGAGAGACAGTCAGTGAGGGTGAGCAAGTCAGTAAGTGAGAGTGAGAGTCAGTCAGTGAGAGTGTGAGAGTGAGTCAGTCAGTGAGAGTGAGAGAGCCAGTCAGTGTGAGTGAGAGTCAGTCAGTCAGTCAGTGAGAGTGAGAGTCAGTCAGTCAGTGATAGTGAGAGAGTCAGTCACTCAATAAGATAGAGTCAGTCAGTGAGTGAGAGAGTCAGTCAGTGAATGAAAGTGAGCGAGTCAGTCAGTCAGTTAGTGAGAGTGAGAGATTCAGGCAGTCAGTGAGAGTGAGAGAGCAGTTAGTCAGTCAGTGAGAGAGAGTGAGAGAGTCAGGCAGTCAGTGAGTGAGTGAGAGCCAGAAAGTTAGTCAGTCAGTGAGTCAGTCAGTGAGTGAGAGTGAGTCAGTCATTTAGCGAGAGTGAGAGAGTGAGTCAGTCAGTCAGTGAGAGAGTCAGTCAGTCAGTGAGAGAAAGTGAAAGAGTCAGCCAGTCAGTCAGTTAGTGAGAGTGTCAGTCAGTCAGTGAGAGTGAGAGAGTCAGTCAGTGAGACAGAGTCAGTCAGTCAGTTAGTGAGAGTGAGAGATTCAGGCAGTCAGTGAGAGTGAGAGAGCAGTTAGTCAGTCAGTGAGAGAGAGTGAGAGAGTCAGGCAGTCAGTGAGTGAATGAGAGCCAGAAAGTTAGTCAGTCAGTGAGTCAGTCAGTGAGTGAGAGTGAGTCAGTCATTTAGCGAGAGTGAGAGAGTGAGTCAGTCAGTCAGTGAGAGTGAGAGAGTCAGTCAGTCAGTGAGAGAAAGTGAAAGAGTCAGCCAGTCAGTCAGTTAGTGAGAGTGTCAGTCAGTCAGTGAGAGTGAGAGAGTCAGTCAGTGAGACAGAGTCAGTCAGTCAGTTAGTGAGAGTGAGAGATTCAGGCAGTCAGTGAGAGTGAGAGAGCAGTTAGTCAGTCAGTGAGAGAGAGTGAGAGAGTCAGGCAGTCAGTGAGTGAGTGAGAGCCAGAAAGTTAGTCAGTCAGTGAGTCAGTCAGTGAGTGAGAGTGAGTCAGTCATTTAGCGAGAGTGAGAGAGTGAGTCAGTCAGTCAGTGAGAGAGTCAGTCAGTCAGTGAGAGAAAGTGAAAGAGTCAGCCAGTCAGTCAGTTAGTGAGAGTGTCAGTCAGTCAGTGAGAGTGAGAGAGTCAGTCAGTGAGACAGAGTCAGTCAGTCAGTTAGTGAGAGTGAGAGATTCAGGCAGTCAGTGAGAGTGAGAGAGCAGTTAGTCAGTCAGTGAGAGAGAGTGAGAGAGTCAGGCAGTCAGTGAGTGAGTGAGAGCCAGAAAGTTAGTCAGTCAGTGAGTCAGTCAGTGAGTGAGTCAGTCATTTAGCGAGAGTAAGAGAGTGAGTCAGTCAGTCAGTGAGAGTGAGAGAGTCAGTCAGTCAGTGAGAGAAAGTGAAAGAGTCAGCCAGCCAGTCAGTTAGTGAGAGTGTCAGTCAGTCAGTGAGAGTGAGAGAGTCAGTCAGTGAGACAGAGTCAGTCAGTCAGTTAGTGAGAGTGAGAGATTCAGGCAGTCAGTGAGAGTGAGAGTGAGAGAGCAGTTAGTCAGTCAGTGAGAGAGAGTGAGAGAGTCAGGCAGTCAGTGAGTGAGTGAGAGCCAGAAAGTTAGTCAGTCAGTGAGTCAGTCAGTGAGAGAGCAGTTAGTCAGTCAGTGAGAGAGAGTGAGAGAGTCAGGCAGTCAGTGAGTGAGCGAGAGCCAGAAAGTTAGTCAGAGTCAGTGAGTGAGAGTGAGTCAGTCATTTAGCGAGAGTGAGAGAGTGAGTCAGTCAGTCAGTGAGAGTGAGAGTCAGTCAGTCAGTGAGAGAAAGTGAAAGAGTCAGCCAGTCAGTCAGTTAGTGAGAGTGTCAGTCAGTCAGTGAGAGTGAGAGAGTCAGTCAGTGAGACAGAGTCAGCCAGTCAGTGAGAGAGAGTGAGTCATAAGTGAGTGAGAGCGAGTGAGAGAGTCATTCAGTCAGTGAGAGCGAGTGAGAAAGTCAGTCAGTCAGTGAGAGTGAGAGTCAGTCAGTGAGAGTCAGCCAGTGAGAGTGAGAGAGTCAGTCAGTGAGAGTGAGAGTCAGCCAGTGAGAGTTAGAGAGTCAGTCAGTCAGTTAGTGAGAGTGAGAGATTCAGTCAGTCAGTGAAAGTGAGAGAGTCCGTTAGTCAGTCAGTCAGTGAGAGTGGGAGAGTCAGTCAGTCAGTGAGAGTGAGAGAGTTAGGCAGTTAGTGAGTGAGAGAGTCAGTCAGTGAGCGAGAGTGAGTGAGCCAGTTAGTGAGAGTAAGAGAGTCAGTCAGTCAGAGAGAGTGAGAGAGTCAGTTAGTCATTTATTAAGAGAGAGAGAGTCAGTCAGTCAGTCAGTGAGAGAGAGTGAGAGTCAGTCAGTCAGTGAGAGTGAGAGAGGCAGTCAGTTAATGTGAGTGGGAGAGTCTGTCAGTCAGTGAGAGTGAGAGAGTCAGTTAGTCAGTCAGTCAGTCAGTGAGAGAGAGTGAGAGAGTCATTGAGAGTGAGAAAGCCAGTCAGTGAGAAAGTCTGTCAGTGAGAGAGAATGAGAGAGTCCGTCAGGGAGTGAGAGAGAGTCAGTGAGTGAGTGAGAGAGAGAGAGAGTGTCAGTCAGTCAGTGAGAGTGAAAGAGTCAGTCAGTCAGTTAGTGAGAGTGAGAGATTCAGTCAGACAGTGAGAGAGAGTGAGAGTCAGTCAGTGAGAGAGTCAGACAATGAGAGTGAGAGAGTCAGTCCGTCAGTGAGAGAGTCAGTCAGTCAATGAGAGACTCAGTCCGTGAGAGAGAGAGGCAGTCAGTGAGAGAGTCAGTCAGTTAGTGAGAGAGTCAGTCAGTCAGTTGGAGAGTCAGTCAGTCAGTGAGAGTGAGAGAGTCAGTCAGTCAGTTAGTGAGAGTGAGATAGTCAGTCAGTCAGTGAGACTTAGAGAGCCAGGCAGTCAGTTAGTCGGTCAATGGGAGAGAGTTAGAGAGTCAGTCAGTCAGTCAGCAAGAGTGTGAGTCAGTCAGTTAGTAAGTTAGTGAGAGTGAGAGAGTCAGTCAGTCAGTAAGAGAGAGTGAGAGTTAGTGAGTCAGTGAGAGTGAGAGAGTCAGTCAGTGAGAGTGAGAGTCAGGGAGTCAGTGAAAGTGAGAGTCACTCAGTCAGTCAGTCAGTGAGAGACAGTGAGAGTGAGCACGAGAAAGACAGTCCGTGAGAGTGAGAGAGTCATCAGTCAGTGAGAGTGTCAGTAAGTCCGTGAAAGTGAGAGTATCAGTCAGTGAGAGTGAGAGAGTCAGTCAGTCAGTGAGAGAGAGAGTCAGAAGACAATCCGTGAGAAAGTCAGTCAGTGAGTGAGAGTCAGTCAGTCATTTAGCGAGAGTCAGTCAGTGAGAGTGAGAGAGTCAGTAAGTCAACAAGAGAGTCAGTCAGTCAGTCAGAGAGAGTGAGAGAGTCAGTCAGTGAGAGTGAGTCAGTCAGTCAATGAGAGTGAGTCAGTCAGTCAGTTAGTGAGAGTGAGAGAGCCAGTCAGTCAGTGAGAGTGAGAGAGTTAGTTAGCCAGTCAGTCAGTCAGTGAGAGAGAGTGAGAGAGTCATTGAGAGTGAGAGAACCAGTCAGTGAGAGAGTCTGTCAGTGAGATAGAGTCCGTCAGTGAGTGAGAGAGAGTCAGTCAGTGAGAGAGAGAGTGTCAGTCAGTCAGTGAGAGTGAAAGAGTCAGTCAGTTAGTCAGTTAGTGAGAGTGAGAGAGTCAGTCAGTCAGTCAGTGAGAGTGAGAGAGTCAATCAGTCAGTCAGTTGGCGAGAGTGAGATACTCAGTCAGTCAGTGAGAGTGAGAGAGTCAGTCAGTCAGCGAGAGCGAGTAAGAGTCAGTCAGTCAGGGAGAGTGAGAGAGTCAATCAGTCAGTCAGTTGTCGAGAGTGATAGACTCAGTCAGTCAGTGAGAGTGAGAGAGTCAGTCATTCAGTCAGTGAGAGTGAGTCAGTTAGTCAGTTAGTGAGAGTGAGAGAGTCAGTGAGAGTGAGAGAGTCAGTTAGTCAGATAGTGAGAGTAAGAGAGTCAGTCAGTCAGTGAGAGTGAGAGTGAGAGTCAGTCAGTCAGTCAGTGAGAGAGAGTGAGTAAGAGTCAGTCAGTTATTGAGAGAGACAGTCAGTGAGGGTGAGCAAGTCAGTAAGTGAGAGTGAGAGTCAGTCAGTGAGAGTGAGAGAGCCAGTCAGTGTGAGTGAGAGTCAGTCAGTCAGTCAGTGAGAGTGAGAGTCAGTCAGTCAGTGATAGTGAGAGAGTCAGTCACTCAATAAGATAGAGTCAGTCAGTGAGTGAGAGAGTCAGTCAGTGAATGAAAGTGAGCGAGTCAGTCAGTCAGTTAGTGAGAGTGAGAGATTCAGGCAGTCAGTGAGAGTGAGAGAGCAGTTAGTCAGTCAGTGAGAGAGAGTGAGAGAGTCAGGCAGTCAGTGAGAGTGAGAGACAGTTAGTCAGTCAGTGAGAGTGAGAGTCAGTCAGTCAGTGAGAGTGAGTGAGTGAGTCAGTCAGTTAGTGAGAGTGAGTCAGTCAGTTCGTGGGAGTGAGTGAGTCAGTCAGTGAGAGTGAGAAAGTCAGTCATTGAGACTAAGAGTCAGTCAGTGAGAGTCAGTCAGTCAGTCAGTGAGAGTGAGAGAGCCAGTCAGTGAGAGTGAGAGTCAGTCAGTCAGTGAGAGTGAGAATCAGTCAGTCAGTGAGAGAGTTAGTCAGTGAGTGAGAGAGAGTCAGTCAGTGAGTGAGAGAGAAAGAGTCAGTCAGTCAGTTAGTGAGAGTGAGAGATTCAGTCAGTCAGTGAAAGTGAGAGAGTCAGTTAGTCAGTGAGAGTGGGAGAATTAGGCAGTTAGTGAGTGAGTGAGAGTGAGTGAGCCAGTTAGTGAGAGTAAGAGAGTCAGTCAGTCAGTGAGAGTGAGAGAGTCAGTTAGTCAATTATTAAGTGAGAGAGAGTCAGTCAGTCAGTGAGAGAGAGTGAGTCAGTCAGTCAGTGAGAGTGAGAGAGGCAGTCAGTTAATGTGAGTGAGAGAGTCTGTCAGTCAGTGAGAGTGAGAGAGTCATCAGTCAGTGAGAGTGAGAGAGTCAGTCAGTCAGTCAGTCAGTGAGAGAGAGTGAGAGAGTCATTGAGAGTGAGAGAGCCAGTCAGTGAGAGAGTCTGTCAGTGAGAGAGAATGAGAGAGTCCGTCAGTGAGTGAGAGAGAGTCAGTGAGTGAGTGAGAGAGAGAGAGTCAGTCAGTCAGTGAGAGTGAAAGAGTCAGTCAGTCAGTTAGTGAAAGTGAGAGAGTCAGTCAGTGAGAGAGTCAGTCAATGAGAGTGAGAGAGTCAGTCCGTCAGTGAGAGTCAGTCAGTCAATGAGAGACTCAATCAGTGAGAGAGAGAGGCAGTCAGTGAGTGAGAGAGAGTCAGTCAGTTAGTGAGAGAGTCAGTCAGTCAGTTGGAGAGTCAGTCAGTCAGTGAGAGTGAGAGAGTCAGTCAGTCAGTTAGTGAGAGTGAGATAGTCAGTCAGTCAGTGAGAGTTAGAGAGTCAGGCAGTCAGTTAGTCGGTCAATGGGAGAGAGTTAGAGAGTCAGTCAGTCAGTCAGCAAGAGTTTGAGTCAGTCAGTTAGTAAGTTAGTGAGAGTGAGAGAGTCATTCAGTCAGTCAGTAAGAGAGAGTGAGAATTAGTGATTCAGTGAGAGTGAGAGAGTCAGTCAGTGAGAGTGAGAGTCAGGGAGTCAGTGAAAGTGAGAGTCACTCAGTCAGTCAGTCAGTGAGAGACAGTGAGAGTGAGCGTGAGAAAGACAGTCCGTGAGAGTGAGAGAGTCATCAGTCAGTGAGAGTGGCAGTGTCAGTAAGTCCGTGAAAGTGAGAGTATCAGTCAGTGAGAGTAAGAGAGTCAGTCAGTCAGTGAGAGAGAGAGTCAGAAGACAATCCATGAGAGAGTCAGTCAGTGAGTGAGAGTGAGTCAGTCATTTAGCGAGAGTCAGTCAGTGAGAGTGAGAGAGTCAGTAAGTCAACAAGATAGTCAGTCAGTCAGTCAGAGAGAGTGAGAGAGTCAGTCAGTGAGAGTGAGTCAGTCAGTCAATGAGAGTGAGTCAGTCAGTCAGTTAGTGAGAGTGAGAGAGTCAGTCAGTCAGTGAGTGAGAGTGAGACAGTCAGTCAGTGAGAGAGAGTCAGTCAGTGAAAGTGAGAGAGTCAATTAGTCAGTCAGATAATGTGAGAGAGTCAGTCAGTGAAAGTGACATTCAGTTAGTCAGTCAGTGAGAGTGAGAGTAAGGCAGTCAGTCAGTGAGAGAGAGTCAGTCAGTGAGTGAGAAAGAGTCAATGAGTGAGTAAGAGAGAGTCAGTCAGTGAGTGAGAGAGAGTGAGAGAGAGTGAGAGAGTCAGTCAGTCAGTCAGTGAGAGTGAGAGAGTCAGTTAGTGAGTCAGTCAGCGAGAGAGAGTGAGAGAGTCAGTCAGTCAGTCAGTGAGAGTGAGAGAGTCAGCCAGTGAGTGAGAGTGAGAGACTCAGTCAGTGAGTGAGAGAGAGAGTCAGTCAGTCAGTCAATCAGTGAGAGTGAGAGAGTCAGCCAGTGAATGAGAGTGAGAGACTCAGTCAGTGAGTGAGAGAGAGAGAGTCAGTCAGTCAATCAGTGGGAGAGTGAGAGTCAGTCAGTCAGTGAGAGTGAGTCAGTCAGTCAGTTAGTGACAGTGAGAGTCAGTCAGTCAGTGAGAGAGTAAGTCAGTCAGTGATAGAGAGTGAGAGTCAGTCAGTCAGTGAGAGTGAGAGAGTCAGTCAGTCAGTCAGTTGGTGAGAGGGTCAGTCAGTCAGTGAGAGTGAGAGAGTCAGTTAGTCAGTCAGTCAGAGAGAGTGAGAGAGTCAGTCAGTCAGTCGGTCAATCATAGTGAGAGAGTTAGTCAGTGAGTGAGAGAGAGGTAGTGAGTGAGTGAGTGAGTCAGTGAGTGAGTGAGAGATAGAGAGAGAGAGAGAGAGAGAGAGAGAGAGAGAGAGAGAGAGAGAGAGAGAGAGAGAGAGAGAGAGAGAGAGAGTCAGTCCATCGGAGAGAGAGTCAGTCAGTCAGTCAGTGAGAGTGTGAGTCAGTCAGTCAATGAGAGTGAGTGAGTCAGTCAGTTAGTGAGAGTGAGTCAGTCAGTCAGTGAGAGCGAGAGAGTCACTTAGTCAGTTAGTGAGAGAGAGATAGTCAGTGAGTGAGAGAGAGAGAGTCAGTCAGTCCATCTGAGAGAGAGTCAGTCAGTCAGTGAGAGTGAGAGGGTCAGTCAGTCAGTCGGCTGTCCAGACCTTGGTTACCTGTGGGAGGGGTAGGTGCAGAGCAGCTTGCCTGCAGCGACGCTAGAGGGCTCCCTCATCTCGCTGCTGGCCCCACTTGGATGGCCCGTGAGGTTTCTAGGAAGAAACATTAGGGTTCCAGAAGGTCCCCTCTGTGGAACCATTACGATACGACACTACTTCAGGTCGTATACTGGTGTCCTGACTAATTTTTAAGGAACCAAGTAATTTATGAGCACCCAGGTCCTGATGAATCGCCCTTAGGGCGTGAAAC
This sequence comes from Lissotriton vulgaris, assembly GCF_964263255.1. Classification (NCBI taxonomy): domain Eukaryota; kingdom Metazoa; phylum Chordata; class Amphibia; order Caudata; family Salamandridae; genus Lissotriton; species Lissotriton vulgaris. Next base: position 1,403,542,103 of record NC_141685.1, on the reverse strand, counting down.
ATGTTGACCACTTCTTGCACACAAAGGGTTGAATACGGGTTGGTTCCATTACTTGCCACCCCTTAGTACCCCTTTCTTTTTTACTGAAGCAGGAAGCCTGACCAATAAATTGTTCACCAACAGGACTTCCCTGACTTCTTTTAACTTCACCACCACGCTCACTATTACACTCCCTTTGGCCCCTCACACGCACACACCCGCTGGCCCAGAATTAAAGATCTCCACTAAAAGTGCAGCTTTCATCGCTGCCCGACGGGCATTGCACCGCCAGCCTGCCGAAGGAGCAAGGTACCGATGATGAGGCTGGACAACTATCGACTGGGGCTATAGTTGTGGTCCTGTTGATAGCCTGTGTGAGGTACCTTTTCATTCTGGAATATGGGTCTACACTGCACACTTGAGACCCTTTCTTCACCCCTTGTCTAGATATCACGAGAGAGAATTACAGGTTGAGCCAGACTGCTTGAGCTCTCCCGGGGGAACTCTGTACACCATTTTGTTGTTCATAGTCAGTGAGAGTGAGTCAGTCAGTCAGTTAGTGAGAGTGAGAGAGTCAGTCAGTCAGTGAGAGTGAGAGAGTCAGTCAGTAAGAGAGAATGAGAGTCAGTGAGTCAGTGAGAGGGAGTGAGAGAGTCAGTGAGTGAGAGTCAGTCAGTGAGAGTGTGAGAGTCAGTCAGTCAGTCAGTCAGTGACAGTGAGAGAGCCAGTCAGTGAAAGTAAGAGTCAGTTAATCAGTGAGAGTGAGAATCAGTTAGTCAGTGAGAGTGAGAGAGTCAGTCAGTTAGTGAGAGAGAGTCAGTCACTGAGTGAGAGAGAGTCAGTCAGTGAATGAGAGAGAGTGAGAGAGTCAGTCAGTCAGTGAGAGAGTGAGAGAGTCAGTCAGTGAATCAGAGAGAGTCAGTGAGTGAGTGAGTGAGTGAGTGAGTGAGAGAGAGTCAGTCAGTTAGTGAGAGAGTCAATCAGTCAGTCAGTGAGAGTGAGGAAGTCAGTCAGACAGTCAGTGAGAGTGAGTCAGTCAGTCAGTTAGTGAGAGTGAGAGAGTCAGTCAGTCAGTCGGTGAGAGTGAGAGAGTCAGTCAGTCAGTGAGACAGAGAGAGGGAGTAAGTCAGTCAGTCAGTGTGAGTGAGTGAGAGAGTCATTCAGTTAGTCAGTTAGTGAGAGTGAGAGAGTCATTCAGTAAGTCAGTGAGAGAGAGTGAGAGTCAGTCAATCAGTGAGAGTGAATCAGTCAGTCAGTTGGCGAGAGTGAGCGAAGCAGTCAGTCAGTGAGAGTGAGAGAGTCAGTTAGTCAGTCAGTCAGTGAGAGAGAGTGTGAGAGAGTCAGTGAGTGAGAGAGTCAGTCAGCGAGAGAGAGAGAGTGAGAGAGTCAGTAAGTGAGTGAAAGAGAGTCAGTCAGTGAGTGAGACAGAGAGTCAGTCAGTGAGTGAGAGATTCAGTCAGTTAGTCAGTGAGAGTGAGAGAGTCAGTCAGTCAGTGAGAGTGAGTAAGTCAGTCAGTTAGTGAGAGTGAGAGAGTCAGCCAGTCAGTCAGCGAGAGTGAGAGAGTTAGTCAGTGAGAGTGAGAGTCAGTCAGTGAGAGTGTGAGAGTCAGTCAGTCAGTCAGTCAGCCAGAGTGAGAGAGTCAGTCAGTGAGAGTGAGAGTCAGTTAGTCAGTCAGTGAGAGTGAGAGTCAGTCGGTCAGTGAGAGTCAGTCAGTCAGTTAGTGAGAGTGAGTCAGTCAGTCAGTTAGTGAGAGTGAGAGAGTCAGTCAGTGAGAGTGAGAGTCAGTCAGTGAGAGCGAGAGTCAGTCAGTGAGAGTGTGAGAGCCAGTCAGTCAGTGAGAGTGAGAGAGCCAGTCAGTGAGAGTGAGAGTCAGTTAGTCAGTCAGTGAGAGTGAGATTCAGTGAGTCATTGAGAGTGAGAGTCAGTCAGTCAGTGAGAGAGAGTTTGTCAGTGAGTGAGTGAGAGTCGGTCAGTGAGTGAGAGAGAGAGAATCAGTCAGTGAGTGAGAGAGTGAGTGAGAGAGTCAGTCAGTAAGAGAGAGTGAGAGTTAGTGAGTCAGAGAGAGTGAGGAAGTCAGTCAGTCAGTCAGAGTGAGAGTCAGAGAATCAGTGAGAGTGAGAGTCAGTCCGTCAGTCAGTGAGAGTGAGAGAGTCAGTCAGTGAGAGTGAGAGTGAGAGAGACAGTCAGTCAGTGAGAGTGAGAGAGTCAGTCAGTGAGAGATAGTGAGAGTCAGTCAATCAGTGAGAGTGAAAGAGTCCATCAGTCAGTCAGTTGGTGAGAGTGAGAAAATCAGTCAGTCAGTGAGAGTGAGAGGGTTAGTCAGTCAGTCAGTCAGTGAGAGAGAGTGTGAGAGTCAGTCAGTGAGAGTGAGAGAGTCAATCAGCGAGAGAGAGAGAGTGAGAGAGTCAGTCAGGTAAAGAGAGTCAGTCAGTGAGCGAGACATAGAGAGTCAGTCGGTAAGTGAGAGATTCCGTCAGTTAGTCAGTGAGAGCGAGAGTCAGTCAGCCAGTCAGTGAGAGTGAGTAAGTCAGTCAGTTAGTGAGAGTGAGGGAGTCAGTCAGTCAGTCAGTGAGAAAGAGTGAGAGTCAGTAAGGGAGTGAGAGAGTCAGCAAGTCAGTCAGTGAGAGTGAGAGAGTCAGTCAGTGAGAGTGAGAGACAGTTAGTCAGTCAGTGAGAGTGAGAGTCAGTCAGTCAGTGAGAGTGAGTGAGTCAGTCAGTTAGTGAGAGTGAGTGAGTCAGTTCGTGGGAGTGAGTGAGTCAGTCAGTGAGAGTGAGAAAGTCAGTCATTGAGACTAAGAGTCAGTCAGTGAGAGTCAGTCAGTCAGTCAGTGAGAGTAAGAGAGCCAGTCAGTGAGAGTGAGAGTCAGTCAGTCAGTGAGAGTGAGAATCAGTCAGTCAGTGAGAGAGTTAGTCAGTGACTGAGAGAGAGTCAGTCAGTGAGTGAGAGAGAAAGAGTCAGTCAGTCAGTTAGTGAGAGTGAGAGATTCAGTCAGTGAAAGTGAGAGAGTCAGTTAGTCAGTGAGAGTGGGAGAATTAGGCAGTTAGTGAGTGAGAGAGTCAGTGAGTGAGTGAGAGTGAGTGAGCCAGTTAGTGAGAGTAAGAGAGTCAGTCAGTCAGTGAGAGTGAGAGAGTCAGTTAGTCAATTATTAAGTGAGAGAGAGTCAGTCAGTCAGTGAGAGAGAATGAGAGAGTCCGTCAGTGAGTGAGAGAGAGTCAGTGAGTGAGTGAGAGAGAGAGAGTCAGTCAGTCAGTGAGAGTGAAAGAGTCAGTCAGTCAGTTAGTGCGAGTGAGAGAGTCAGTCAGTGAGAGAGTCAGTCAATGAGAGTGAGAGAGTCAGTCCGTCAGTGAGAGTCAGTCAGTCAATGAGAGACTCAATCAGTGAGAGAGAGAGGCAGTCAGTGAGTGAGAGAGAGTGAGAGAGTCAGTCAGTTAGTGAGAGAGTCAGTCAGTCAGTTGGAGAGTCAGTCAGTTGGAGAGTCAGTCAGTGAGAGTGAGAGAGTCAGTCAGTCAGTTAGTGAGAGTGAGATAGTCAGTCAGTCAGTGAGAGTTAGAGAGTCAGGCAGTCAGTTAGTCGGTCAATGGGAGAGAGTTAGAGAGTCAGTCAGTCAGTCAGTCAGCAAGAGTGTGAGTCAGTCAGTTAGTAAGTTAGTGAGAGTGAGAGAGTCATTCAGTCAGTCAGTAAGAGAGAGTGAGAATTAGTGATTCAGTGAGAGTGAGAGAGTCAGTCAGTGAGAGTGAGAGTCAGGGAGTCAGTGAAAGTGAGAGTCACTCAGTCAGTCAGTCAGTCAGTGAGAGACAGTGAGAGTGAGCGTGAGAAAGACAGTCCGTGAGAGTGAGAGAGTCATCAGTCAGTGAGAGTGACAGTGTCAGTAAGTCCGTGAAAGTGAGAGTATCAGTCAGTGAGAGTAAGAGAGTCAGTCAGTCAGTGAGAGAGAGAGTCAGAAGACAATCCATGAGAGAGTCAGTCAGTGAGTGAGAGTGAGTCAGTCATTTAGCGAGAGTCAGTCAGTGAGAGTGAGAGAGTCAGTAAGTCAACAAGATAGTCAGTCAGTCAGTCAGAGAGAGTGAGAGAGTCAGTCAGTGAGAGTGAGTCAGTCAGTCAATGAGAGTGAGTCAGTCAGTCAGTTAGTGAGAGTGAGAGAGTCAGTCAGTCAGTGAGAGTGAGAGAGTTAGTTAGTCAGTCAGTCAGTCAGTGAGAGAGAGTGAGAGAGTCATTGAGAGTGAGAGAACCAGTCAGTGAGAGAGTCTGTCAGTGAGAGAGCGTGAGAGAGTCCGTCAGTGAGTGAGAGAGAGTCAGTGAGTGAGAGAGAGAGAGAGAGTCAGTCAGTCAGTCAGTGATAGTGAGAGAGTCAATCAGTCAGTCAGTTGGCGAGAGTTAGATACTCAGTCAGTCAGTGAGAGTGAGAGAGGCAGTCAGTCAGTCAGCGAGAGAGAGTAAGAGTCAGTCAGTCAGGGAGAGTGAGAGAGGCAGTCAGTCAGTCAGCGAGAGAGAGTAAGAGTCAGTCAGTCAGGGAGAGTGAGAGAGTCAATCAGTCAGTCAGTTGTCGAGAGTGATAGACTCAGTCAGTCAGTGAGAGTGAGAGAGTCAGTCATTCAGTCAGTGAGAGTGAGTCAGTCAGTTAGTGAGAGTGAGAGAGTCAGTGAGAGTGAGAGAGTCAGTTAGTCAGATAGTGAGAGTAAGAGAGTCAGTCAGTGAGAGTGAGAGTGAGAGTCAGTCAGTCAGTCAGTCAGTGAGAGAGAGTGAGTAAGAGTCAGTCAGTTATTGAGAGAGAGAGACAGTCAGTGAGGGTGAGCAAGTCAGTAAGTGAGAGTGAGAGTCAGTCAGTGAGAGTGTGAGAGTGAGTCAGTCAGTGAGAGTGAGAGAGCCAGTCAGTGTGAGTGAGAGTCAGTCAGTCAGTCAGTGAGAGTGAGAGTCAGTCAGTCAGTGATAGTGAGAGAGTCAGTCACTCAATAAGATAGAGTCAGTCAGTGAGTGAGAGAGTCAGTCAGTGAATGAAAGTGAGCGAGTCAGTCAGTCAGTTAGTGAGAGTGAGAGAGCAGTTAGTCAGTCAGTGAGAGAGAGTGAGAGAGTCAGGCAGTCAGTGAGTGAGTGAGAGCCAGAAAGTTAGTCAGTCAGTGAGTCAGTCAGTGAGTGAGAGTGAGTCAGTCATTTAGCGAGAGTGAGAGAGTGAGTCAGTCAGTCAGTGAGAGAGTCAGTCAGTCAGTGAGAGAAAGTGAAAGAGTCAGCCAGTCAGTCAGTTAGTGAGAGTGTCAGTCAGTCAGTGAGAGTGAGAGAGTCAGTCAGTGAGACAGAGTCAGTCAGCCAGTTAGTGAGAGTGAGAGATTCAGGCAGTCAGTGAGAGTGAGAGAGCAGTTAGTCAGTCAGTGAGAGAGAGTGAGAGAGTCAGGCAGTCAGTGAGTGAGTGAGAGCCAGAAAGTTAGTCAGTCAGTGAGTCAGTCAGTGAGTGAGAGTGAGTCAGTCATTTAGCGAGAGTGAGAGAGTGAGTCAGTCAGTCAGTGAGAGTGAGAGAGTCAGTCAGTCAGTGAGAGAAAGTGAAAGAGTCAGCCAGCCAGTCAGTTAGTGAGAGTGTCAGTCAGTCAGTGAGAGTGAGAGAGTCAGTCAGTGAGACAGAGTCAGTCAGTCAGTTAGTGAGAGTGAGAGATTCAGGCAGTCAGTGAGAGTGAGAGAGCAGTTAGTCAGTCAGTGAGAGAGAGTGAGAGAGTCAGGCAGTCAGTGAGTGAGTGAGAGCCAGAAAGTTAGTCAGTCAGTGAGTCAGTCAGTGAGTGAGAGTGAGTCAGTCATTCAGCGAGAGTGAGAGAGTGAGTCAGTCAGTCAGTGAGAGTGAGAGAGTCAGTCAGTCAGTGAGAGAAAGTGAAAGAGTCAGCCAGTCAGTCAGTTAGTGAGAGTGTCAGTCAGTCAGTGAGAGTGAGAGAGTCAGTCAGTGAGACAGAGTCAGTCAGTCAGTTAGTGAGAGTGAGAGATTCAGGCAGTCAGTGAGAGAGCAGTTAGTCAGTCAGTGAGAGAGAGTGAGAGAGTCAGGCAGTCAGTGAGTGAGTGAGAGCCAGAAAGTTAGTCAGTCAGTGAGTCAGTCAGTGAGAGAGCAGTTAGTCAGTCAGTGAGAGAGAGTGAGAGAGTCAGACAGTCAGTGAGTGAGCGAGAGCCAGAAAGTTAGTCAGTCAGTGAGTCAGTCAGTGAGTGAGAGTGAGTCAGTCATTTAGCGAGAGTGAGAGAGTGAGTCAGCCAGTCAGTGAGAGTGAGAGAGTCAGTCAGTCAGTGAGAGAAAGTGAAAGAGTCAGCCAGTCAGTTAGTGAGAGTGTCAGTCAGTCAGTGAGAGTGAGAGAGTCAGTCAGTGAGACAGAGTCAGCCAGTCAGTGAGAGAGAGTGAGTCATAAGTGAGTGAGAGCGAGTGAGAGAGTCATTCAGTCAGTGAGAGCGAGTGAGAAAGTCAGTCAGTCAGTGAGAGTGAGAGTCAGTCAGTGAGAGTGAGAGTCAGCCAGTGAGAGTGAGAGAGTCAGTCAGTGAGAGTGAGAGTCAGCCAGTGAGAGTTAGAGAGTCAGTCAGTCAGTTAGTGAGAGTGAGAGATTCAGTCAGTCAGTGAAAGTGAGAGAGTCCGTTAGTCAGTCAGTCAGTGAGAGTGGGAGAGTCAGTCAGTCAGTGAGAGTGAGAGAGTTAGGCAGTTAGTGAGTGAGAGAGTCAGTCAGTGAGCGAGAGTGAGTGAGCCAGTTAGTGAGAGTAAGAGAGTCAGTCAGTCAGTGAGAGTGAGAGAGTCAGTTAGTCATTTATTAAGTGAGAGAGAGTCAGTCAGTCAGTCAGTCAGTGAGAGAGAGTGAGAGTCAGTCAGTCAGTGAGAGTGAGAGAGGCAGTCAGTTAATGTGAGTGGGAGAGTCTGTCAGTCAGTGAGAGTGAGAGAGTCAGTTAGTCAGTCAGTCAGTCAGTGAGAGAGAGTGAGAGAGTCATTGAGAGTGAGAAAGCCAGTCAGTGAGAGAGTCTGTCAGTGAGAGAGAATGAGAGAGTCCGTCAGGGAGTGAGAGAGAGTCAGTGAGTGAGTGAGAGAGAGAGAGAGTGTCAGTCAGTCAGTGAGAGTGAAAGAGTCAGTCAGTCAGTTAGTGAGAGTGAGAGAGTCAGTCAGACAGTGAGAGAGAGTGAGAGTCAGTCAGTGAGAGAGTCAGTCAGTCAATGAGAGACTCAGTCCGTGAGAGAGAGAGGCAGTCAGTGAGAGAGTCAGTCAGTTAGTGAGAGAGTCAGTCAGTCAGTTGGAGAGTCAGTCAGTCAGTGAGAGTGAGAGAGTCAGTCAGTCAGTTAGTGAGAGTGAGATAGTCAGTCAGTCAGTGAGACTTAGAGAGCCAGGCAGTCAGTTAGTCGGTCAATGGGAGAGAGTTAGAGAGTCAGTCAGTCAGCAAGAGTGTGAGTCAGTCAGTTAGTAAGTTAGTGAGAGTGAGAGAGTCAGTCAGTCAGTCAGTAAGAGAGAGTGAGAGTTAGTGAGTCAGTGAGAGTGAGAGAGTCAGTCAGTGAGAGTCAGTGAAAGTGAGAGTCACTCAGTCAGTCAGTAAGTGAGAGACAGTGAGAGTGAGCGCGAGAAAGACAGTCCGTGAGAGTGAGAGAGTCATCAGTCAGTGAGAGTGTCAGTAAGTCCGTGAAAGTGAGAGTATCAGTCAGTGAGAGTGAGAGAGTCAGTCAGTCAGTGAGAGAGAGAGTCAGAAGACAATCCGTGAGAAAGTCAGTCAGTGAGTGAGAGTCAGTCAGTCATTTAGCGAGAGTCAGTCAGTGAGAGTGAGAGAGTCAGTAAGTCAACAAGAGAGTCAGTCAGTCAGTCAGAGAGAGTGAGAGAGTCAGTCAGTGAGAGTGAGTCAGTCAGTCAATGAGAGTGAGTCAGTCAGTCAGTTAGTGAGAGTGAGAGAGCCAGTCAGTCAGTGAGAGTGAGAGAGTTAGTTAGCCAGTCAGTCAGTCAGTGAGAGAGAGTGAGAGAGTCATTGAGAGTGAGAGAACCAGTCAGTGAGAGAGTCTGTCAGTGAGATAGAGTCCGTCAGTGAGTGAGAGAGAGTTAGTCAGTGAGAGAGAGAGAGAGAGAGAGAGTGTCAGTCAGTCAGTGAGAGTGAAAGAGTCAGTCAGTTAGTCAGTTAGTGAGAGTGAGAGAGTCAGTCAGTCAGTCAGTGAGAGTGAGAGAGTCAATCAGTCAGTCAGTTGGCGAGAGTGAGATACTCAGTCAGTCAGTGAGAGTGAGAGAGTCAGTCAGTCAGTCAGCGAGAGCGAGTAAGAGTCAGTCAGTCAGGGAGAGTGAGAGAGTCAATCAGTCAGTCAGTTGTCGAGAGTGATAGACTCAGTCAGTCAGTGAGAGTGAGAGAGTCAGTCATTCAGTCAGTGAGAGTGAGTCAGTTAGTCAGTTAGTGAGAGTGAGAGAGTCAGTGAGAGTGAGAGAGTCAGTTAGTCAGATAGTGAGAGTAAGAGAGTCAGTCAGTCAGTGAGAGTGAGAGTGAGAGTCAGTCAGTCAGTCAGTGAGAGAGAGTGAGTAAGAGTCAGTCAGTTATTGAGAGAGACAGTCAGTGAGGGTGAGCAAGTCAGTAAGTGAGAGTGAGAGTCAGTCAGTGAGAGTGAGAGAGCCAGTCAGTGTGAGTGAGAGTCAGTCAGTCAGTCAGTGAGAGTGAGAGTCAGTCAGTCAGTGATAGTGAGAGAGTCAGTCACTCAATAAGATAGAGTCAGTGAGTGAGTGAGTGAGAGAGTCAGTCAGTGAATGAAAGTGAGCGAGTCAGTCAGTCAGTTAGTGAGAGTGAGAGATTCAGGCAGTCAGTGAGAGTGAGAGAGCAGTTAGTCAGTCAGTGAGAGAGAGTGAGAGAGTCAGGCAGTCAGTGAGAGTGAGAGACAGTTAGTCAGTCAGTGAGAGTGAGAGTCAGTCAGTCAGTGAGAGTGAGTGAGTGAGTCAGTCAGTGAGAGTGAGAAAGTCAGTCATTGAGACTAAGAGTCAGTCAGTGAGAGTCAGTCAGTCAGTCAGTGAGAGTGAGAGAGCCAGTCAGTGAGAGTGAGAGTCAGTCAGTCAGTGAGAGTGAGAATCAGTCAGTCAGTGAGAGAGTTAGTCAGTTAGTGAGAGAGAGTCAGTCAGTGAGTGAGAGAGAAAGAGTCAGTCAGTCAGTTAGTGAGAGTGAGAGATTCAGTCAGTCAGTGAAAGTGAGAGAGTCAGTTAGTCAGTGAGAGTGGGAGAATTAGGCAGTTAGTGAGTGAGAGAGTCAGTGAGTGAGTGAGAGTGAGTGAGCCAGTTAGTGAGAGTAAGAGAGTCAGTCAGTCAGTGAGAGTGAGAGAGTCAGTTAGTCAATTATTAAGTGAGAGAGAGTCAGTCAGTCAGTGAGAAGAGTGAGAGTCAGTCAGTCAGTGAGAGTGAGAGAGGCAGTCAGTTAATGTGAGTGAGAGAGTCTGTCAGTCAGTGAGAGTGAGAGAGTCATCAGTCAGTGAGAGTGAGAGAGTCAGTTAGTCAGTCAGTCAGTCAGTGAGAGAGAGTAAGAGAGTCATTGAGAGTGAGAGAGCCAGTCAGTGAGAGAGTCTGTCAGTGAGAGAGAATGAGAGAGTCCGTCAGTGAGTGAGAGAGAGTCAGTGAGTGAGTGAGAGAGAGAGAGTCAGTCAGTCAGTGAGAGTGAAAGAGTCAGTCAGTCAGTTAGTGAAAGTGAGAGAGTCAGTCAGTGAGAGAGTCAGTCAATGAGAGTGAGAGAGTCAGTCCGTCATTGAGAGTCAGTCAGTCAATGAGAGACTCAATCAGTGAGAGAGAGAGGCAGTCAGTGAGTGAGAGAGAGTCAGTCAGTTAGTGAGAGAGAGAGTCAGTCAGTCAGTTGGAGAGTCAGTCAGTCAGTGAGAGTGAGAGAGTCAGTCAGTCAGTTAGTGAGAGTGAGATAGTCAGTCAGTCAGTGAGAGACAGTGAGAGTGAGCGTGAGAAAGACAGTCCGTGAGAGTGAGAGAGTCATCAGTCAGTGAGAGTGACAGTGTCAGTAAGTTCGTGAAAGTGAGAGTATCAGTCAGTGAGAGTAAGAGAGTCAGTCAGTCAGTGAGAGAGAGAGTCAGAAGACAATCCATGAGAGAGTCAGTCAGTGAGTGAGAGTGAGTCAGTCATTTAGCGAGAGTCAGTCAGTGAGAGTGAGAGAGTCAGTAAGTCAACAAGATAGTCAGTCAGTCAGTCAGAGAGAGTGAGAGAGTCAGTCAGTGAGAGTGAGTCAGTCAGTCAATGAGAGTGAGTCAGTCAGTCAGTTAGTGAGAGTGAGAGAGTCAGTCAGTCAGTGGGAGTGAGAGAGTTAGTTAGTCAGTCAGTCAGTCAGTCAGTGAGAGAGAGTGAGAGAGTCATTGAGAGTGAGAGAACCAGTCAGTGAGAGAGTCTGTCAGTGAGAGAGCGTGAGAGAGTCCGTCAGTGAGTGAGAGAGAGTCAGTGAGTGAGAGAGAGAGAGAGAGTCAGTCAGTCAGTCAGTGATAGTGAGAGAGTCAATCAGTCAGTCAGTTGGCGAGAGTTAGATACTCAGTCAGTCAGTGAGAGTGAGAGAGGCAGTCAGTCAGTCAGCGAGAGAGAGTAAGAGTCAGTCAGTCAGGGAGAGTGAGAGAGGCAGTCAGTCAGTCAGCGAGAGAGAGTAAGAGTCAGTCAGTCAGGGAGAGTGAGAGAGTCAATCAGTCAGTCAGTTGTCGAGAGTGATAGACTCAGTCAGTCAGTGAGAGTGAGAGAGTCAGTCATTCAGTCAGTGAGAGTGAGTCAGTCAGTTAGTGAGAGTGAGAGAGTCAGTGAGAGTGAGAGAGTCAGTTAGTCAGATAGTGAGAGTAAGAGAGTCAGTCAGTGAGAGTGAGAGTGAGAGTCAGTCAGTCAGTCAGTCAGTGAGAGAGAGTGAGTAAGAGTCAGTCAGTTATTGAGAGAGAGAGACAGTCAGTGAGGGTGAGCAAGTCAGTAAGTGAGAGTGAGAGTCAGTCAGTGAGAGTGTGAGAGTGAGTCAGTCAGTGAGAGTGAGAGAGCCAGTCAGTGTGAGTGAGAGTCAGTCAGTCAGTCAGTGAGAGTGAGAGTCAGTCAGTCAGTGATAGTGAGAGAGTCAGTCACTCAATAAGATAGAGTCAGTCAGTGAGTGAGAGAGTCAGTCAGTGAATGAAAGTGAGCGAGTCAGTCAGTCAGTTAGTGAGAGTGAGAGAGCAGTTAGTCAGTCAGTGAGAGAGAGTGAGAGAGTCAGGCAGTCAGTGAGTGAGTGAGAGCCAGAAAGTTAGTCAGTCAGTGAGTCAGTCAGTGAGTGAGAGTGAGTCAGTCATTTAGCGAGAGTGAGAGAGTGAGTCAGTCAGTCAGTGAGAGAGTCAATCAGTCAGTGAGAGAAAGTGAAAGAGTCAGCCAGTCAGTCAGTTAGTGAGAGTGTCAGTCAGTCAGTGAGAGTGAGAGAGTCAGTCAGTGAGACAGAGTCAGTCAGCCAGTTAGTGAGAGTGAGAGATTCAGGCAGTCAGTGAGAGTGAGAGAGCAGTTAGTCAGTCAGTGAGAGAGAGTGAGAGAGTCAGGCAGTCAGTGAGTGAGTGAGAGCCAGAAAGTTAGTCAGTCAGTGAGTCAGTCAGTGAGTGAGAGTGAGTCAGTCATTTAGCGAGAGTGAGAGAGTGAGTCAGTCAGTCAGTGAGAGTGAGAGAGTCAGTCAGTCAGTGAGAGAAAGTGAAAGAGTCAGCCAGCCAGTCAGTTAGTGAGAGTGTCAGTCAGTCAGTGAGAGTGAGAGAGTCAGTCAGTGAGACAGAGTCAGTCAGTCAGTTAGTGAGAGTGAGAGATTCAGGCAGTCAGTGAGAGTGAGAGAGCAGTTAGTCAGTCAGTGAGAGAGAGTGAGAGAGTCAGGCAGTCAGTGAGTGAGTGAGAGCCAGAAAGTTAGTCAGTCAGTGAGTCAGTCAGTGAGTGAGAGTGAGTCAGTCATTCAGCGAGAGTGAGAGAGTGAGTCAGTCAGTCAGTGAGAGTGAGAGAGTCAGTCAGTCAGTGAGAGAAAGTGAAAGAGTCAGCCAGTCAGTCAGTTAGTGAGAGTGTCAGTCAGTCAGTGAGAGTGAGAGAGTCAGTCAGTGAGACAGAGTCAGTCAGTCAGTTAGTGAGAGTGAGAGATTCAGGCAGTCAGTGAGAGAGCAGTTAGTCAGTCAGTGAGAGAGAGTGAGAGAGTCAGGCAGTCAGTGAGTGAGTGAGAGCCAGAAAGTTAGTCAGTCAGTGAGTCAGTCAGTGAGAGAGCAGTTAGTCAGTCAGTGAGAGAGAGTGAGAGAGTCAGACAGTCAGTGAGTGAGCGAGAGCCAGAAAGTTAGTCAGTCAGTGAGTCAGTCAGTGAGTGAGAGTGAGTCAGTCATTTAGCGAGAGTGAGAGAGTGAGTCAGCCAGTCAGTGAGAGTGAGAGAGTCAGTCAGTCAGTGAGAGAAAGTGAAAGAGTCAGCCAGTCAGTTAGTGAGAGTGTCAGTCAGTCAGTGAGAGTGAGAGAGTCAGTCAGTGAGACAGAGTCAGCCAGTCAGTGAGAGAGAGTGAGTCATAAGTGAGTGAGAGCGAGTGAGAGAGTCATTCAGTCAGTGAGAGCGAGTGAGAAAGTCAGTCAGTCAGTGAGAGTGAGAGTCAGTCAGTGAGAGTGAGAGTCAGCCAGTGAGAGTGAGAGAGTCAGTCAGTGAGAGTGAGAGTCAGCCAGTGAGAGTTAGAGAGTCAGTCAGTCAGTTAGTGAGAGTGAGAGATTCAGTCAGTCAGTGAAAGTGAGAGAGTCCGTTAGTCAGTCAGTCAGTGAGAGTGGGAGAGTCAGTCAGTCAGTGAGAGTGAGAGAGTTAGGCAGTTAGTGAGTGAGAGAGTCAGTCAGTGAGCGAGAGTGAGTGAGCCAGTTAGTGAGAGTAAGAGAGTCAGTCAGTCAGTGAGAGTGAGAGAGTCAGTTAGTCATTTATTAAGTGAGAGAGAGTCAGTCAGTCAGTCAGTCAGTGAGAGAGAGTGAGAGTCAGTCAGTCAGTGAGAGTGAGAGAGGCAGTCAGTTAATGTGAGTGGGAGAGTCTGTCAGTCAGTGAGAGTGAGAGAGTCAGTTAGTCAGTCAGTCAGTCAGTGAGAGAGAGTGAGAGAGTCATTGAGAGTGAGAAAGCCAGTCAGTGAGAGAGTCTGTCAGTGAGAGAGAATGAGAGAGTCCGTCAGGGAGTGAGAGAGAGTCAGTGAGTGAGTGAGAGAGAGAGAGAGTGTCAGTCAGTCAGTGAGAGTGAAAGAGTCAGTCAGTCAGTTAGTGAGAGTGAGAGAGTCAGTCAGACAGTGAGAGAGAGTGAGAGTCAGTCAGTGAGAGAGTCAGTCAGTCAATGAGAGACTCAGTCCGTGAGAGAGAGAGGCAGTCAGTGAGAGAGTCAGTCAGTTAGTGAGAGAGTCAGTCAGTCAGTTGGAGAGTCAGTCAGTCAGTGAGAGTGAGAGAGTCAGTCAGTCAGTTAGTGAGAGTGAGATAGTCAGTCAGTCAGTGAGACTTAGAGAGCCAGGCAGTCAGTTAGTCGGTCAATGGGAGAGAGTTAGAGAGTCAGTCAGTCAGCAAGAGTGTGAGTCAGTCAGTTAGTAAGTTAGTGAGAGTGAGAGAGTCAGTCAGTCAGTCAGTAAGAGAGAGTGAGAGTTAGTGAGTCAGTGAGAGTGAGAGAGTCAGTCAGTGAGAGTCAGTGAAAGTGAGAGTCACTCAGTCAGTCAGTAAGTGAGAGACAGTGAGAGTGAGCGCGAGAAAGACAGTCCGTGAGAGTGAGAGAGTCATCAGTCAGTGAGAGTGTCAGTAAGTCCGTGAAAGTGAGAGTATCAGTCAGTGAGAGTGAGAGAGTCAGTCAGTCAGTGAGAGAGAGAGTCAGAAGACAATCCGTGAGAAAGTCAGTCAGTGAGTGAGAGTCAGTCAGTCATTTAGCGAGAGTCAGTCAGTGAGAGTGAGAGAGTCAGTAAGTCAACAAGAGAGTCAGTCAGTCAGTCAGAGAGAGTGAGAGAGTCAGTCAGTGAGAGTGAGTCAGTCAGTCAATGAGAGTGAGTCAGTCAGTCAGTTAGTGAGAGTGAGAGAGCCAGTCAGTCAGTGAGAGTGAGAGAGTTAGTTAGCCAGTCAGTCAGTCAGTGAGAGAGAGTGAGAGAGTCATTGAGAGTGAGAGAACCAGTCAGTGAGAGAGTCTGTCAGTGAGATAGAGTCCGTCAGTGAGTGAGAGAGAGTTAGTCAGTGAGAGAGAGAGAGAGAGAGAGAGTGTCAGTCAGTCAGTGAGAGTGAAAGAGTCAGTCAGTTAGTCAGTTAGTGAGAGTGAGAGAGTCAGTCAGTCAGTCAGTGAGAGTGAGAGAGTCAATCAGTCAGTCAGTTGGCGAGAGTGAGATACTCAGTCAGTCAGTGAGAGTGAGAGAGTCAGTCAGTCAGTCAGCGAGAGCGAGTAAGAGTCAGTCAGTCAGGGAGAGTGAGAGAGTCAATCAGTCAGTCAGTTGTCGAGAGTGATAGACTCAGTCAGTCAGTGAGAGTGAGAGAGTCAGTCATTCAGTCAGTGAGAGTGAGTCAGTTAGTCAGTTAGTGAGAGTGAGAGAGTCAGTGAGAGTGAGAGAGTCAGTTAGTCAGATAGTGAGAGTAAGAGAGTCAGTCAGTCAGTGAGAGTGAGAGTGAGAGTCAGTCAGTCAGTCAGTGAGAGAGAGTGAGTAAGAGTCAGTCAGTTATTGAGAGAGACAGTCAGTGAGGGTGAGCAAGTCAGTAAGTGAGAGTGAGAGTCAGTCAGTGAGAGTGAGAGAGCCAGTCAGTGTGAGTGAGAGTCAGTCAGTCAGTCAGTGAGAGTGAGAGTCAGTCAGTCAGTGATAGTGAGAGAGTCAGTCACTCAATAAGATAGAGTCAGTGAGTGAGTGAGTGAGAGAGTCAGTCAGTGAATGAAAGTGAGCGAGTCAGTCAGTTAGTGAGAGTGAGAGATTCAGGCAGTCAGTGAGAGTGAGAGAGCAGTTAGTCAGTCAGTGAGAGAGAGTGAGAGAGTCAGGCAGTCAGTGAGAGTGAGAGACAGTTAGTCAGTCAGTGAGAGTGAGAGTCAGTCAGTCAGTGAGAGTGAGTGAGTGAGTCAGTCAGTGAGAGTGAGAAAGTCAGTCATTGAGACTAAGAGTCAGTCAGTGAGAGTCAGTCAGTCAGTCAGTGAGAGTGAGAGAGCCAGTCAGTGAGAGTGAGAGTCAGTCAGTCAGTGAGAGTGAGAATCAGTCAGTCAGTGAGAGAGTTAGTCAGTTAGTGAGAGAGAGTCAGTCAGTGAGTGAGAGAGAAAGAGTCAGTCAGTCAGTTAGTGAGAGTGAGAGATTCAGTCAGTCAGTGAAAGTGAGAGAGTCAGTTAGTCAGTGAGAGTGGGAGAATTAGGCAGTTAGTGAGTGAGAGAGTCAGTGAGTGAGTGAGAGTGAGTGAGCCAGTTAGTGAGAGTAAGAGAGTCAGTCAGTCAGTGAGAGTGAGAGAGTCAGTTAGTCAATTATTAAGTGAGAGAGAGTCAGTCAGTCAGTGAGAAGAGTGAGAGTCAGTCAGTCAGTGAGAGTGAGAGAGGCAGTCAGTTAATGTGAGTGAGAGAGTCTGTCAGTCAGTGAGAGTGAGAGAGTCATCAGTCAGTGAGAGTGAGAGAGTCAGTTAGTCAGTCAGTCAGTCAGTGAGAGAGAGTAAGAGAGTCATTGAGAGTGAGAGAGCCAGTCAGTGAGAGAGTCTGTCAGTGAGAGAGAATGAGAGAGTCCGTCAGTGAGTGAGAGAGAGTCAGTGAGTGAGTGAGAGAGAGAGAGTCAGTCAGTCAGTGAGAGTGAAAGAGTCAGTCAGTCAGTTAGTGAAAGTGAGAGAGTCAGTCAGTGAGAGAGTCAGTCAATGAGAGTGAGAGAGTCAGTCCGTCATTGAGAGTCAGTCAGTCAATGAGAGACTCAATCAGTGAGAGAGAGAGGCAGTCAGTGAGTGAGAGAGAGTCAGTCAGTTAGTGAGAGAGTCAGTCAGTCAGTTGGAGAGTCAGTCAGTCAGTGAGAGTGAGAGAGTCAGTCAGTCAGTTAGTGAGAGTGAGATAGTCAGTCAGTCAGTGAGAGTTAGAGAGTCAGGCAGTCAGTTAGTCGGTCAATGGGAGAGAGTTAGAGAGTCAGTCAGTCAGTCAGTCAGCAAGAGTGTGAGTCAGTCAGTTAGTAAGTTAGTGAGAGTGAGAGAGTCATTCAGTCAGTCAGTAAGAGAGAGTGAGAATTAGTGATTCAGTGAGAGTGAGAGAGTCAGTCAGTGAGAGTGAGAGTCAGGGAGTCAGTGAAAGTGAGAGTCACTCAGTCAGTCAGTCAGTGAGAGAGAGAGTCAGAAGACAATCCATGAGAGAGTCAGTCAGTGAGTGAGAGTGAGTCAGTCATTTAGCGAGAGTCAGTCAGTGAGAGTGAGAGAGTCAGTAAGTCAACAAGATAGTCAGTCAGTCAGTCAGAGAGAGTGAGAGAGTCAGTCAGTGAGAGTGAGTCAGTCAGTCAATGAGAGTGAGTCAGTCAGTCAGTTAGTGAGAGTGAGAGAGTCAGTCAGTCAGTGAGAGTTAGAGAGTTAGTTAGTCAGTCAGTCAGTCAGTGAGAGAGAGTGAGAGAGTCCGTCAGTGGGAGAGCGTGAGAGAGTCCGTCAGTGAGTGAGAGAGAGTCAGTGAGTGAGAGAGAGAGAGAGAGTCAGTCAGTCAGTCAGTGATAGTGAGAGAGTCAATCAGTCAGTCAGTTGGCGAGAGTTAGATACTCAGTCAGTCAGTGAGAGTGAGAGAGGCAGTCAGTCAGTCAGCGAGAGAGAGTAAGAGTCAGTCAGTCAGGGAGAGTGAGAGAGGCAGTCAGTCAGTCAGCCAGGGAGAGTGAGAGAGTCAATCAGTCAGTCAGTTGTCGAGAGTGATAGACTCAGTCAGTCAGTGAGAGTGAGAGAGTCAGTCATTCAGTCAGTGAGAGTGAGTCAGTTAGTCAGTTAGTGAGAGTGAGAGAGTCAGTGAGAGTGAGAGAGTCAGTTAGTCAGATAGTGAGAGTAAGAGAGTCAGTCAGTCAGTGAGAGTGAGAGTGAGAGTCAGTCAGTCAGTCAGTCAGTGAGAGAGAGTGAGTAAGAGTCAGTCAGTTATTGAGAGAGAGAGACAGTCAGTGAGGGTGAGCAAGTCAGTAAGTGAGAGTGAGAGTCAGTCAGTGAGAGTGTGAGAGTGAGTCAGTCAGTGAGAGTGAGAGAGCCAGTCAGTGTGAGAGTCAGTCAGTCAGTCAGTGAGAGTGAGAGTGAGAGTCAGTCAGTCAGTGATAGTGAGAGAGTCAGTCACTCAATAAGATAGAGTCAGTCAGTGAGTGAGAGAGTCAGTCAGTGAATGAAAGTGAGCGAGTCAGTCAGTCAGTTAGTGAGAGTGAGAGATTCAGGCAGTCAGTGAGAGAGCAGTTAGTCAGTCAGTGAGAGAGAGTGAGAGAGTCAGGCAGTCAGTGAGTGAGTGAGAGCCAGAAAGTTAGTCAGTCAGTGAGTCAGTCAGTGAGTGAGAGTGAGTCAGTCATTTAGCGAGAGTGAGAGAGTGAGTCAGTCAGTCAGTGAGAGTGAGAGAGTCAGTCAGTCAGTGAGAGAAAGTGAAAGAGTCAGCCAGTCAGTCAGTTAGTGAGAGTGTCAGTCAGTCAGTGAGAGTGAGAGAGTCAGTCAGTGAGACAGAGTCAGTCAGTCAGTTAGTGAGAGTGAGAGATTCAGGCAGTCAGTGAGAGTGAGAGAGCAGTTAGTCAGTCAGTGAGAGAGAGTGAGAGAGTCAGGCAGTCAGTGAGTGAGTGAGAGCCAGAAAGTTAGTCAGTCAGTGAGTCAGTCAGTGAGAGAGCAGTTAGTCAGTCAGTGAGAGAGAGTGAGAGAGTCAGGCAGTCAGTGAGTGAGTGAGAGCCAGAAAGTTAGTCAGTCAGTGAGTCAGTCAGTGAGTGAGAGTGAGTCAGTCATTAAGCGAGAGTGAGAGAGTGAGTCAGTCAGTCAGTGAGAGTGAGAGAGTCAGTCAGTCAGTGAGAGAAAGTGAAAGAGTCAGCCAGTCAGTCAGTTAGTGAGAGTGTCAGTCAGTCAGTGAGAGTGAGAGAGTCAGTCAGTCAGTCAGTAAGAGAGAGTGAGAGTTAGTGAGAGTGAGAGAGTCAGTCAGTGAGAGTGAGAGAGTCAGTCAGTGAGACAGAGTCAGCCAGTCAGTGAGAGAGAGTGAGTCATAAGTGAGTGAGAGCGAGTGAGAGAGTCATTCAGTCAGTGAGAGCGAGTGAGAAAGTCAGTCAGTCAGTGAGAGTGAGAGTCAGTCAGTGAGAGTGAGAGTCAGCCAGTGAGAGTGAGAGAGTCAGTCAGTGAGAGTGAGAGTCAGCCAGTGAGAGTTAGAGAGTCAGTCAGTCAGTTAGTGAGAGTGAGAGATTCAGTCAGTCAGTGAAAGTGAGAGAGTCCGTTAGTCAGTCAGTCAGTGAGAGTGGGAGAGTCAGTCAGTCAGTGAGAGTGAGAGAGTTAGGCAGTTAGTGAGTGAGAGAGTCAGTCAGTGAGCGAGAGTGAGTGAGCCAGTTAGTGAGAGTAAGAGAGTCAGTCAGTCAGTGAGAGTGAGAGAGTCAGTTAGTCATTTATTAAGTGAGAGAGAGTCAGTCAGTCAGTCAGTCAGTGAGAGAGAGTGAGAGTCAGTCAGTAAGTGAGAGTGAGAGAGGCAGTCAGTTAATGTGAGTGGGAGAGTCTGTCAGTCAGTGAGAGTGAGAGAGTCAGTTAGTCAGTCAGTCAGTCAGTGAGAGAGAGTGAGAGAGTCATTGAGAGTGAGAAAGCCAGTCAGTGAGAGAGTCTGTCAGTGAGAGAGAATGAGAGAGTCCGTCAGGGAGTGAGAGAGAGTCAGTGAGTGAGTGAGAGAGAGAGAGAGTGTCAGTCAGTCAGTGAGAGTGAAAGAGTCAGTCAGTCAGTTAGTGAGAGTGAGAGAGTCAGTCAGACAGTGAGAGAGAGTGAGAGTCAGTCAGTGAGAGAGTCAGACAATGAGAGTGAGAGAGTCAGTCCGTCAGTGAGAGAGTCAGTCAGTCAATGAGAGACTCAGTCCATGAGAGAGAGAGGCAGTCAGTGAGAGAGTCAGTCAGTTAGTGAGAGAGTCAGTCAGTCAGTTGGAGAGTCAGTCAGTCAGTGAGAGTGAGAGAGTCAGTCAGTCAGTTAGTGAGAGTGAGATAGTCAGTCAGTTAGTGAGACTTAGAGAGCCAGGCAGTCAGTTAGTCGGTCAATGGGAGAGAGTTAGAGAGTCAGTCAGTCAGCAAGAGTGTGAGTCAGTCAGTTAGTAAGTTAGTGAGAGTGAGAGAGTCAGTCAGTCAGTCAGTAAGAGAGAGTGAGAGTTAGTGAGTCAGTGAGAGTGAGAGAGTCAGTCAGTGAGAGTCAGTGAAAGTGAGAGTCACTCAGTCAGTCAGTAAGTGAGAGACAGTGAGAGTGAGCGCGAGAAAGACAGTCCGTGAGAGTGAGAGAGTCATCAGTCAGTGAGAGTGTCAGTAAGTCCGTGAAAGTGAGAGTATCAGTCAGTGAGAGTGAGAGAGTCAGTCAGTCAGTGAGAGAGAGAGTCAGAAGACAATCCGTGAGAAAGTCAGTCAGTGAGTGAGAGTCAGTCAGTCATTTAGCGAGAGTCAGTCAGTGAGAGTGAGAGAGTCAGTAAGTCAACAAGAGAGTCAGTCAGTCAGTCAGAGAGAGTGAGAGAGTCAGTCAGTGAGAGTGAGTCAGTCAGTCAATGAGAGTGAGTCAGTCAGTCAGTTAGTGAGAGTGAGAGAGCCAGTCAGTCAGTGAGAGTGAGAGAGTTAGTTAGCCAGTCAGTCAGTCAGTGAGAGAGAGTGAGAGAGTCATTGAGAGTGAGAGAACCAGTCAGTGAGAGAGTCTGTCAGTGAGATAGAGTCCGTCAGTGAGTGAGAGAGAGTCAGTCAGTGAGAGAGAGAGAGAGAGAGAGAGAGAGTGTCAGTCAGTCAGTGAGAGTGAAAGAGTCAGTCAGTTAGTCAGTTAGTGAGAGTGAGAGAGTCAGTCAGTCAGTCAGTGAGAGTGAGAGAGTCAATCAGTCAGTCAGTTGGCGAGAGTGAGATACTCAGTCAGTCAGTGAGAGTGAGAGAGTCAGTCAGTCAGTCAGCGAGAGCGAGTAAGAGTCAGTCAGTCAGGGAGAGTGAGAGAGTCAATCAGTCAGTCAGTTGTCGAGAGTGATAGACTCAGTCAGTCAGTGAGAGTGAGAGAGTCAGTCATTCAGTCAGTGAGAGTGAGTCAGTTAGTCAGTTAGTGAGAGTGAGAGAGTCAGTGAGAGTGAGAGAGTCAGTTAGTCAGATAGTGAGAGTAAGAGAGTCAGTCAGTCAGTGAGAGTGAGAGTGAGAGTCAGTCAGTCAGTCAGTGAGAGAGAGTGAGTAAGAGTCAGTCAGTTATTGAGAGAGACAGTCAGTGAGGGTGAGCAAGTCAGTAAGTGAGAGTGAGAGTCAGTCAGTGAGAGTGAGAGAGCCAGTCAGTGTGAGTGAGAGTCAGTCAGTCAGTCAGTGAGAGTGAGAGTCAGTCAGTCAGTGATAGTGAGAGAGTCAGTCACTCAATAAGATAGAGTCAGTGAGTGAGTGAGTGAGAGAGTCAGTCAGTGAATGAAAGTGAGCGAGTCAGTCAGTCAGTTAGTGAGAGTGAGAGATTCAGGCAGTCAGTGAGAGTGAGAGAGCAGTTAGTCAGTCAGTGAGAGAGAGTGAGAGAGTCAGGCAGTCAGTGAGAGTGAGAGACAGTTAGTCAGTCAGTGAGAGTGAGAGTCAGTCAGTCAGTGAGAGTGAGTGAGTGAGTCAGTCAGTGAGAGTGAGAAAGTCAGTCATTGAGACTAAGAGTCAGTCAGTGAGAGTCAGTCAGTCAGTCAGTCAGTGAGAGTGAGAGAGCCAGTCAGTGAGAGTGAGAGTCAGTCAGTCAGTGAGAGTGAGAATCAGTCAGTCAGTGAGAGAGTTAGTCAGTTAGTGAGAGAGAGTCAGTCAGTGAGTGAGAGAGAAAGAGTCAGTCAGTCAGTTAGTGAGAGTGAGAGATTCAGTCAGTCAGTGAAAGTGAGAGAGTCAGTTAGTCAGTGAGAGTGGGAGAATTAGGCAGTTAGTGAGTGAGAGAGTCAGTGAGTGTGTGAGAGTGAGTGAGCCAGTTAGTGAGAGTAAGAGAGTCAGTCAGTCAGTGAGAGTGAGAGAGTCAGTTAGT
Organism: Lissotriton vulgaris; assembly: GCF_964263255.1. Classification (NCBI taxonomy): domain Eukaryota; kingdom Metazoa; phylum Chordata; class Amphibia; order Caudata; family Salamandridae; genus Lissotriton; species Lissotriton vulgaris. Next base: position 1,403,521,109 of record NC_141685.1, on the reverse strand, counting down.
CAATTATTAAGTGAGAGAGAGTCAGTCAGTCAGTGAGAAGAGTGAGAGTCAGTCAGTCAGTGAGAGTGAGAGAGGCAGTCAGTTAATGTGAGTGAGAGAGTCTGTCAGTCAGTGAGAGTGAGAGAGTCATCAGTCAGTGAGAGAGTCAGTTAGTCAGTCAGTCAGTCAGTGAGAGAGAGAGTAAGAGAGTCATTGAGAGTGAGAGAGCCAGTCAGTGAGAGAGTCTGTCAGTGAGAGAGAATGAGAGAGTCCGTCAGTGAGTGAGAGAGAGTCAGTGAGTGAGTGAGAGAGAGAGAGTCAGTCAGTCAGTGAGAGTGAAAGAGTCAGTCAGTCAGTTAGTGAAAGTGAGAGAGTCAGTCAGTGAGAGAGTCAGTCAATGAGAGTGAGAGAGTCAGTCCGTCATTGAGAGTCAGTCAGTCAATGAGAGACTCAATCAGTGAGAGAGAGAGGCAGTCAGTGAGTGAGAGAGAGTCAGTCAGTTAGTGAGAGAGTCAGTCAGTCAGTTGGAGAGTCAGTCAGTCAGTGAGAGTGAGAGAGTCAGTCAGTCAGTTAGTGAGAGTGAGATAGTCAGTCAGTCAGTGAGAGTTAGAGAGTCAGGCAGTCAGTTAGTCGGTCAATGGGAGAGAGTTAGAGAGTCAGTCAGTCAGTCAGTCAGCAAGAGTGTGAGTCAGTCAGTTAGTAAGTTAGTGAGAGTGAGAGAGTCATTCAGTCAGTCAGTAAGAGAGAGTGAGAATTAGTGATTCAGTGAGAGTGAGAGAGTCAGTCAGTGAGAGTGAGAGTCAGGGAGTCAGTGAAAGTGAGAGTCACTCAGTCAGTCAGTCAGTGAGAGACAGTGAGAGTGAGCGTGAGAAAGACAGTCCGTGAGAGTGAGAGAGTCATCAGTCAGTGAGAGTGACAGTGTCAGTAAGTCCGTGAAAGTGAGAGTATCAGTCAGTGAGAGTAAGAGAGTCAGTCAGTCAGTGAGAGAGAGAGTCAGAAGACAATCCATGAGAGAGTCAGTCAGTGAGTGAGAGTGAGTCAGTCATTTAGCGAGAGTCAGTCAGTGAGAGTGAGAGAGTCAGTAAGTCAACAAGATAGTCAGTCAGTCAGTCAGAGAGAGTGAGAGAGTCAGTCAGTGAGAGTGAGTCAGTCAGTCAATGAGAGTGAGTCAGTCAGTCAGTTAGTGAGAGTGAGAGAGTCAGTCAGTCAGTGAGAGTTAGAGAGTTAGTTAGTCAGTCAGTCAGTCAGTGAGAGAGAGTGAGAGAGTCCGTCAGTGGGAGAGCGTGAGAGAGTCCGTCAGTGAGTGAGAGAGAGTCAGTGAGTGAGAGAGAGAGAGAGAGTCAGTCAGTCAGTCAGTGATAGTGAGAGAGTCAATCAGTCAGTCAGTTGGCGAGAGTTAGATACTCAGTCAGTCAGTGAGAGTGAGAGAGGCAGTCAGTCAGTCAGCGAGAGAGAGTAAGAGTCAGTCAGTCAGGGAGAGTGAGAGAGGCAGTCAGTCAGTCAGCCAGGGAGAGTGAGAGAGTCAATCAGTCAGTCAGTTGTCGAGAGTGATAGACTCAGTCAGTCAGTGAGAGTGAGAGAGTCAGTCATTCAGTCAGTGAGAGTGAGTCAGTTAGTCAGTTAGTGAGAGTGAGAGAGTCAGTGAGAGTGAGAGAGTCAGTTAGTCAGATAGTGAGAGTAAGAGAGTCAGTCAGTCAGTGAGAGTGAGAGTGAGAGTCAGTCAGTCAGTCAGTCAGTGAGAGAGAGTGAGTAAGAGTCAGTCAGTTATTGAGAGAGAGAGACAGTCAGTGAGGGTGAGCAAGTCAGTAAGTGAGAGTGAGAGTCAGTCAGTGAGAGTGTGAGAGTGAGTCAGTCAGTGAGAGTGAGAGAGCCAGTCAGTGTGAGAGTCAGTCAGTCAGTCAGTGAGAGTGAGAGTGAGAGTCAGTCAGTCAGTGATAGTGAGAGAGTCAGTCACTCAATAAGATAGAGTCAGTCAGTGAGTGAGAGAGTCAGTCAGTGAATGAAAGTGAGCGAGTCAGTCAGTCAGTTAGTGAGAGTGAGAGATTCAGGCAGTCAGTGAGAGAGCAGTTAGTCAGTCAGTGAGAGAGAGTGAGAGAGTCAGGCAGTCAGTGAGTGAGTGAGAGCCAGAAAGTTAGTCAGTCAGTGAGTCAGTCAGTGAGTGAGAGTGAGTCAGTCATTTAGCGAGAGTGAGAGAGTGAGTCAGTCAGTCAGTGAGAGTGAGAGAGTCAGTCAGTCAGTGAGAGAAAGTGAAAGAGTCAGCCAGTCAGTCAGTTAGTGAGAGTGTCAGTCAGTCAGTGAGAGTGAGAGAGTCAGTCAGTGAGACAGAGTCAGTCAGTCAGTTAGTGAGAGTGAGAGATTCAGGCAGTCAGTGAGAGTGAGAGAGCAGTTAGTCAGTCAGTGAGAGAGAGTGAGAGAGTCAGGCAGTCAGTGAGTGAGTGAGAGCCAGAAAGTTAGTCAGTCAGTGAGTCAGTCAGTGAGAGAGCAGTTAGTCAGTCAGTGAGAGAGAGTGAGAGAGTCAGGCAGTCAGTGAGTGAGTGAGAGCCAGAAAGTTAGTCAGTCAGTGAGTCAGTCAGTGAGTGAGAGTGAGTCAGTCATTTAGCGAGAGTGAGAGAGTGAGTCAGTCAGTCAGTGAGAGTGAGAGAGTCAGTCAGTCAGTGAGAGAAAGTGAAAGAGTCAGCCAGTCAGTCAGTTAGTGAGAGTGTCAGTCAGTCAGTGAGAGTGAGAGAGTCAGTCAGTCAGTCAGTAAGAGAGAGTGAGAGTTAGTGAGAGTGAGAGAGTCAGTCAGTGAGAGTGAGAGAGTCAGTCAGTGAGACAGAGTCAGCCAGTCAGTGAGAGAGAGTGAGTCATAAGTGAGTGAGAGCGAGTGAGAGAGTCATTCAGTCAGTGAGAGCGAGTGAGAAAGTCAGTCAGTCAGTGAGAGTGAGAGTCAGTCAGTGAGAGTGAGAGTCAGCCAGTGAGAGTGAGAGAGTCAGTCAGTGAGAGTGAGAGTCAGCCAGTGAGAGTTAGAGAGTCAGTCAGTCAGTTAGTGAGAGTGAGAGATTCAGTCAGTCAGTGAAAGTGAGAGAGTCCGTTAGTCAGTCAGTCAGTGAGAGTGGGAGAGTCAGTCAGTCAGTGAGATTGAGAGAGTTAGGCAGTTAGTGAGTGAGAGAGTCAGTCAGTGAGCGAGAGTGAGTGAGCCAGTTAGTGAGAGTAAGAGAGTCAGTCAGTCAGTGAGAGTGAGAGAGTCAGTTAGTCATTTATTAAGTGAGAGAGAGTCAGTCAGTCAGTCAGTGAGAGTGAGAGAGTCAGTTAGTCAGTCAGTCAGTCAGTGAGAGGGAGTGAGAGAGTCATTGAGAGTGAGAGAGCCAGTCAGTGAGAGAGTCTGTCAGTGAGAGAGAATGAGAGAGTCCGTCAGGGAGTGAGAGAGAGTCAGTGAGTGAGTGAGAGAGAGAGAGTCAGTCAGTCAGTGAGAGTGAAAGAGTCAGTCAGTCAGTTAGTGAGAGTGAGAGAGTCAGTCAGACAGTGAGAGAGAGTGAGAGTCAGTCAGTGAGAGAGTCAGACAATGAGAGTGAGAGAGTCAGTCCGTCAGTGAGAGAGTCAGTCAGTCAATGAGAGACTCAGTCCGTGAGAGAGAGAGGCAGTCAGTGAGAGAGTCAGTCAGTTAGTGAGAGAGTCAGTCAGTCAGTTGGAGAGTCAGTCAGTCAGTGAGAGTGAGAGAGTCAGTCAGTCAGTTAGTGAGAGTGAGATAGTCAGTCAGTCAGTGAGACTTAGAGAGCCAGGCAGTCAGTTAGTCGGTCAATGGGAGAGAGTTAGAGAGTCAGTCAGTCAGTCAGCAAGAGTGTGAGTCAGTCAGTTAGTAAGTTAGTGAGAGTGAGAGAGTCAGTCAGTGAGAGTGAGAGTCAGGGAGTCAGTGAAAGTGAGAGTCACTCAGTCAGTCAGTCAGTGAGAGACAGTGAGAGTGAGCGTGAGAAAGACAGTCCGTGAGAGTGAGAGAGTCATCAGTCAGTGAGAGTGAGAGTGTCAGTAAGTCCGTGAAAGTGAGAGTATCAGTCAGTGAGAGTGAGAGTCAGTCAGTCAGTGAGAGAGAGAGACAGAAGACAATCCGTGAGAAAGTCAGTCAGTGAGTGAGAGTCAGTCAGTCATTTAGCGAGAGTCAGTCAGTGAGAGTGAGAGAGTCAGTAAGTCAACAAGAGAGTCAGTCAGTCAGTCAGAGAGAGTGAGAGAGTCAGTCAGTGAGAGTGAGTCAGTCAGTCAATGAGAGTGAGTCAGTCAGTCAGTTAGTGAGAGTGAGAGAGCCAGTCAGTCAGTGAGAGTGAGAGAGTTAGTTAGCCAGTCAGTCAGTCAGTGAGAGAGAGTCATTGAGAGTGAGAGAACCAGTCAGTGAGAGAGTCTGTCAGTGAGAGAGAGTCCGTCAGTGAGTGAGAGAGAGTCAGTCAGTGAGAGAGAGAGAGAGAGAGTGTCAGTCAGTCAGTGAGAGTGAAAGAGTCAGTCAGTTAGTCAGTTAGTGAGAGTGAGAGAGTCAGTCAGTCAGTCAGTGAGAGTGAGAGAGTCAATCAGTCAGTCAGTGAGAGTGAGAGAGTCAATCAGTCAGTCAGTTGGCGAGAGTGAGATACTCAGTCAGTCAGTGAGAGTGAGAGAGTCAGTCAGCGAGAGCGAGTAAGAGTCAGTCAGTCAGGGAGAGTGAGAGAGTCAATCAGTCAGTCAGTTGTCGAGAGTGATACACTCAGTCAGTCAGTGAGAGTGAGAGAGTCAGTCATTCAGTCAGTGAGAGTGAGTCAGTTAGTCAGTTAGTGAGAGTGAGAGAGTCAGTGAGAGTGAGAGAGTCAGTTAGTGAGAGTAAGAGAGTCAGTCAGTCAGTGAGAGTGAGAGTGAGAGTCAGTCAGTCAGTCAGTGAGAGAGAGTGAGTAAGAGTCAGTCAGTTATTGAGAGAGAGAGACAGTCAGTGAGGGTGAGCAAGTCAGTAAGTGAGAGTGAGAGTCAGTCAGTGAGAGTGTGAGAGTGAGTCAGTCAGTGAGAGTGAGAGAGCCAGTCAGTGTGAGTGAGAGTCAGTCAGTCAGTCAGTGAGAGTGAGAGTCAGTCAGTCAGTGATAGTGAGAGAGTCAGTCACTCAATAGGATAGAGTCAGTCAGTGAGTGAGAGAGTCAGTCAGTGAATGAAAGTGAGCGAGTCAGTCAGTCAGTTAGTGAGAGTGAGAGATTCAGGCAGTCAGTGAGAGTGAGAGAGCAGTTAGTCAGTCAGTGAGAGAGAGTGAGAGAGTCAGGCAGTCAGTGAGTGAGTGAGAGCTAGAAAGTCAGTCAGTCAGTGAGTCAGTCAGCAAGTGAGAGTAAGTCAGTCAGTTAGTTAGTGAGAGAGTGAGTCAGTCAGTCAGTGAGAGTGAGAGAGTCAGTCAGGCAGTGAGAGAGAGTGAAAGAGTGAGCCAGTCAGTCAGTCATTGAGAGTGAGAGTCAGTCATTTAATCTCTGAGAGTGATAGTCAGTCAGTCAGTTAGTGAGAGTGTCAGTCAGTCAGTGAGAGTGAGAGAGTCAGTCAGTGAGACAGACTCAGCCAGTCAGTGAGAGAGAGTGAGAGAGTCATAAGGGAGTGAGAGCGAGTGAGAGAGTCATTCAGTCATTGAGAGCGAGTGAGAAAGTCAGTCAGTCAGTGAGAGTGAGAGTCAGTCAGTGAGAGTGAGAGTCAGCCAGTGAGAGTGAGAGAGTCAGTCAGTGAGAGTGAGAGTCAGCCAGTGAGAGTGAGAGAGTCAGTCAGTCAGTGAGAGCGAGTCAGTCAGTCAATGAGATTGAGGGAGTCAGTCAATCAGTGAGATTGAGAGAATCAGTCAGTCAGTGAGAGTGAGAGAGTCAATGAGAGAGTCTGTCAGTCAGTGAGAGAGAGTCAGTCAGTAAGAGAGTCAGTCAGTCAGTCAGTGAGAGAGTCAGTCAGTCAGTCAATGAGAGTGAGTCAGTCAGTCAGTGAGAGTCAGTCAGTCAGTGTGAGAGAGCCAGTAATTGAGAGAGTCAGTCAGTCGGTGAGAGTGAGTCAGTTAGTGAGAGAGTCAGTCAGTCAGTCAATGAGAGTGAGAGAGTCATAAGTCAGTGAGAGCGAGTGAGAGTCATTCAGTCAGTGAGAGCGAGTGAGAAAGTCAGTCAGTCAGTGAGAGTGAGAGAGTCAGTCAGTGAGAGTGAGAGAGTCAGTCAGTGTTTTTTCCACAGCAGAGTAAACATAAGGGCTGTAGAAAAACAACGGAGGGTGAAGGTGAGACAGGCAGGGGAGCGAGAGTAGACCAATGTCAATAAGCACGTGCGGCCACACTCATTGAAAACAGACTGTCCCTGCTGCTTGAAAATAGCAGACCGACTTCTAAAGGTCACTCCTATCGACCAAAAGCAGGGGGGGTTATTTAGAAGCCCCTTGCACCACTTTTGTGTCATTTTGAACATGAGAAAAGTGACATACGGTGGCACAATGGGCTTGTAAATTAGCCCCAGGATTTTGTGTGGGTTTATTCTACCCTTATAGTTCAAGGGGAAGGTACTTTCTCTCAAACCACCATGTTGGGTGGGTATTTTTGTTCTAAGGGTGAATGCTGTGTCCCGAACACATAGTGCTCAGTGGTGACTCTGATGAGGAAGACGGAGAAGGAAGGATAGGAATTACTGCAGGAGGGGTAGCAAGAGAGGTCCAGCAGGACCTTTAAAGCTTCCCTGTCTATATATGCTTCCCGGAAGGAGTTGTATTCCCAACATTTTCAACACTATTGCTGGAAATAAATAGAAATTCCTGCACATAGGTATTTGGTTTGCTTATGTGTGACATTTCCATATTTCTAGTGTACATATGGGTAAAGATTTGGTTATTACAACGTGACCTGGACAGAATGGTTGTTTTTTTCAGAGAGGCTGATAATACCACCCTACAACCAGTGTTTAATTTGTAAAAGAAAGAGTGCAAGTGCCCAAAGCTTTGCCCAGAAGTTCCCGGCTGGCATTATTAAATGCCAGAATGCCGAATACCACGCCTGGTGATCTTAAATCCACCTCAGACCTAGCAGGCACCCCCTTCCTCTTTCTCTCACCCTTGTGGGTTCCTGTTTTCTGCTTCGCCATGGTTTTTCTGTCTTTCTCTAACTCTGTCCTTCTCCTAAGTGCAGCGGAGGCTGCCACATAAATAAAGAGGTGAGGCGGGGAGTGTGGGCACAGGGGGGAGGGGGGAAGGAGTTTAATGACAATAAAAAGGTAAACTTAACTGCTGCCAAATTCCTCCCATGTCTGAGAGCAGCATGGGGGTTGGCCTGAGCGGACTGTTCAATGCAGCTGGGTTAGAGAAACTTAAGTGTGCATGTGTGTTTTGGTCGACCTAAGACGGCCAGCCAAACAGACTTGCTCACTTAGAGAGTGCCCATAACACTCCTCCTCTCCCCTCTCATGCCCTGCCCCTCCCTACACACGCTGGCTGAGCCAGCTGCTTAAAAAAAATGATAATAAAATATATTTTTAATTTTTTGCTGCTGGTTCTGACCAGTGGGGCTGCGCTCCTCTTCCATTGCGGAGGAGCCGCCCCTGCCTCTGTGTGATTTTCCCTCTCTTGCTCTCAGGAAATGTCTCAAGTGGAAAAATAGGTTCCAGTCCCCAAAAATAAGTGTGGGTAGCCCCCACCGGCAACCACCGGCTCAAATTAAGCATTGCCTTTAAGTACTTGACAATGATCAGGATGCTTCTCTAGATTACTTGCTTTAATTATTTATCAGAATGCTCTTCTACAAGAGATGTGAAACTGTCTGCCATCCACAATACAAAAGCAACCTCCGGTAAGGTCTGAGCAATAACTATCCACTCCCTCAGATGTCATAGCTGTCACTTGAACCACAGAAGCTGTTCTTCATGTACAGCTTCCACTTTCTGGATTACTACTGACTCCCTCAGCGGTCAGTAACCTTCACAGGAGCAGTTGCAAACCACTGACACCTATCCTTGCAAGCTGCAACGATCCAAGGGCACCACTTACCTCCCTCTCGGTTTTGTGACACACAGAGGTTCACAGTGTTGGCACAATGTTTTCTATACACACCATAAAGTAATTTGGAAGTTGCAATGCCCTTTTAGTACATTGCGATTTAGCTTTTTGCAGTCAGAACCCTTGCCAATATGAATAGCACCGGAATCATGTTTGCAAAAAAACCTTCATTGATCTGGGACGTAATTCTTCAATGAAAAATTCATAAGAAAAGTGAAGCTAAAAACTCTTCAAAACCTTTAAAGAAACATGCTTCCAGAGTGAATTACAGATTTTTCGTTGACGTTTGCAAACATGTTGCCGGAAAGCTCTTAACCACTCTGCCTTCTATTCTGCTTTACTATACCCACTCTCACAAAGCAGAATCAGTTCATAATTTGTCAGGAGGCCACTGCAGCTTGCACCACCATTGCCCCTGCCCGCGCTGACAACATTACCAACACAACTACAAACCATCACACTGCTACAAGGGTGACAGTTCAGACTGCTTGATGCCCCGAAAGCTAAAAGAATGGCTTGGGCGGCGGGTAGTAGTTGTTTTTAATCTATAAAGAATTAATAAATTGTGTTTATCTCTGAAGGTGACAAATAGCGCCACCCTGTGGCAGACTGTGATAAATGCCGTATTTCCGGGTGCTCGTCTGTACTGAACACTGATGTGAGCTTTTCGTAGTTATGTCAGAATCACTCAGGCAGGGATCACTCCTGCAGCCTGTCATTGGACTCCTTTCCACGTTCGATCTCTTTACCTGAACATCTACGTCTTTTCCCAGCTCAGTCATGTTTTCATAAGAGCAGCTGCTAGAAGCCTGCCCCCCTCAGGCTGGCACTGTACAGAGGTTGGCAGTGAGGGGGACAGGCATAGCACCATCATGGCACCATTCCCCACCCCAAGCACATAGCATGCATGCAAATAAATACACACCGCACAGATTTTGTTTTGGGAAAACTGCTGCAAGTTTATTACATACAACGTTATGTAATATGGTGTGTTATCTTACAGGCGATCCAAGGGCAGGCAACCATTTGTGCCGCCTGCCCGCCCGATGAGCCGAGCAGCACTGGGGCGAACTCATCTGTGTTGCCCCCTCTGGTGATCCTCCTCCCGGATCACGTGACACATGGTCCCTTATTACTCAAGCCCCTTTCAGGGCGGAGCGTACCAAGGCAAGCCCCCGGTTGTTCAGGCCCGTGCAGAGGTACCCTTCTGTACCCATTTGTTACCAGATCGCCCTGAAACCCCGCCTGCAACGAAAAAAGTACAACATTACAAAATTCGCACCATACTTCCTGCCACCAGCCACGCCGGGTAAGTGGTAGGGTGGGAGACGGCGTGTCCAGCGAGGCAGCGGCAGTTGCGCGTCCGGTGCGACAAAGAGGTCGTCAGCGCGGTGAGGGGGACCTATATACCCCTCACACCGCCTCCAGCACCGGACATGACGCGGCACTGCCCGCGCCCAGGAAGGGGACTCCACCAGTGTCCCTGGCCCCTCAGAACATTAGGGGGGGTGTGGGGTGCCCGAAGCCACTAGAGGGCTGCCCTCTTGAGTGGCCTCCTGAGATGGCCTCGGGCATCCGCATAGCACCATCATGGCACCACTCCCCACCCCCAAGCACATAGCATGCATGCAAATAAGTTCACACCACACAGATTTTGTTTTGGGAAAACTGCTGCAGGTTTATTACATACAAGGTTATGTAATATGGTATGTTATCTTATGGGTGATCCAAGGGCAGGCAACCATCTGTGCCGCCTGCCCGCCTGATGAGCCGAGCAGCACTGGGGCGAACCTCATCTGTGGTGCCCCTTCTGGTGATCCTCCTCCCGGATCATGTGACACATGGTCCCTTATTACTCATTCCCTTTTCAGGGCGGAGCATAGCAAGGCAAGCCCCCGGTTGTTCAGGCCCACAACCGCCCGAAGGACTAACGGGGCGCCAACACGGTTTCCCCGAACCTCCCATGAGGCTCCTGGGCTTTGGCTCTGGCACCCCTATTGTACCCATTTGTTTCCAGAATGCCCTGTAACTCCACCACAGCTCTGGCGGCGGCCATCGTCGTCAACAGAGCCCCCCACCAAAACAGCTCCTTCTTCACCTGCAACCTCTCATTTACAGGCCTCCTGCCAATCTAAGGGAAGGGATCCCTCCCTACTGGTGATAGATGGACCCCATCCATATCCCAATAGCCCTTGACGTTAGCCAGGATCCGCTAGTGTCTCATGAAACCAAAAGCCCTTCTGGTCTGCGAACTTGTGGCAAGAACTAATCCTCAAATGGGAAAGTTCCACTGCTTATGCTCTGTAAATGTAGACTAGCACACCTAATTTGTCATTAATACCTGCTTTAATCTATTAGAATCAGTCTGTTAGTGAGCAACCTCATGTAGGGAGTGCCCAACCCCCTTTAGTAAAATCACTGTCGAGGACAGGTGTCACCTGGTCTATGAGATGCTCAACCCTCGTCCCTAAGGTTTCAAAAGCTCAAAAATCAATATACCATGTACTCCTAATTTTTTTTAAAAGATGATTATAAATCCAAAATAGAATCAACATCAAACTGTGTGACTTTCAATATTGTATTTGAACTACTTCCGTTCTTTTTTTCTCCAAGATTTAAACACATGAAAACAGAATGTATTTGTGTACAGTTACACTGTCGAGATATGTCTTAAACAACTAGCAATCACAAATTGAAATATTGTTAAAACATTTACAAACTCAAAAACACCCAATGCATTTCGGGTCTACTTCGACCCTTCTTCAGGGGTAACAAACAATCGTATTAATTTCAAACTGTTATTACAGTAGACAAAATTCCGTTAGAGGCTCATCCAAGTTGAATTTTGTGTGGTCCGTTTCCGCTGGCACTGCAAATAATATATCCCAAAATAAAATATATAAGAAAAAAATATGGTTTGTGGGTTTCTATTTACATATGCTTAGAATCAATTGGGGTGTTTGCACATGCAAGGGTACCCTGTGTTCAGAAGTCAAACTATCACCATGTAAAAGTGTGATAAATCCCTAGTATGAATGGAGCGGGAAAATTCCCTACTCATAATGGTTTCAAAGCCCCGCACCTGGTTGCCTGGCTTCTATTCAAGGTTCGATTCCTCCTACCAATAAAATGTATATATGGATAAGTATTTAGTTATATACGCTGCTGTGTACTACCCAAGTGTATGATTAAACGAAACGTGTACCTTAATTCTATGTCAGGACAGGAGGCTCCGATTATGCTTAGTCTCATTTCTTTACTGACACATAGCAGCCAATCACATTACAGTAAAGAAAAAACAGAAACCACGTCACCCATGAACCTCAGGGCAACCATAGAGTACACCAATAGTATATAAACAGTCTCAGAGGTAACCACTTCCTCTTTCTTTGCTGCTCCGCAGCCAGTTAAGTGCAAACTTGTTATTCTATTGCTCTTTAACTTGTATTGTATGTTTATTTGCATACCGTTTTGTGCGCGCTGTGTGCTGCTGCTTTGGCGCTTATCTCGCGCTCTTGCTCCGTTCTCGTCGTTCGAATATATCTCGGCCGGCGCGTCGGTGGGAGCGTGTGTCACCTCCCTGGGTCGGGCACTTGTTGCCGTTTGTCCCGCTTTTGGTGGAGGGAGTTGGGGACTGTCCTGCCTCGCGCACGTTCAGCGCGAGCAGACTCCTTGGCCGAGTGTCTGCGCATGCGCGACCTTTGTCCCGAGGGGTTTTCCTCGCGCAGCTGTGTTTCCTGTCAACACAGCGCCGGCTCTTGAACGCGTCTGTTGACGTACACGCCCACTGCCTGTCAGCTAGTCCCGTTTACACACCGGAGCTTACAAAAAGGTCCCGGTTGATACTTCTCATAGGCTTTGCCTAGAGTGGTGATATTTTTTGGTCGGCAAGCCTCCCTCCACGCTCTATATCCCTTTTTCTACGCAGTTTTTCTGCTTTAACTTGCTGACTAAGAGGTTTTTTCACTCCCTCGGACTGTGTCACTGACATACCAGATTCCTTGTCACCTGGTGGGCTAATTTTCACACACTTCCAGTGTATCATGAGTGGCTCCTATTATTTTGAGGAGGAAGGTGACTATGGGGAGGAGGGGTCTGACCTTTTTGAGCAGGACCTGGTTGAGGCACTGGACAAAGGGGTACAACTCTCTATGAATAGAGCAATGGCTCGCGCCATTACACCCCTGAAGCGCCATTTGACGCACTATGCGCAACAACAAGGTTGGCTTCCTTCCCAGAAATCCTCATCTCCTGGTAATCCCCATTCTTCGGACTTTCGGAAGTTGGCTCGGTCATTGTCCTCTAAGTCCAAGGCTGTACCTGTACTGGTGGAGAGCGACGACCAGGATGCTTCTTCCTCCTCGTCGGAGATTTTGCCTCCTCCCCCCAAAAAACGTAAATGTAAGGAACATTTTGTGGACGCCTCCTCTCGACCTCCTGTTTTAACTTTTGAGCCTGAAGATATTGTACACCCGAATTCTTCAGCCTGGCTTCCCTCCCCGGCTGTGGCTGACTATGTTCAGCAGTATATCAGGCATCCTTTTGATAAGGATGTGCGGGCGCGTCTTCGCTCAGAGTGTCCGCGGCCAGACTTGGCCGATAACCTGGCGGACACGCCGGAGATCGACCCTACCATACTAACGTACATGAGTTTTCTAAAGACCCCAAAAAAGGTCTGGACCGTTCCTGGCGGGCTTGTCAGGATAAAGTATTGGACCTCCTCGGTCCTCTCACTAAGATGTTGGATCTGGGCTTCCGTGCCAAGGAAGCATCTTCCACTGTTGACCCTGACGAGCTCATTCAATGGGCACAGCGGGCTGTCTGTTTTTTAGGGAACGCCAACTGTGCCCTCTCAAGTGAACGTCGGCGTTCTATTCTGCTGAAACTGGACCCGAAATTGTCGGAACTTTCTTCTTCGGAGGCAGGGGCTGCCGCTCAAGGTCTTCTTTTTGGTCAACCCTTCCTGAAGGAGCTCACCCATTTTGTCAGCACTTTTAGTAGCATTGATAAGGCGCAGGCCACCTTAAAACGGGCCATGCGCCCGGTTTTCAGCAAGGCCGGACGAAACAGGGGACGCTCGTCCGGCCGTGGTCAATACCAATCCACTCAACGTGGGTACCAGTCCCATAAGGGAGGCCAGCAGGATTCCAATTATACCCAGCGGTCTAACTTCTACCCATCCAGAAAAGGACGTGGGCAGTTCAAGAAAGGAGGTTCAGGTGGCTACTCCGGCGGACATCAGGATTCCGCCACTTCAGGTGAGGCTTCTTCCTGCATGCAGTGTTGTTCTGGGGGGCAGGATTCGCCATTTTCTAGCCAATTGGCGCGCAATTTTAGGCGATGCTTGGGTACTGGAAACGGTTCAGGGATTCAAAATCGAATTCTATCATCCCATTCACCAATCTCGTCCTCCCTTCCCTCTTCACTTCTCAAAGGAAAGTCAGGAGTTCATCACAGAGGAACTCAAGTCTCTGGTACTGAAGGGGGCCATTGTGCCGACAGTCCGTCATCCGCAGGGGTTTGCCAGTTCGATTTTCCTGGTGGACAAGAAGGGAGGAGGTTCACGGTTGGTCCTCAACCTGAAGGATTTCAATGCGGGAGTGGTTTACAGGCACTTCAAGATGGAGGGAATCCATCTGTTGCGAGATCTCTTGAGAGAACGGGATTGGATGGTTCGTCTGGACCTCAAGGATGCTTATCTTTCGGTCCCGATCTTCCGTCCCCATCGCCGTTTTCTGCAGTTTCAGTGGCAGGGGACTTGGTACCAGTATCAAGTCCTCCCCTTCGGCCTTTCGTCGGCGCCGTGGTGCTTCACGAAACTGTTGCGTCCTGTAGTGGAATCACTCCGCAGTCGTGGGGTTCGTTTGATCATTTATTTGGACGACATCCTCCTTCTAGCGGATTGTCCGGTCAAACTAATGACTCATCTGGACTGGACCATAGACCTTCTCCAGTCTCTCGGGTTTCTGGTGAATGTTCCCAAATCTGTTCTTCATCCTTCTCAGGTCATCGACTTCTTGGGGTTCAGAGTCAACTCCATCACTTGTCAGCTTCTGCTGCCCCAGCAGAAGATTCGCTATATCAAGAGGGAATTGAATTCCATTATCTCGAGTCCGACTGTGTCATTGAGGTTGTTAGCACGAGTAGTCGGGCTTTTGGCGTCTTCCCTGCAGGCAATATTTCCAGCCCCGCTACATTATCGGGCCCTTCAACGGCTGAAGATTCAGCATCTACAGCGAGGCCTTCGGTATTCCGATTTGATTCCTCTCTCGGAGGAGGCCAGATTGGAGATGCAATGGTGGTTGGATCACATGGAGGCCTGGAACGGCAGGGCCCTTTTCGGCTCCTCTCCGGAGATTGTGATCGAATCGGATGCCAGTCGTTGGGGCTGGGGAGCCCGTTGCGGTCCGATCTCGACGGGGGGTCGGTGGTCTCCGCGGGAACTTTCACTCCACATCAACTGTTTGGAGTTGCTGGCGGGGTCCTTTGCGATCAAATGCCTGTCGCCTCTTCAGTCCCACTGCTGCATCCTTCTCAGGATGGACAATGTCTCCGCAGTGCGTTACATCAACAAGCTGGGGGGAACTCGGTCGCGGTTGTTGGCAGTGATTGCCAAGGAGTTCTGGCATTTTTGCCTTCAGCACAAGATCACTGTTATTGCAGAGTACCTTCCCGGGTCTCGCAATCTTGTGGCGGACTGGAACTCCAGATATCTGAGGGACTTCAGCGACTGGAGACTCCACCCCAGGGTGTTTCGCCAACTGCTTCGCAGCTGGGGACCGTGTCTGATCGACCTCTTTGCGTCCCGGCTCAACACCCAACTTCCCCAGTTTTTCAGTTGGCGACCGGACCCGGAAGCTCTGGCCACCGATGCTTTCCTCCAGACGTGGCCGGCGTCCCTCTGTTATGCGTTTCCCCCATTCATGATGCTCCCGAGGGTTCTGGCCTATGTGACGCGCTTTCAGGCGGAATTGATTCTGATTGCCCCTCTCTGGAGGGCTCAGCCATGGTTCCCTGTTCTTCTGGAGATGGCATGCGACCTGCCCTTTCTTCTTCCTCAGAAGGCGAATCTCCTTCTAGATCCATTGCAGAATCCGCATCCCCTGGTTCAGTCCGGTTCCCTCCTTCTCCTGGCGTGGCGAATTTCGGGGAACGTTGGACGGTGCCAGGCCTTTCTGAGGACGCTGCCAGATTCCTCAGCAACGCCTGGGCCCCTAACACTCACAAGCGTTACAGAAGTTCCTGGAAACGCTGGAGTGATTGGTGTACTCAACGGCAAGTTGATCCCACATCGGCTGATGTCTCTTTGATATGCAATTTTTTGTCTTCTCTGTCCACCTCTTCGGGTTTGGCGTATTGCACAGTCAACAATTTCCGTTCCGCCATTTCGGCGGGTCATCTCCCTGTAGATGGCAAGCCAGTTGGGGAACATCCTCTCGTGGCCAAAATTCTGAAAGGCATTCGTATGGCTACTCCTCCTAAGCCTAAGTATGTTTCCCTATGGGACGTTTCTGTGGTCTTACGTTTTCTGGAAGCTTGGCCGGTTAATTCCTTATTGACTCGTAAGCAACTTTCGGCCAAGCTCACTATGTTATTGTGTTTGCTTTCCTGCAAACGCATTTCAGACGTCCGCGCTCTAGATCTAGCGGGTCGTAGTTTCACGCCTGAGGGTGTTTCCTTTCGCCTTTCCCGGCGCACTAAAACTAACACAGAGGTCATTTCTTACCCTTCTTTTCCGGCTCGACCTAACCTTTGTGTGGTTCAATGTCTTAAAGATTATGAGGTGAGTACTTCTCTTCATCGATCTGATATGCAGGGTCAATTGTTGATTGCCTTGCAAAAGCCCTTTCGCCCCGTTGCTCCAGCCACTTTGGCCCGTTGGGTGAGATGGCTTATGGGGGAAGCGGGCATTGATGTTTCTGTTTTTGGTGCTCACTCGGCTCGGGGAGCCATGGCCTCTAAGGCCTTTTCATTGGGGGTCACTTTATGTGATATTATGAAAGCTGCTGACTGGTCCTCAGATTCTGTGTTTAAGACATTTTATTTCAAGCCTGTTCCTACTGTTGCTTCTGTTGTGGTGGATGAGCTTTAAACAAGCATAATCGGAGCCTCCTGTCCTGACATAGAATTCAAAATTTGCTAACATTCGTGACAAGAATTTTCAATTCTATTAAGGACAAGGAGGCGAGGATTATCCCACCCGTTGTATATGCCTGTATCTATTATATTGTTACTATGCAATGCTTCATGAATTTTTTCCTAATGAAATGTGATGAATGCTTTGGTTTTTCTCTACCCACCCTTTATTTGCTCATGATTACACGGAATGTGTATTACGGCTTTGTGTCTCTTTTCAGGCTCTGATCCCAAGTGAGGTTCCTCCGGCTCCGCCCTTGTGGAAGTTCTGCTGCGAGTTTCTTCTCCTCGTTGGCCTGCTTCTGTTCCTGTGGCTTTAGGGAAGTTCCTCCGCCTCCTCGTTCGGATTTTGGTCCTTTCGGATGATGTTCTCCTTGGATTTCTGATGTTTTCCTGGTTCTTCTTACTGGATTTTGGACAAAGAAAGAGGAAGTGGTTACCTCTGAGACTGTTTATATACTATTGGTGTACTCTATGGTTGCCCTGAGGTTCATGGGTGACGTGGTTTCTGTTTTTTCTTTACTGTAATGTGATTGGCTGCTATGTGTCAGTAAAGAAATGAGACTAAGCATAATCCTCGCCTCCTTGTCCTTAATAGAATTGAAAATTCTTGTCACGAATGTTAGCAAATTTTGAATTGTTGATGCCAAAGCATGTGTAGGATAGTGTCGTGCTCTCAGGAATTGCGAGTAGTTTCTCACGTTCCGATGGTGTCCCCTCGATTTTTTAAAACCACCGCGTGACTTGTCTAAAACAATTGTTGGAAAACCCCGGTTACAAACGTCTTCCAAATGAAGCATGTTTAAACGCAAAACTGAAATCCCGAGATAAACTGTTCCGTGTTTACCTGCATGTATGATAATACTGTTCAATCCGCGCCGCCCATCTCCTCCGCACACTTTTCTTCACCCAAACGTCATCGAGTGATCCCGCCTCTGACGTTGTGCGTTAAAAATGTTTCCTCCCCCAAATCACGTGGGGTTTGAAAAAAACTTTGAAGTTAACTTTATTGATGCAACGTTACTCCACCAATACTACGAACTTACGTGTTTAATAAGCGTTGTGTGAAACATGCACGCAATGTGTATTTAAAAAAAGAGCCAGATGATTGAAAGTGAACGTTATGCGCGTGAACTTCAAAAAAGCTTTATTAGAGGAGGATGATTGTTACCAAATGGAGATTATCTGTATTGAAAGCTGTATACGTGGATACATGAATCATGCCTCAGTATTAGGAAGTGTACCAATATACGATAGTGACCCTGAACTACAACCAATTCCACTCTTAAATGACTGATACTCGAACCGAAGTTATGTGTTATTATCATATACAAAAAATCTATCTGCCCCTAACAGGGGATCCAACTCATGTGCAAAACCCCTTACAAAGGGGGATTCTCATCATCATATATAACCCACTAGTGTCAAATATAAACACGGTCTGCTGATAATCCAATTGAAGAGAACAATGTGTGAAAGAGCTATAATGAATTAAACAAAGCATAACATTTCGTACTAATCATTGAGACCCCCTGGATTCATTGTGCCCAGATTTTTCATCCATGTGGTTTCCCTCCTCGAGATCATTGTGTGGTAATCTTTGCCTACTGCTTCCTCAACCACCTCCAGAACTGTGAATCTTATTTGAGGAATGGTGTGTGTGGCCCTGACCCAATGTGCGGCCAGGCTGGATGTCAAGTGCTTATTACGAATGGAACTTTTGAGCATAATGATGCGAGTTTTGACTTTGCGAGATGTCCTTCCAACATATACTAACCCGCAGGGACCTCGAATTGCATATATGACGCCAGCTGTATTACAGACAGATGTGTGTTTTAAGGAAATCATTCGACCCGTTTTAGGATGTGCAAACAAGTTACCCGTAATGACATTGGCGCATTGCCCACAATTCCAACATTTTTCCATGCCTTTAAAGACTTTGTGTTCAGAAACTGATTTCTTCTTCAATATTTCTCTTATATTTTTAGCTCGATTATGGGCGAACAAAGGTAATCCCTCAAAAAGACCAGCGAAGTCTAGTTCTTGTAGGATAATCTCCCATCTATTGCAAACGATATTCCTGATTCTTGCGACTTGTGTGGATTGCTTTAAAACAAAAACCATTTGTTTGTTCTGTGGTTTCTCCACTTTTTAAAGTAATGCCATTCTTGTTTTAGTGGCAACATTTTGCCTTGCAGTATCCAGGATAGCTTCTGGATATCCTCGCGATTTATATCGAACTAATTGTTGTTCAATTAGTTCAGTACTTCTGCTTGGGTCAGATGTGATTCTCTTGATACGTGTCAGTTGAGACACTGGTAAATGATCCTTCAAAGATCTAGTGTGGGCACTTGAATAATGCAGTGCATTATTCACATCAGTAGGCTTCCGATAAACAGTGGTCTCAAAGCCATCCACTGTTTTATATATTTCAATATCTAGAAATTGGATTTTATCTAGAGCTATTTTATAGGTAAATTGAATCCGGGGATTCTTTGCATTCAGTTCCAGAACACTCCTTGTTAATGTCTCCATGTCACCTTTTCACAATAATAGAATGTCATCAGTAAACCTCACTAATCAAATGGTGTTATTCTGCCAAATGGGGTCATTTAGGATATGCGTGTCCTCAAAATGTGCCATGAATGTATTGGCATATGAGGGGGCACCGGGAAACCCCATGGATGTCCCGGTGCGTTGAAGGTAGAATTGATCCTGCCACCGAAAATAACTATGGTACAAGGAGAAGTGGAGTAATTCCAACAGGAACACACCCATGTCCTTGTCCATGTCAGACTGTAATAAATGCCCCTCTACTGCTTCGAGCCCCTCATCGTGTGCAATGGACGTATACAACACCACTACATCAATGGTACAAAAAATAGTAGAATGAGTAATCAGATGTCGTATGCTTTCCAACTTGTGTAAACAATCAGTTGTGTCCTTAAGATAGGTATGCCACTGTTGTACCAACGGTTGCAAGTGAAAGTCTATGAACCGACCAGTCGGTTCATGGATCGACCCACATCCTGCCACGATGGGGCGACATGGTGGATTACTGGCGTGTTTATGAATTTTTGGCAGCATGTAAATATGAGGAATCTGTGGATTAGAAGTCAATAGGTATTTCTTGGTGTTGGAATCAATCACTCCTGCCCCTTCAGCTTTATTTACCAAAGTCTCCAAGGTTTTGATGAACTCTTTGGTTGGATCTTGGGCTAATGGAATGTATGTGTCTATGTTTTGAACATGCTTGTCCACTTTTTGAGTGTAAAAAGACGTGTTCATCATTACAAGGGCTCCCCGTTTATCTGCAGGTTGAAATGTTATGCTAGAGACCTGACGTAAATCATTGAGGATTCTCATTTGTTGTGTGGATAAAATTGTATGTTTAGGTTTGACGTACTTTACTGTTCTAAATCCTTCTTTACTAGGGATTCAAAGTTATCAATGCTTTTATGTGAGATGGGTGACATAAATTTGCTTTTCGGACGAAAATGTGCTGGTGTGTCTCTAATATGAGTGGCCTCATTGGTAGAGAAGAACCATTGTAAACGTAGTTTACGGGGGAACTTAAATAATGCCACTTCAGTTTCCAACTCATGAGAAGAATAAGTGGGTACGAAAGAGATACCTCTGTTGAGAACATGTTTTTCTTTTGGATTAAGAGACTTATCAGAGATATTAACTATGAGACTGTCTTCTTTGCAATACGCTGAGGACGTCCAGTCTCAGGTTTTTTTTAGTTTTTCCCCTCCTTTTTGGTTTTCTTTTGAGGTGCTGATTGTTTTGTCTGGAGGTAAAATTGCATCTTGGCCTATCTCTAAAAAAGATGACGAAGTTGTGGATGTAGATGCATCCTCACTTCCCCATGTCCCTTCCTCCATGTGTGCTCGAGGTGCAGGTGGTCGTTGTAATGTAAGATCTTCATCAGGTACTACGCTCTCTTCAGAAGAGGTTTGTGTGGTACCTTTTTAAAAAAATCCTTTTGGTGAATAAGCCTCTGCCCACGTGTAAACCTCGTCGAGCTTATAATCAATAGTGTCCCTGCGGAACTTCCTAAGCTTGCGCTCATGCACCTTGCGGGCATGTGTATCCAAACGTATATTTATATCCTCTAAAATCTTTTCCAATCTTCTTGTTCCATAGCGACATTTATTTCATCCTTTAATCTAGCAATATCATGTGAAATATCTTTCAAAACTGTAGCCAACTCTTCAATAATAAGAAGTAAAAGATCTAAAGAACACTTGTTCAAAATGGCGTTCCATCTCACCATGAAGGACTTATTAAATTTAAATAACATTGGTTTCAATGCTATGCGTAACCCGCATGGTATACGTTTAACCTTATGATACTCAATGAGAGTGGTCGCGTGTAACCTCTGATTTATGTCCTTTCGCATTGTGTACTCCAATTGCTTCAATAGTTATGTGGTACTGCCAGTGGAGGAACCAAACGTGCGTACCTCCTCAATAAGAGAATAAATAGAATCTGCCTCATCTGAAGTATAAGCCTTAGTGTCAGCTTGATTTAACGTCTTTGAATGTGGCCATATTCCCGGGTGCTGGACTACAGATTTGGGCTCTGTATGAAAATGCTCTGTAAATGTAGACTAGCACACCTTATTTTTCATTAATACCTGCCTTAATCTATTAGAATCAGTCTGTTAATGAGCAACCTCATGTAGGGAGTGCCCAACCCCCTTTAGTAAAATCACTGTCGAGGCCAGGTGTCACCTGGTCTATGAGATGCTCAACCCTCGTCCCTAAGGTTTCAAAAACTCAAAAATCAATATACCATGTACTCCTAATTTTAAAAAAAAGATGATTATAAATCCAAAATAGAATCAACATTAAACTGTGTGACTTTCAATATTGTATTTGAACTACTTCAGTTCTTTTTTTCTCCAAGATTTAAACACATGAAAACAGAATGTATTTGTGTACAGTTACACTGTCGAGATATGTCTTAAACAACTAGCAATCACAAATTGAAATATTGTTAAAACATTTACAAACTCAAAAACACCCAATGCATTTCGGGTCTACTTCGACCCTTCTTCAGGGGTAACAAACAATCGTATTAATTTCAAACTGTTATCACAGTAGACAAAATTCCGTTAGAGGCTCATCCAATTTGTATTTTGTGTGGTCCGTTTCCGCTGGCACTGCAAATAATATATCCATCTTCATTCATACTAGGGATTTATCACACTTTTACATGGTGATAGTTTGACTTCTGAACACAGGGTACCCTTGCATGTGCAAACACCCCAATTGATTCTAAGCATATGTAAATAGAAACCCACAAACCATATTTTTTTCTTATATATTTTATTTTGGGATATATTATTTGCAGTGCCAGCGGAAACGGACCACACAAAATTCAACTTGGATGAGCCTCTAACGGAATTTTGTCTACTGTAATAACAGTTTGAAATTAATACGATTGTTTGTTACCCCTGAAGAAGGGTCGAAGTAGACCCGAAATGCATTGGGTGTTTTTGAGTTTGTAAATGTTTTAACAATATTTCAATTTGTGATTGCTAGTTGTTTAAGACATATCTCGACAGTGTAACTGTACACAAATACATTCTGTCTTCATGTGTTTAACCCTTTCGATGCTCATGACGAGCTCAGCTCGTCATGATGCACAGTTGAGCTGTGCTGATGACGAGCTGAGCTCGTCATGAACAATGGGAGTGATAAAATATCAGCACAGGAGGGGGAAAACGCCTAGCAGCCAAGGTGTTAAATCTTGGAGAAAAAAAGAACTGAAGTAGCTCAAATCAATATTGAAAGTCACACAGTTTTATGTTGATTCTATTTTGGATTTATAATCATCTTTTTGAAAAAATTAGGAGTACATGGTATATTGATTTTTGAGTTTTTTAAACCTTAGGGACGAGGGTTGAGCATCTCATAGACCAGGTGACACCTGGCCTCGACAGTGAAGGTTCCACTGCTTCACATGTCTCTGCCCCATGCCATCTCTGGGCGGGGTGGATTCAGACACTATGGCTCACATAGCACCCTAAATTTGCTGATCTCACCTAGCTGCCGTCCAACTAGCGCTGTGTGTCCTGCACACCTGTGCCCCACATCTAAGGGACAGCAGCCTAATTGTTAGCTGGCCGTTCCCACGCCCGCCTGCTTACCTTAGGCTATTAGGGCGAGAAGGATTATACTTTAGCATTTGCACAGTCCTTTTGCTTTCTAAAGCATGACACACCTCAGTGTCCATAACTAGAAGTATGTGACAATGACCAAGGGGGGGCCCTCCTGCCCTTGCCCTGCATCCCTTAATCCTTATGGGGATAACCAGCTCAGCTCCCTCTGTGGTGAATACCCCTAGGCATACCAGCTCAGAGAATGT
The DNA here is from genome assembly GCF_964263255.1 of Lissotriton vulgaris. NCBI lineage: Eukaryota > Metazoa > Chordata > Amphibia > Caudata > Salamandridae > Lissotriton > Lissotriton vulgaris. Next base: position 1,403,498,648 of record NC_141685.1, on the reverse strand, counting down.
CTGATTTTATAGAGTGCCCACTGCTGGTCATATGGTGCCTAACATTAAGGAATGACTAAGTCCTACTTACCCCCACCCTAGCATATACACGAATAGGGGGGCGGGGGCTTCACCTGCCCACACTGAGCAGCCCCGGGGGTGGAAAATAACCTGCCCCGCTGAATTGAATTAAAAAAGAAATAATTTGCACACTGGACATGCGTAACGCTCTATTACATAGTCTTTCGTGCTTGACACCTTGTTTCCCCATTTCCTGGGACGACAGCACAGGATGACCTCGAACAGTCAGCTTGGTGTGCTACCACAAACAGCAGTGGTCATGAGAACCTTGAAAAGCACCCAATTTCCAGATGGTCGTACGCCATATTGAGACTGGCTTCACACAGCTGTACCACCATAGAGACACATCTTAAACCTATTTACTGGTTGTTGCCACTTGGCACTTTTCTGGTTGCAGCTCTGTGTTTTTGTGAAGCGTGCATGCCCACGGGGCACGCTGTCGCTGAATAGCCGGGTGCAACTACTTTCTGTTTCCTGAATATTGGGAATGCCAAATGGTCTAAAATATCCTGTCTCCATATGGCTCTAACTCAGTGTGTATCAAACTTTTTGGACACCAGCAAACCTGTTAGCCTACAACTACCACCACCCGCCTGCTGCCCTGGCTAAAGCAGGTGTATGACTTAACTGCGACCAGTACCTTCCCTTGTTTGCAGAGGGCACTATTTTGCTGCCTCGACAATACGTGGCAAGACGGTACGAGTTTGCAAGCCCCACTCCCACACAACTAAAATTAGTCCATCAGGTGTCGAGGCTTTGCCTTCGGAGTCCTCTCTTTGCTTTGTAATTGCCAAGGGTCAGTGATTGTACTGTCCCCCCAATGGGCTAGTTGACTTGCAGACACCCCGGCGGGGACCTGGTAGTGGTATGTAACCTTTATATCCTTGCTGCCTAGCAACAATCCCGCTGCAAAATTGACATGGGGTGAACAGCAAAATACACAAGATGATGGACAGAATGTTGCACAATGACAAAACATTCACCCCCAGTCACAGATATGGGTTTGATCAATAGTTATTTTGCTCACCAAGCCACCCCAATTCAGACATGACCATATGAAAATCAGTCTTGAACCTGTGCCACATGGGAACAGTCCAGCCCGAACTTCCAAGCCATGTCTTTGCTGGACCAGAATCAAGCATCCTAGGACCGGTTTCTGGCTATCAGCCGTCTTCAGCCAGGATAGCTTGACTCCAGTGGCTTAGTGAGCTCAGGACCCACGTCTGGGCATACCCTTCCCACACAGGGTGACCAGCAAAATACACAAGATGATGGACGGAATGTTGCACAATGGCAAAACATTCACACCCAGTCACAGATCTGGGTTTAATCCATAGTTATTTTGCTCACCAAGCCACCCCAGTTCAGACATGACCACATGCAAATCAGTCTTGACCCTGTGCCTCATGGGAATAGTCCAGCCCGAACTGCCAAGCCATGTCTTCCCTGGACCAGAATCAAGCATCCTAGGACTGGTTTCTGGCTATCAGCCATCTTCAGCCAGGATAGCTTGACTCTAGTGGCTTAGTGAGCACGAGACCCACGTCTGAACATACCCTTCCCACATAGGGTGAACAGCAAAATACACAAGATGATGGACGAAATGTTGCACAATGGCAAAACATTCACCCCCAGTCACAGATCTGGGTTTAATCCATCACTATTTTGCTCACCTAGCCACCCCAGTTCAGACATGACCATATGCAAATCAGTCTTGACCCTGTGCCTCATGAGAACAGTCCAGCCCGAACTGCCAAGCCATGTCTTCCCTGGACCAGAATCAAGCATCCTAGGACCGGTTTCTGGCTATCAGCCGTCTTCAGCCAGGATAGCTTGACTCCAGTGGCTTAGTGAGCACGGGACCCACGTCTGGGCATACCCTTCCCACATAGGGTGAACAGCAAAATACACAAGATGATGGACAGAATGTTGCACAATGGCAAAAAATTCACCCCCAGTCACAGATCTGGGTTTAAACCATTGTTATTTTGCTCACCAAGCCACCCCAGTTCAGACATGACCATATGCAAATCAGTCTTGACCCTGTGCCTCATGGGAACAGTCCAGCTCGAACATCCAAGCCATGTCTTCCCTGGTCCAGAACCAAGCATCCCAGGACCGGTTTCTGGCTATCAGCCGTCTTCAGCCAGGATAGCTTGACTCCAGTGGCTTAGTAAGCACGGGACCCACGTCTGGGAATACCCTTCCCACATAGGGTGAACAGCAAAATACACAAGATGATGGACAGAATGTTGCACAATGGTAAAACATTCACCCCCAGTCACAGATCTGGGTTTAATCCATCGTTATTTTGCTCACCAAGCCACCCCAGTTCAGACATGACCATATGCAAATTAGTCTTGACCCTGTGCCTCATGGGAACAGTCCAGCTCGAACTGCCAAGCCATGTCTTCCCTGGACCAGAATAAAGCATCCTAGGACCGGTTTCTGGCTATCCGCCGTCTTCATCCAGGATAGCTTGACTCCAGTGGCTTAGTAAGCACGGGACCCACGTCTGGGCATACCCCCAGTCACATATCTGGGTTTAATCCATAGTTATTTTGCTCACCAAGCCACCCCAGTTCAGACATGACCATATGAAAATCAGTCTTGACCCTGTGCCTCATGGGAACAGTCCAGCCCAAACTGCCAAGCCATGTCTTTGCTGAACCAGAATCAAGCATCCTAGGACTGGTTTCTGGCTATCAGCCATCTTCAGCCAGGATAGCTTGACTCTAGTGGCTTAGTGAGCAGGAGACCCACGTGTGGGCATACCCTTCCCACATAGGGTGAACAGCAAAATACACAAGATGATATACAAAATGTTCCACAATGGCAAAACATTCCCCCCAGTCACAGATCTGGGTTTAATCCATCGTTATTTTGCTCACCAAGCCACCCAAGTTCAGACATGACCATATGCAAATTAGTCTTGACCCTGTGCCTCATGGGAACAGTCCAGCTCGAACTGCCAAGCCATGTCTTCCCTGGACCAGAATAAAGCATCCTAGGACCGGTTTCTGGCTATCCGCCGTCTTCATCCAGGATAGCTTGACTCCAGTGGCTTAGTAAGCACGGGACCCACGTCTGGGCATACCCTTCCCACATAGGGTGAACAGCAAAATACACAAGATGATGGACGGAATGTTGCACAATGGCAAAACATTCACCCCCAGTCACAGATCTGGGTTTAATCCATCGTTATTTTGCTCACCAAACCACCCCAGTTCAGCATTTGTCAACCCGAAAATGAGGCACAGGGTCAAGTCTGATTTGCATATGGTCATGTCTGAACTGGGGTGGCTTGGTGAGTAAAATAACAATGGATTAAACCCAGATATGTGACTGGGGGTGAATTGATTCGGTCCAGGGAAGACATGGCTTGGCAGTTTGGGCTGGACTGTTCCCATGAGGCACAGGGTCAAGGCTGATTTGCATATGGCCATGTCTGAACTGGGGTGATGTGGAGTGCAAAAAACAATGGATTTAGGCCCAGATCTCTGTACTGGGGTAAATGTATGACATTGTTCTGCATTCTGTCTATCAACTGTTGCTTTTGCAAAATTGACATGGTGCATGAGCGTCCGCTGATCGCACTGGTCAATCCCTCAATTATTTAAACTCATAATGCTGTGCATATAAATAAAACTATGCACTGGCAGCTGAAAGTTTCCCCCTTTAGTCAATGTGAAACATTTTGGATTTGTCCATCGAATTAAGCCAGGCACCACCCTGGGAAAGTCTTGCCCTCCCAAACTTCTGCTACTAAACCAGGGGGCCGGCATGGCAGTGGGAGCACGAGGGGAACCATATGTATCAAAGCCCACCCTTTCATGAATACTGGGAATGCCAAATGCTCTTTAATACTCTGAAGCCTATTTGTGTTTTCACTTTGGCTCACTGCTCCATCCCAGTTGACCCCAAAACGTAGGGGTTTTCGCAGAGCCCCGCGATGTATACTTGGCTACATGGCCGCTAATGCACAAGTAAACTCCCCCCTACCCATCAAGTTGGGTTGCACAGTACATACATAGGATGCAGTGGGCAGTATTCTCCTGAGGCCCCGTGCCACTGCTCTTGCGGCGCTAATGAAAACTTTGTAGATTTGGTTGTCAACTTTGTTGCCTCCTCCAGCCCCATTGAAATTGTGCTGGACTCTCGCTTACTTCCCTACTGGGTGAGCCCACTGTATTCACCAAATTCCTTAACAATTTCCGCTTCTGACAGTAATTGGGACCCGGTCCCTCCATGGGATAAAGGCGCAGCCTCCCATGTTTATTTTTAATCAACTCCATGGTACTTGTTTTATCGACCTCAGAAGTGTGAAATGCTAAGTGGACCTACCAGGATCTAAACCTGTGACCAAGAGGTTGAACCAGCCACTTACGGTTCTGCCGCTCCCCAGGCCTGTGAAGTTGTATCCCAGAGCCAACTACTGGCAGTTGAACCCCTACTAGGACAGGCCTGAGCTAGAAACCCCAGACCTAGAAGGCCTGCCACCTGCTGACCGCTTCCAACACCAGGGTGTCAAGCAGCCACTCCTCAGCTTGGAACAAAACCATGTATATATGGATCGGAAGACCCCTCTCCTGGCGCCTACCTGCCCCAAATTTTGCTGCGTGTCCTTATCAGTTAAAACCTGGACACAGGGGAACCTGAGTGAGTGATGTAATACAGACAATGCTTGTACCATCAGTCAGCCACAAACTTATTTGGATCACAGAGCTATCACAACTAAAAACTACCTCTGAGTGTTCTCGGCACCATTGGTTCACCAATAAAACCACATATTTTAGAAGAATGTGAGCAATGAGCACCCAAAGTTATTACTGTATGTTAATCATTCTGAATCGTTTGAGGCTAAATTTTGATATAATATCTGCTACTGTGAATTGTTTGCATCCGAAACTGTCTTTTGATTCCTAGATTTTGATTTTGTGAAAAAATATGGGGCCACATTTTTGTAAGGTTGCTGCTCTGAAAGGAATCTCCTAAATGAAGGGGAGGGTCTGGCCCTTTATGAGGTAGAGCAAATCTGGAGATAGTGGTCATCCTAAAACCTGGTTTAGGGGTGAGCCCAGTCTGCCGCACTCAGAGCGTTGTCCTAAGAGCTGCAACGGAGCTCTCTGAATATCCCTAGATATTTCACAGGTTAGAAGCCCAATGACGTGACAACTGGTACAGTGTAGTGGCATTAAATCCAAGTTTGGCTGCATTATAAACATCACATTTGCTTTTAACATTTTCTTCAAGCCAGAATTGTGTAAACTAATCGTTAATCGTTTTAAACGATGCCAGTGACTTAAAGCTAGTGTTTCCACAAAGGGGGTATATAGAGTACACAACAAAAACACAATCAAGGAAAATTTCCCAATTTGGAAAAACTGCCCTCACTCACATACCAAGGTATGTGACATGCTTCATCATAGGGCCTGCTACAAGCGCCCTGGTGTAGCCACAACCAGGGCGGAGCATTAGGGAGGGGGGAAAAAATAATAAATTCCACACTACAGGATGTACAACCAAATAACTCAATACGTACAAACGAGTAACACACATAAGTTGTAGAACGTGCAGTGAACACCTTGTGTCTTAACTGATACTGCGACAAAAAAGTGCAGTAAGGATGTGATTAAAACTGATTAAGGGTGCCAATAGAAAGAAATACTTTATTTAGACACAGTTTGATACCCCTATCAGGATTAAAAATAAGATAAAGGATGGGAAAATGTCTTATTGAGAAAATGAGGTTCCTCAAGACTTCCCTCCTACCACTGCTGAAGTCAACATGTTTCGACCGCTTGAATTGTGCCTAAAGAGGTCACCCCGGTCTTCCTCAGGACTGTCGCGATCAGAGCCGCTTTACGCCCTGCCGTAATTCGGTCACAGGGCCTTCAGTATAGAGTAGGTCATTCAGATCCGTACTCCTCCAAATCTTCTGATCGTTCAGTGGAGATTAGACCCCATAATGCGGGAAAAAACATTCACTGGAAAAGAGCAGAGGGCAATGATAGAAACACACGTTCTACCCACCATTCACTCCACTCGCCCTTTTAGATTTCAGCTTCTATAAATAAGGTGTTACTCTAAATAAATGAGATATGCTCACATGAGTTTCAATATTAACACTATATCTGTAGTGTTAAAGCCCGGGTTTCTTTACTTCAACCCCTCGGGTGATTCACTTCAATCACTTGATCATCAATTATAACGTTTGTTTAGTGATTTTATAATGATATGCGCGCCACACTCCCGCTACCATGGCCATGCCCTGGACTCCCGAGAACTCACACACACACACCCCACGTGTAAACCACTTTGTAAAAAACGCGTAGATTTAAGTCTCTACTTAGGCTAATGACTCATTCGTAGATCAAACTTACCGAGTTTATGTGATTCACAAACTCGAACTGGTGTCCGCCAGGAGGGTCTCCCTATGAACACAATCTACGAGGGAATAATAAAGTGTAGAAATGCTTAATTTCAATAGAATCACCTTTCAGCGACTCTTCAGCTGTACCGGCGTCGCCCAAGAGCAAGATCGAGGAACCGTTCTATACATCCCTCAACCAACCTCCTTACCGTTCTCTGGGGATTTCCCTGTCAAATATTCCTGTACCTCAGAGCACCGCATGGATGGAGAACGCCGTGTCAGAATGGTTACTTAACGGAGATCGACCCATTTCCTACTCCGCCCCTGCCGCCGGACGTCACGTACGTAATTACGTCACGGCGTGAGACGCGGGGCATTATGACTCTGTCGGAAAATGTGGTTCTCGTCCCTTTCGCCAACTCGGGGATCAACATAATGTCAAATACCAGGGAACATCACACCCAAGGAACACACAGTTATCCCCCAGAAAAGAGATACATTAATATCCTTGATCTAAGCAGCTGGCCTGAAAATGCAGCATGAATATGATATGACAATATGGTGTCTAGGGGACAGACCACTCAGTAATTGTAGTCGTAGTCCAAAGCCCCAAGTGTCCAGACCCGCCTTCAAGATCCATGCGTGTGTGATATTCGAGGGGCACTTCCAATCCTATAGATCCCCACAAAAAAAACTCGAAGAAAAGGGTGAATGGCTATTGGGCATACTTAACATTGCTTCACCAAGACCGAACTGTCGACCCTTCTAGGGGGGTTATAGGGAATACGTCCTCATGCTAATGCTATCATTTAAAGGTCATATCACCGGGGTTAGTAATATGACGGAACCAGACATGACCATAACGTTACCCTTGTCTCTGTTTATCCAAAAAATTAACTTGCAGAGAAAACCTCTCTTTCTACAATGGCCCAATCACCTTCTCCGAATAGCAAGATGTAAAGCAGAGTTAACAGTGTATGCCCATTAGTTGGTGAAAAGCCTGTTTAACTGCCGTAGTACACAACAATTAACTCATGGGCATGGTAAAAAGCTGTTATGTGATGCTTACTATTTCATAACTCAAGTCTGTTTTACACAATCGCATGCAAGCTAACGAGATGGTTTTGGTACTGGCTGGTAGGTTGCTTAAGTAAATAGTGGTAAGTCATTGTGCTCTTTATTAAAGCGCTTGTGAAAGAAAGGCGTATATGATGTTTAATCTTGCTTGAAGGAGGGGAGCCGCACAAGGCCATGAGGGCCCGTAAGTGCCAATCGCCATGTCGCCTTTTGTTTACTATAACTGTAAAGGGCTCATGAAGACAACTGTGATGTCTAGGTTAATCAGAAATAGTCCCGCCATACACGACTCGAACCGTGGATCCTTAGATCCCAAGACTGCAGCTTTGGCACAAAGCCACGTCCTCTCCTCCAGCCGCTTGCCCTCATGGTGCCTGTTTCTGCAGTGCTGAGGACGAGGACGGCTGCGTGCTTCCAGTCACATAACGCTTATGGGCAGGGGCGTAGCTAGAGCTTGTGGTGCCCGGGGCTATCCCTCAGATTGCCGCCCCTTGGGGGGGTAGGGGTGCTGGGGAAAAAAGACGGTCAGCACTTGAAAGATGTCAGAGAGACACGTAGCATTGCTGCTAATAGTTACCTCGATCATGCAAGTTACATGCACATACATGACACAGTAAAAGGCTACACAGCTGAATACACCGGTGACTGGCAGTACAAAGGAGAACACACAGACTGCATGATCTATCTGGGGATTCAGAAAAACCACATGTGACATCCATCAGAGAGCTGTATTCACAGCCGGTCAGCTCATGGATAGCTGCACCCCACTCCGGATAGCAGCAGGCTCGGAGGCGTAAAGACACACGCTGGCCCTTGAGTGACTGAAAAAGCCAGAAGGCCTAGAGGCCCGAGGCCTCTTCTAGGTAGGCGCTATTTCCCTCCTAAAGTGTGGCAGCCGAGGTCTCTGTGAATTCGTAGTTAGGAGCTGCCACTGGCTCCCTTAACAACCCTGGGCCCAACACGTCACTTTGATTACAAAAATACCAGGGCCCTCCGCTTTGCCAAACACCAATTATAAAGGCACTTAAAATGTCCAAACTGAGCAATCCCCAAAACAGAGCCGAGCTCCTCGCTTAACTCCACTACAGTAGCTCCCTTAATCACAACAGCTCGCAAAAACCAATTGCAAACACTCACTTCCCTAACGCAGCAGCTTGCAAAAACAAGTTCCAAAACACTCGAAAATTCTCCCAAAATGAGTAATCCCGATCCCAAGCACAGACTCCGCATATACCACAAGGCTCCGGGACACCCGAGCTTCCTCTCCCTGGCAGATTCTAACCCAACACAATCGGACACCGGCAGCTCCTCTCTCTTGGAGTTGCCTGCAACCCCCTCACCGCAAACTTAAAAACGCTGCAAAGCTCCGATGCTCCTGAGCTGGGTGCCAGACCGAGTCCGGCTGACATGAGGCTGTGCAGCCGATCCGGGCCGGCTCCTTTCCATAACCGTTTACCACCCAAAGAACAAGAGAAAAGGCAGCGCCGCGGTCTCCCTCCTGCACACAGGTTTCCCCGTATCCTTTGCTGTGGGCGGCGGCCACGGCACTGGAGGCCCGTAGCGGTCGCGGCCGCCTTAATAATTCATTTGGGACACTGTGTTCAACTTCGTTCATTCCCAACTTCCCAAAATAAATTTTAAAGGCCGCCGTGGCCGCAACAGGCCTCAGTGCCGCGTGGCCGCCTCAAAAATGGTGCCGCCTGGGGCGGACCGCCCGCCCCCCCTAGCTACGCCAGTGCTTATGGCAGAGGTTCCCAAACTTTTTTAACCCGTGGCTTCCTTAACCTAATTGGCAGTTGGCCGTGGCTCCCCACCATTTTTTTGCCGGTGGACGGGTGGGAGGGGATGTATGCAAGACCTCGGGAATACTTCCTGTTGGCTTCCTAAATTAATTGTGATGGCAGAGCCCACTGGTCTAATCATTTTCAAACTTTCATACATGAGGGCGAGTCTGGCTGTTAGTTGTAACAAATAAATGCAATAGCCAAGGGGCATCGGTGGATGCTACAGATGTAGGGGTATGAAGGGAGGAATAAAAGAAATAAAGAAGGTGTGCAGCAGGAGTGGTCACAAGCAAGATGAACAGACAGTAGGGCCAGGAATTGCTGGAAGATGGCTGGAGCAAACAAACCAACGGTACAGCTTTAAATCCAATAGAAGGCAAGTTATTGACTGCAGCTGGAGAAGCTGAGTCCGAATTACAGAACTGCTAGCAGACGAGCTGAAGCAAGAGATGCAGCAGGAATGCAGCAATAGACCATGCAGCTGGAGAAACTCAACTAAAACAAAACTATAGTAGGGTTTCAGCAATGAGTGTAACAGGAACTGTAGCAGAAGATGCAGTACATTGAAGAAGGAGCAGTAGTAGATGCAGATGGCAGAGCTGCAGCTGGGTGTGTTGTGGCAAGAACTACACATGGGGTGTTAGAAATAGATGTTGCAAGAAGAGGAGCGGGAGCTGCAGCACAAATCTCAAAAATAAGAAATACTGCAGGTGTGCATGGAGAGATACTCTCTATGAATTAATGAAAGGGCATTTGTAAGCAATCATCATGGTCATAAAACTGTCAGAGAAGAGGAGTGGAACTCCCGGGGAGGATGCGTCTTGCAACTGGAAAAAACCAAGGAAAGAACCATCTTTATGTGACACGCTCTGGGAGGAACGAGAGCTTTCCACCTGTAGTTTTAGCATTTATCTCTATTGAGCACGGCAGACAAAGACAGCAATATTTATGGTAGATCGCAAAATGAAGCTATCAGCACCCCTTGCTCCATTTTTATGACAAGAAACAGATGAACTTGAAAAAGATGTTCTTCTTTTGAATACTGCTGTGAATGCTACCAATGCGTTGTGTGCTATTTCCGGATGCACTGCTTGTGCATTGCAGTGCTGGGAAGGAAAGGTTTGATGACGGCACAAGGGGTCTGCAGCTAGCAGTAGTGACACAAGGCCCAGTGGGGATCGAGTTTTGAACCCCATCTCAGGAAGACTGTTCAAAGGTCAATCCAATTCGTGAAAAAAGCTGTACCTCTCTGCTTAAAACGGAATTCATTTACTTTTTAACTAATTGTAATTTGGAGCCGTAGCCTTTGTGAATGGGATGAGAGCTGCCTGGCACCCTGAAGTTCATATCAATAGTCACGGATGAAAATCAAAGCAGACTGCAAACACGTGTCCCGCTGCTCGTCCCGTCCTCCTCCTCCCCCCACCCGGCAGGCGGCACTTGCCCCCTCCCGCCACGCCCCTCCAACATGTCTTCGGGCTGCAGCTCTGGGAGAGACCTCTAGCCTGCCGCCGCCCCCTGTTCGCAGGACACCAGGCCTGAGATCACATGATCTCTGAGAGAATGTATACCCACTTTCCACATCTGGAAAAAAATTTGGTGACGTGCCATGTTTTGCCTCCGAAAACATCGTTTAAATGACATTTCTAGCAACAAAAGTTACAGTTCAATAATATCATGGGCATTTCGAGATATTAAGACTACTGTGAAAATATAATATCTGCCTTCGAGCATTAGTCTTTTGCAAGTGCCTTTCAAACTGACATCGCTGCACGTGTTTTCGCAGATGTAGCCTCTGCGCCATTACTGGCAGACGCAGCTCGCCCGCCCTGCTATTTCTGTGCCTCCTGGGACCCTCTTCAGAAGTTACAAACAGGTATGTACGGTCAAGACAGAGGGTAAAAGAAAGTTTAATAATATGTGTGTTCATTCCTATTCGCTAGCCTTCCTCTGTCTGACCAAAGAGACCAGGTGACGTGACATGCTGCAATACGTTCATCCTCCATTCAGGCCCTGGTAGGGCCTCAAATAGATGCAAAATATTTATTGCCTACACAAGACCAGACGCTATCTTTCCCACAACGTGCGCGGCGCCCCTGGCTACTGATAACGGCGCACCAGGGCGCCACGGCGCACAGTTTGGGAACCACAGCATTGGGGAGTTAAGTATGCTTCCCATTCCTGTCTACAGCAGTCCGGAACTCAGTCCTAGTCAGTACGAGAAAAATGTTTTGGCATATGGTTTGTGTAGTGCCGAGTGGTACTAGTACGGTTCTGCAGCGCTGACCGGCATCACCGTCCAAAAGCCCCGAGTCCAAGCCACAAACAATATCTGTAGAAACGCCTGGCATTCACGATAGCTTTCAATAATCTCTTGAGGTGGTCATTCTCAAGCACTTTCTTCTCTTGCGCTTCGTGTGTTCAATTGAGCTACTTCTAACTGGTTTTCTTTTTGTTTACTTTCATTGATTGCTCAGAATGAAGCTGTGACAAATTGTCACACAAGGGGGAGGGGCCCTCACTAATTTTCCCACCTAGTTAGTTGCGGGGTACACACTTGTCAAACTGGTACCTTTTAACCCCCCCTTTTTAACGTCCGGAAGTGCGGCTATGGCCCGCCACTGCCATTTTCAGCAGCTAGCACACCGGCGCTCTAGCTTTACAGGGTGGTTGTGTGTGGTGCATGGCACCGTCCCTCATTTGTCATTATCAGCACTGTCTGGCTTTCAGAGAGGACCGCTACATAAGCCACGGAGTAGTTCAAGATCACTGGTGACATCGCATTTGGATTTATGGGTTGGTTTAATTCTGGTGCCCAGAGTAACTGGGACACTTATTGGCACGTTTATGCCCAGTTTGGGTTGTGCTTAGCAGGAGGGCCTGCGATTGATTTGCCTGGGTTTTACTGGCAGGGCCTAGATCGGGGCAAGTAATTACAACAGTCTTAAACCAAATGCAAGGGTTCACACACAGGGGAGGCCCCTTAGCTAGGTTCACTAGTACTCGTTCGGCCTGAGTCAAGAGTTACTTAGTGGTTATTGAAGATCTAAGGTGGGGAGATCCTAGGCAGTATTTCCATGCCGGGAAGTACATAGGGAGTAAGTAATAGTGTCCCAAGTTGCCCAACTGGATTTATACATTTTGATGGGGGGCTTGCTTTAGCCGCCTCCGGTCCAACGAGTGCCCAATCGGGGTGACTGGTCTAGTCACAGACACTAATAGTTACTGTGCACGGGGTACTAATAGGGAGATTTTTTAAGCAGGCCTCAACTAGCCTTTTACGCATGAAGGAGACAATTAGTGACATGCCTAAAGAGATAAGCCTGGTGTTATAGGATCGGGATGCCAAGGGAGGTAGCTTGACTGCTTACACAGGTAGGTGATTTCCGCCGGGGCTTTGTTAAGCCGGCGCCAGGCAGGTACTTGCACTACCAAGATGATTCATTCAGGTCAAGCATGCACCAAGTGCTGGATGCTTAAGCCAGTCAAGACTAACCCTGGGCGTAGTGGGCGTAGTGGGGCTTCGCGGAGCTACGTGAAGTGGGTGAGAAACTATGCCCACCTCCGCACTCCGCGTAGCCCCACTACGCACCGCAGGCCTCCCTCCCGCCCTCCCTAAATACTTTAAATTAAATGTGTAAAAGAATTAAAAGGCACTTACCTTGCCCGCTGCTGCCCGCCGCTGCCCGCCGCGTCTCCGGGGCACCCTCTCTTCATCGCCGCCGTCTTGTGTACTAATGCGCATGCGCAGCCGCCAGCGCATGCGCATTTCTCACGAGAAATGCGCATGCGCGGCCGCCCGTGCATGCGCATTAGTACACAAGACGGCAGCAATGAAGAGAGCGAGCCCCGGGGACGCGACGGGCAGTGGCGGGCAAGGTAAGTGCCTTTTAATTCTTTTACACATTTAAATTAAAGTCTTTAGGGAGGGCGGGAGGGAGGCGGGTAGCGGCCAGCTACGCTCCGTCTGCGGAGCGTGCGTAGTGCCGAATTCTACGCCTGCTACGCAAAATGCGTAGAAGCCAGCACTACGCACACTCCGTGCACGGAGCGTAGCTGCCCGCCCACCCTTAGTCAAGACAGACAGTAACACCTGCGCGAGAGCCAGGGTGCTAGGCAGTGGTGGTAGCTGCCAGTTACAGTGGGTGTTGCGGTGCAATAACCTGAGGAGAACGTGGGGTCAACATATTTTGGTAGAATGATTGAAGGTTGTTTTGGCGTTCCGATTGCCCATACTGGGACAAGTGTTTGGCGTTCAGGTGTTTCCCCCCTTTTTTGATACAACAAGGACACATGGACGCCCGTGCTATGTCACTTATCCCATGGCAGGATAGTCCCCTAGGTGGGAAATGGCCTCTGTGTGCCTCGCCAGGACAGGGATAGCCGCTCACACTAGCTGGAGCCTGTAAGGGAGATAAGGTAGAATCATAGACAGGGTGTCTTGGTCCCAAACCCACCTCACAAAGTCAGCGGGGGATATCAGGCTATAAGGTGTCCTTGAGGGACGGACTAGGGAATTGGGGGCTGAAGTGGGTGACTCAGCTTTGGCAGAAACACAGATGGGTCCCAATGAATCCACCAAAAGGACTATCTCAAAAAACATGTGACACACTATCTGGTGGTACGACACCATTACTGGTATAAGTATCAAGGGTCACAAGTGGATAGCAGTGTCTGGGCATCTGTAGGTGCACTTCTCAAAGTGGTGCAGGTCTAATGAGGGACACCATAATCTTTTCCTCAAACCTGTTGTGTCACCAGCGTTATGGGCTCCAAGGATTATTTGAAAGTACTAGGAAGTTGTCTGGTCAATGTGGCAAAGTATGAACCAGGGTTGAAGACCACAATGACGTCATGGGGCAATCTAGCAACCAGTGGGGGACAAGTAATCCTCTGTGGTCGGAATTCACCCCTGGCTCCTATGGCAGGGAGCTTGGCAAAGGAGGGGAGGGAGCCTGCGCGCAGGAAGTCTGCGCTGTGCGTAATTTCCCTGGGAAGAGATTTGGCTTCATTAGACATGTGTGCTACACGCCAAATGCACAGGGCGTTTTAGGACGATTGGGTACAGCGGTCCACTTTATGCATGGACCTGTTTTTGCTGGACAGGGAGGAGGCCCTAGTAATAGCAAGTAAGGAATCGCGAGGAGGAATGCCGGCCTTGGTGGGGGACCCTGGCTGCGATGGTCGCCACACCCAGGGCTGTGGCGGAGTTACAGGGCAATCCAGAGGCGGAAAGGTACTCTTCAGGAGCACAAAGGGTGCTGAGGCCTAATATCCCCAGGAAGTCTGAGCGGTGGACCCTGGGGTGCGACGGCGCCCCGTCTGTCCTACAAGCGGTTGGAAACCTGTACAACCGGGGGTCGCTTGAACGCTCCGCCCCTCGTAGGGGGGGCGTGAGTAAGAGGGTGGACCAATGGTTCACCTGAAGTGGGAGTGACTATCCACTCACCACAACCGCTAAGCACTGATTGACTAAGGCCACGATGCAAGTTGGCCCATCAGGTGGTAGGCCGCGAGGGGCGGCTTGCCTTTAGATTGTCTGTAAGATAACCCACCATGTTGTCATATGAATATGCTAATAAACCTGCAGCGACTTTATCCCAACAAAAAGTTGTTTTGTCTGCTTATTTACGATACATGCATGTTGCTGTGGGAGGGCTGTTGAGTGGGCCGATATTGGCACTATGCGGGCCGACCGGCACGTCCCCACAGGGGACACACATAAGAGGTCGGCCCCCTTAGTGCCACAAGATGGCACACGGGGCAGCCCAGTGTTACACGACCCTAAAGGGTCCTGGACGTCACTTCCGGCCATGGTGGGAGGCGGGGAGAGTTATATATTCCTCCCCCGCCCACCTGGCGGCCTCTTGTCCCCTCACCCTGATGCCGTTTCCCTCCCTACCGCTTACCCGGCGCTTCAGGGTGGGGGGATATATGTTCTAATCCCTTATATTTGTGTTGCAGGCAGAGTTGCAGGGCGATCCAGAGGTGGAAAGGTACTCAGGGGTACCCTCTTCAGGAGCACAAAGGGTACTGAGGCCTAATATCCCCAGGAAGTCTGTGCGGTGGACCCTGGGGGGCGACGGCGCCCTGTCTGTCCTACGGGCGCTTGGAAACCTGTACAACCGGGGGTCGCTTGAACGCTCCGCCCCTCGTAGGGGGAGCCGTGAGCAAGAGGGTGGACCAATGGTTCACCGGAAGTGGGAGTGGCTATCCACTCACCACAACCGCTAAGCACCGATTGGCTAAGGCCACGATGCAAGTTGGCCCATCAGGTGGTAGGCCGCGAGGGGTGGCTTGCCTTTGGATCGTCTGTAAGATAACCCACCATGTTGGCATATATATATGCTAATAAACCTGCAGCGACTTTATCCCAACAAAAAGTTGTCTTGTCTGCTTATTTACGATACATGCATGTTGCTGTGGGAGGGCGGTTGAGTGGGCCGATATTGGCACTATTACCCACTTATCTCTTTTGCTATGCCGCTCGGTCTATTTAGGTAGTAGTCAGGTGGAGCATACAATAGAGAATATTCTTGCACTGCTTTAGGAACAGTTGTGCTGGTCCAGGCTTTGCAGTTTTATCTAGCGTGACTTGACGCGATGGTATAGAAGCGTATTATGTGTGCACAAGTTACAGTATATAAGAACCCATTTAGTTATGCGTGGGGCGGGTTAGGTGATTAGCCTGGGGTTACAGGCTGTTGAGCCAGCGCTAAGTCACAAACCCGACTTCGCAGATCCAAAATCTGAGCCTCGGCTGTTACACCGCGGTCTGCCTGTAACTTCTGTAATTACTACCCTAGTTCCAGTGAGGCTACCACGACCTGCTCAAACTGGTTTCCCCGGTTTTAAAATCAGCTACCCCACCCTTCGCCGCCACAGCTGGGACGTGACCCCCTTCGCTTCAATGGGCGACAATTAGCATGTCCCGCATGTCGCCCCATGTTAAGCTATTACGTGTCTGGGTGCTGTGCGTTCTCTGCCGACATTTCAAACTCATGGCAATCATTTTTAAAGTTAATACATATTGATAGGCCTCCTGTTTCTACCTAGGGCCCTACACTGTACACTCCTTCTTTTTTTTTTTACACGTAACACACTTTTGCAGTTTAGTCCGTTTTATTTGGTTTTTTTTAGATGTCTTTTTCTGTGACAGTCGTGTTTTCTGCTCCGTTAGACTGGCAGGCCCAGGGCAGTGCCTCGTGTCTATCCTTCCCTTGGTCCGGCTACTGTGCCTTCCCACGTCTATTTGCGACATGGATTACAGCGCAGCATTGCACAGTGCATCGCGCTGCTTTCCCGCTAACTAACGAAAATCCCCAGAGAGTTCTCATTAGAGGTGGGGGTCCGGCCTGCATTGGCTTGGGGAAACACATTTTTTTTGTTATGGCATTCTTCTGCCTGCGCTACTACTCCCCAGTGCGTTCTCCACCTTCAATTGCTGCCATTGGGGAGTGAAGTATGCTTCCCATTCCTGTCTACAGCAGTCCTGAACTCAGTCCTAGTCAGTACGAGGAAAATGGTTTGGCATATGGTTTGTGTAGTGCCGAGTGGTACTAGTACGGTTCTGCAGCACTGACCGGCATCACCGTCGAAAAGCCCCGAGTCCAAGCCACAAACAATATCTGTAGAAACACCTGGCATTCACTATAGCTTTCAATAATCTCTTGAGGTGGTCATTCTCAAGCACTTTCTTCTCTTGCACTTCGTGGGCCTCATTTATGAGGCCATGCGTCACTTTTACGCCGCCAGTGCATAACTTTTTGTGACGCATCGTCGGCGTAAAACATGCCTCCTGTTGCACACTATTTACTCCTGTTGCACACTATTTACTAAGTGACGCATCTAAGCAGATGCGTCACTTTGTAAACCCCTGTGCTACAGTATACCTGCGTCAGGTATAATGTATGCAGAGGGGGCGTTCCCCCGCAAAAAAACCTCGTAATAGTGACGCAGTGAAATCTATGAGGATCCCGGTTCCAGCAGCTGTTTCTGGACTGGTTCTGATACAAGGAAACATGCTGAATTTGTCATGGTTTAATTTGCTATACACAGGACAAAATTCAGTGGAGCACTTACCTTGTCTCCACTCTGTTTCATGCAGCAACCTGCAGGAAGTGGTGGGAGTTTATTATTTTAATGTCCAGCTAGGCCGAAAACAAAGGCCGGACTTAAAGGGCCATCAACCCATCAAACCCATCAAACCTTTTTTTTTTAAATCTCATCCAAGCAGGAAGCGATCTCAAGCTTAACACCAAAACGCCAATGCAGTGGGGAAACACAACTTGCTATCACTTGACAAGTACTTAAGAGAAAATATGACATGGAGTCAGGGTTTTGACTTTGTTCAGTCCCCCACCCAATGTAAGAGATGAGCTTGCACTGTAACAATGGCAGATGTATCTGTGAGTATGAGTTATTACATAAATAATTAGCTAAATAGCACCTTCTATTTTAATTAATACATTCTTTTATAGCGCTACGCATCAAGTGTCAAGGCGCTTTATCTCACACACAAACACGAAAGAAATCATATAACAGTTTAAATGAATGTGCAGGAAATTTTACTTCAGACAATGAGAGTTATAAGTCATTAGAAACACATGGCGCCCATACTGCAAACATTATATGTTAGGAGCAAATGGGTAAATGTTTTCCATTTCCAGCACTGAACTATAGCTACTGCATTTCAAATTAATGGATTTTAAACGAATTAGTGAAATTACAGTCTTTTGAATATAAGTTGCCTAGTTTGTGCACCGTCTTGAATTCAAGTGACAGGTTCTGGAGGCTGTAAACATGCTAAGCTAAAAAACGCGAAGTGTGAAACATGACAATTCAAATATTCGACGGTTACCAGCAAGGTCGGAGTTCTAACGAGAATGTACTTTGTGTCAGCTTTCTTTGATAGTTTGCTATTGGTAATCTTCTTGTCCTTTGCTGCCTGCCAGTGGGCGTTCAGGGTAATGTACAAACGTTCTTGCTTGGAACTTCTCCTTCGTTCATCATGTTGGGTGGAGGGAGGGGAGAGTTAGACGTTTTTTTATTTTTTATTTTTTTAATAATCACAATATATCTATCAACAATTATTAATGTCCTGCAATCTTTTACTATTTGCTCTTGTTAATTAAATGCGCTTTAATTTCTTTTATATGTCCTTTTGTAGACGTACACCAATCCTCTGCCTGGGAAGTATCCTTAATGCCAGAATGGGGCTGGGGAATGAAGGCTTTTACCGAAATTGGAAGGAGGCTTGACAGAGATCAGTCTCAATAACACAGGCAGACCATACAAGCTTGTAGTCAGGGATGCGTAGACATATTTTGAATGCGCTTTGGTGACAACTACCGCATACGCAAAGAAACGGCAGAGCGCGAGGGGCACCCACTAGTACCAACCTCATGAATCTGAAAGTGGTGGACAGTTCCTCTGAGGTCCCCTTGGAGAGCTCCACCTGGGACCTTGAAGACAAAGGATGCTGGGAAACACAATAGCAGGGCCTGGGGCTAGTCTGGAGTGTGGGAGACCTGTTTATGTAACTGGGTAGTTCAGTAGTCCGAGAGATGGAGGCGATGAGGGGCACTTATGCCCAGTGGTAGTGAGAGAATCCAAGTAGGCGGTCATGGGGTCTGGGGGCGCCAAAAATGATTGTTGCACCGGGCCTCACCAGCGCTAAAGCCGATCCTGGAATAGACCCTTGTTAAGCACGAGTGTCAGGTGGGACGAGTGTTCGAAGTGGGTGGGATGGGCAGTTCACAGCGTGCCCCTACTCCTTTAATTTCATAGAGTTCGTTTCACTACTTTCTTACTTCAAACAAGCCTCCCAGATGGCAGAAATGGCCAAGGCTGATAGTTAAGGCTCGGCTTTTGGGGATGGGTGGAACGGGCAGAGAAGGAAAAGGACTCTGGGGCATATTATCAAGGCTGGCGATATGAGATTATCGCCGCTTTAGCGGACGTTTTTGATGGCAACGCGGCGATAATTGTATTGCCCTATTAGCAAGCTGTCGCTCACAGCAGTTAGCGACAGCTTGTAGGCGATAGCGAGCGGTTTGGGGCCCGCTTTGCATGTCAGCCTATATTTATCGCTAATGATATGCAAAGTGGGCGTACCCAACCTGTTAGCGACTGAAAGCAGTCGCTAACATCGCTATCGCCTATTATCAACGTAGGCGTAGCGATGAAAAATTTTGCACTAAGCGCGAATATCGCCAACACCTAACGTCTGCTCAGACCACTTCTTAGCCTGTATATCCAATGGGAGGTGGATATTCAGGTTAAGATCCTATTAGCGATAATGCCTCAATATCGCTGGATTTCAGGCGATATTCACGCATTGAGCCGCTTTCACCTGATATTTTATCGCTTTGGAGATAAACGTTGCTAATAGCACGTTATCTCAGCGATAAAATCTGGTGCTGCGCGGTGATAAAAAAATGTTGCTAAGCTTATTTAGCGATAAATATCGCTAGTTGTTGACAATATGCCCCTCTGTCTTTTCCTTTGTGCCCAGAGAAGATAAGGACAGTGTCCAGTTCTCCTGCTGCTGATGCCCCCCTTTCTTTGTTCCCCCTCTTCCCTTTGTTTCTGTCTCGCTACTCATTTAGTGAAAACCGGGACTTCAAGATACAGGTATTACCTTCTCTTTCATCCTTTCGTTTATTTGCTCCCCTGTGAAATGGATCCAAAAAAGAAAAAGACTTTTGCTGAAAAGGTAGTCTTTTTTCTGACATTTTTCGATTTCCAAGTGCAGCTTCTGGATGGGTACAAATAAAACATTGAAAATATGAAAACTAACTAACTAAAGCAAGACAGAGTGGTTGCAAGGTGGCCAGATTGATTTATTCACACCTAAACACATTAGCACCACTTTACAGTGTTTGCCAGTGAAGCGCTACTTTTGTTTTCTCGTCTCTCTTTGTTCAACATTGTTTTCCCTGGGTGGGAAAGTGCACTATTCCTGGAGGTACTGAAATACCTGCTTGATGGGTGAATTGGAAAACAAAATGTGTACAGCGGCAGTGTGTTCATGAATGTGGTGTTTTTAAACCATACTGCGTACGTTTTGTAAGGAATATAAGCAATGGGCATTGAAACGGGTCCCTTCTGGGCCCTATAGTCATGGCCTTAACTTTTCAGGCAAAAGCACTAACTAATTTCTGAATAATGAGTGTAAAAAGAAAAAGGTAACCATGTTGTACCTGCTTACATTTCACATGCTTTACTTAATCTTGCATTCCCTATGAGTGTTTTCCTGTTTTTTAGGATGTTATTAACTTTTTTTAGGCAGCATACTGCTCTTGTCTAGTGTGTAATTTTAATTTGAATGAGTCACATCCAGGTGTTTATAGCGGGTCAGTGCAGTGCAAGATTCTCTCAGTGAAGCAGTATGGTGTTCAGTGGGGGAGAGGATGTGGCACTATGGTCAGAGCTGCTGAATTTGGAACTGGGGACCCAGGTTCAGCCTTCATGGCCAGTCCACCAGACCACTCCCCCTGAGGGAGCACATTCCCATGCTAGACCTTAGAAGGCCAAGCAAGATTTTAAAAGCCCTGGTGTCTTAGCACCAGCAGGTGGACCCTAGCAGTGGCAAGTGTAGGTTAACCCTGAAGGCCTGTCCGCCACAATTCATTCTGAAGTTCACCTCCAGTCTTGAAAGCAGGCCTATGAAGCAGCACACCATGGAGTGACAGTGCCTCTGTCACTGAGGTCACAGGACCCTTGAACAGGGTGGCTCTAGGGCAGTGCGACCGCACTAGGGGCTGACCAGCCGCGGTCTGTGCAGGTAACAGTGGTGGGGCAGAGGGGCTGGGTAAGGGGGTATTTCGAGGGACGATGCAGAGGGAAAATTAAATAAATAAATAACTTTCCCTCAGCATCTTCCCTCGATATCCCCCCTTACCCGGCCCCAATGCTGTTACCTGCATGGACTGCGGTTGGTGCTGACTTCAGGTGGGGGCGTCGTGTTCGCAAGTATAATTTGGTTTAAAAAGCACTTGCTGCCTCCTTCCTGTCCTCCAACAATTTTCGGCAACAATAAAAATTTCATCATAACTCCAGTGATTAATGTTCTTAGTAGAGATAGAGGGTGTTCTGTCTAGTGGACGTTTTTACTCATGGAAAGGAAGTACAGAGGATTAATGTGCCTGCTGCTAAGAACATGTACCATACAAATCAAAAATTGCTCATAATGTAAATAGGTCAGTGGGCTACTGCTTTTGAGTTCAAATCCTAACATAGATCAATGAGCTATTAACTGTCATGTAAAAGCTGCCTGCAAACTGCATGGTATACATTATAGCGTTATGTTTTTTTCCCCAGTCTTTGATTATCCTAATGTTGCAAACAAATATTAATTTGGGTAGAAATCAATTCTGATTATTAAAGAGAACCCTCAACCATGATATTACGTTTTAAATTCTGAGTTTGTGTTTCTCCAGACCAATCACTATTAAACTATGCTGCCTACTAGTATGGATGTCATGTGACTCCTACACCTTGTAGTTCTTTGTCTTATGTAACATTTCCTATACACTGATTTACACAGGTATGATTGATTGTCTCTGTGTATTATGTGTGATGTAAAGTGTTCTGACACCATACACTGGTATTAGTGGTGCTGTAAATTATCTGATACTTTTCTATTTTGACATTTTTACACATGCTAACAGTCTCTGTAAAGATTTGTCCTTATTAGTACCAGTGGAACATACAACTGCAGCAATGAGAAAGGTGACCAGTCAACCTTTGCAAAGGGCCCTCCACTTCACGGCAGCACAAGTCACATTGTTTAGTAACTTTTGATCTGTTTCAGCTATAAACAATTTATTAGTCAACATCGTCAGATTATGCAGCAGATGATGTATTTTGTGGCAAATATGGCAGAGCCATAATTATGTGGAAAACATTTGCAAACTAGAATATTTTGCCATTCATGTTTGAAGTGCTCTTGTGGAAGGGGGAGGAGAAGTAATGACAGAAACTCCATGGCTCAGAGACAAATGGCTTGTGCTTCCACTTTTAAGCGTATTTGGTACATTCTGTGAATGGAAACGTATCCCACTTTGAGAATGTATTTTAATGTCAATAACTCATAATAAACCTTAAATAAACATGTGTATCCATTGGTTAAACTAAAAAACGTAACAAGCTGTAACCGGTTAGTGAAATGGGAAACAAAAACAAAAAATTGGGATATTTTGCTCCTTCTACCACACCTCTGACTCCGCCCACTGACCCAATCCATGGGTTATTCCCACCCTCTAATTCTCCGCCCACAGCTCCTTTTTTTCCCCCACTTCGACCACTGGGTGGGACTGTGACTTCTACAAGAAGGGATAGAAAGCACCTCTATTGATAAACAGTCCCCTCCCCTTGACTGATGGGCAGGCTGTCATTTGTGAGGTGATAGGGGAGTGGTCTGTCCTATCCCTCTTTTTTTCCTTTGCCCCTCCCCCTCCCCCACCCCCGTCCTGTGCTGTGTGTGCCCATACAACCTCATGAATGTTCTGTCTTTTTTTTGTTCCCAACTGCATTTCATGGTGAGGCTTTGTGTGTATTAGTTCTTATTTATTCACACCAATATATTGTGATTAATTACTTTGCTTTGTAACCTTTGTTGTAATAGGCTAACTTTGGTGATGAACACAGGATACACTGCCCCCCCCGCCAAAGTGATGCTGCCATCTTCGCACAGAACCTAGCACAATCTTTGGCCAGCCCTACATCTGTTTTTTTCTACCTCCTGAGTCTACTGAGCTGATCCCTGACCAACCTGACTTTCAGTAACTGCTTCACTCTGTCACTGGCCCAGTCTGCATTCAGTGCCGCCTTTGGCCTCAGCCTCTCCTGGATGCACACCTGCTCCAGAATGGAGCCAATCCAATCAGCGTGTCACTACAGCCGATGCCGTGTGCTCTCGCAGAGAACCTGCCGCTGTCGCACCCATGAACGCGAGTTGCTCCAAGTCACCTCCTTCAAGAGCCTCTCACCTCAGGGCCAGTGAGTCCATTCCACATGGAGCCATGCGATTCTAGGCCACGATTCTCCTCAGTGTGCCCGGCACCCCAAGCGTCACTTCCAATCCAAGAGGCCATTTTGGAACCTATTGTTTTCTATGGGCTTGTCTTTTTCCAACACATACATCGGTCCTCTCATTGTCCATAGTTTATCATTGACTTTTGAGACTTTGGGATTTTAGCACTTTTTCTAGTACTTTTCACTCGATTATTTTAATTCGTCAGTATGTTGCCACATGTGCTTTGACTCTTTCCAAGTGCCATCACATTCAGTTCATAACTGGCAGCATATGTATTGCACTGTTAACCTTTCTGGCATTTCTTCTGCTTGCATCCAATTTGGATCATTGCTGTCACCAATCATCTGGGACTCTGTTCTTCTACCTTCAACTAGAATGCAATTTGAACCACCACCAACATTTCTGCAGTGCCAAGGAGAACCTCCTATTCCATGGGGGTGATTGAAGGGGGAGTTTATAACATACTGTGTTGCCATTGATGCTAATAAAATGCCTCTAGGCTGTGGAAATTCATTTTACTGTATTCAATGGGCCCAAAGGGCAGACAATATTTAGGACTATTCACAAAATTAAGCTTTATGAGGATGAGGAGGCATACGATGATTATGAGGAGGCAATGTTAAGACTAGAAAGGTATGTCAAACCTTCAGTGAGCATCACACTACTGATCCAGCACTCCTAATGAAAAACTGTCTCACAAACGCTACCCATCTCCACAATACTCACCATTAATCATAAATCAGTACCTAGGCCCATAAGCTAAAGAGACAATTTTTGAGCGACTGAATCATGTGACCTAATCAGACCCTCCAGCTTTTCGCGATTCACGATAAAATCGCGAAATCGGCTGATTACCGCGATGGCCGCGATATTTGCAATAATTGCAGCGATATTTACAAAAAAACGTCTGCAAACAAACAATGCTCTTTCATTGGCTGTGGGCGCACACGTCACTACGTGCCCCCATCCAGCCGTCCAATACCTGCTTCCTCCTGGCATGACTGGCTACTGGAAGTGTGTTTCCTGACTGGATATAGACTTTCATCACGAAAGTCCGAGATTTCACTGCCCGACCTGATTGTTCTAAATTTTGTCTGGTAAATGTGACGTAGGAGGGCAAAGGCACTTCCGTGACCCCCGCCTCTGGGAGTGGATTCCTGAGACAAGCATTGCCTGGTTAGTACCCCTTCCCTCCGAGATGCTGCTTGGAGACGCATCGGGGCCGCGCGCATCGCACGAGTTAAGCAAAGGCATGCCAAGGTGACCCGGGGTGGAGGGTGGAAGTGTGTTTCATCTCGCGCCCTGGAGAGTGAACGACCAGTGTATTTACTGAGCCCGAACATCACACGGCTCAGATCACACATTGTGTCAGCAGCTTCAGGAATATACGAAGCTGCATCAGTGTGGAAGTCGAGGTTTGAAATACCTGAATCCCGGAAGTCCACACTGTTTAACCAATAGACAAAACGGAAACCGAAGGAAGCTAAACTGCAAACTCCTTTAGTTCCGTCATACGCTCAGTGCTGTGAGTGCAGCTCAAATACATTGTGTGCAGGCTAGAACCATGACCGCCTCCTGGGCCGGTCTGGTTTCTGTTCTTGCTGTTCCCTCACTGCCCCATGTATTCAGTTGCGGCTTTGGACATTTTGGAAGGGATTTCACTTTGCTTTTTGACTCGGCTCTGTCTTTCACTTTCAATTGAATTTTTTTTTGTTGCAAGAGTTTTGTTTCATTGTATATATTTTCCACTATATACACGATTCTGTTGCAGTGATCCAGTGCAGATATTGTGAGAGCATCTTGCTAATATTTTCTTTATTTCTCTCGTTACCTTTTTGCCTTTTGACAACTCGTCATTAAAAAGCTTTGGTTACTGTTCAACAACTGAATATGCTTCAATTTTGTATTAGATACTCTCAGATTATCATGGGAGTTAGAAATTAAAATCTCATAGCATATCATAGTGCACTTTTTAACCAGTTCGATGACCCTATATGCCTTTATGTTAGGCCTCCAGTTGTAGCTTCAGCTGCAACACCTACACCTACCCATCCACAGTGATAATCTGAACTATACATTTGGGAGCAGGGAAGATGCTAGACCTCACCAAAGAAGAAAATGCTATTCTTGTCTAGCAATTCTGAGAACCCTGCGGAAAAACACTTGGACTAGGCACTATTGAAGAATATTTTTGCAAAAGCAACTGCCAGAACCCCTTTCAGAGGGCCAAAGGGCAATTAGGTGTTATTGGGCCCATATTGGGAGAATGTCCAAGACACAGAAGTCCTCCAGTTGCTGTCAGATTTGGGTACAGTTGAAGGGACACACATGGTGTGTGGTCCGACACATGTGCAAGGCCATGCGCTAGATTTAATATTTAAAGAGACCCTACATTCTTACATTGACTTCATTCCAGGCGGCTCCAGGTGATTCCACTCAGAGTGTCACTTAATTTACCTTCTTAAATTTAAAATCCTACTGAGACCATAAGACGTGCGTGCTCAGTGTGTAGCGGGCCCTGGGGGGCTTTGCTTTTGGGGCCTTTAATCATTAACATGTTTATGTCCTATATGTAGCCTTGAAGCCAAACAAAGTGTCTACATTGTAAATAAACCAAATATACATAGCTTGATGTTAAATAACTAAAAAAACTAAGATTTTTGTGTTTGTTGTAGGAAAAATGGCCAAATAAAATGCCGCAAAATTGCCGCTAAATTTCCATATTTGTGCCGCTAAATTTCCATTTTGGTGCCGCTAAATTTGCTAATCCATGCCGCTATATCCTGGGGGGTCTGCCTAATTAAAACACCCTATTTGTAAACTATTTACAAAGTTATATACAACTGCAGTTTGGCGAATGGATCTAATAATGATAACTAGACCATGAATAAACAAGACCAGCTTGTCGTTTCAAAATCCAATTTATTAACTTTATTTCATTCAAAGAAAGAGCATTCTGTATTCAGTAATCATTATTTTATTAGCAAGTTGAAAGCATCATTCAAGCATAGGCTTATTAGTCTGACATTTTAAAGTAAATCATTTGGCATGAATTAAAGCGAAATAAAGTTCTCATTCCCAAAATTCTGTTTTCCCTGTCTAAAACTTTCTTCACCTAAAGGAATAATTATTAAAGACAGCTATCCTTACGTGCGCCAAGAGTCCAACAGCACGTCATTCAGGAATCGGGAAGCAAGAGCCCCCTCCTGCCTGTAGGGCCGCATTTTATACCTTTATAACTAGCTAATCTTCTCAAAAAGTACACTTTTCCTTGCCATCAGAGTTCCCATTGGCTGACTTATGTCAGACCTTCCATGTCATCATCGCTTTCAAACTATGCACGGGCTCTTCTTTAGCCCTATTGTTCGTGACATCTCACTTCCTCGGAAATGTATCAGAATAAGTTCTTTCGAGTTACAAATCATGGCTTCCTTGCTTCAGCAATCCTGCCGCTTCCTGTCCTTGGACAAACTCCATGAGCCTAATATGCACGTCTTTATTACAACAATAATTTTTCTTTTGACAGCAGTGTCATTGTCATTGTGGTAAAACTTTCCACTTTCTCGAGTGTGCAAGGCTCCTCTCTGGACAGGTTTCAAAAGCTCCATCTTTATAGGCCCAAAAGGAAGGCCTCTCACGGTAACTAGTATTTAAACAAACATAAAACAGTAATTAATTAAAGAATTGAAACCCAATCTGTTACCCACCCCTTAGCTAAATATTAACTCATTAATTATGTTACCTAGCAAAGCACAAAAAGGCAGCATATATAAAAACCTTCTTCTTTCAGGCCACCAGGATTCTCCACGAGCTTTTGCCACAGAAAAGACACAACTAAACATATGCACACGAATATAGCACATGCTATTAATAAAACAGTCACATTTAATACTGACAATAACAATAGACAAGGTTAGTTTATTATTTTTCACACACTTGCAAGTGCAACATGAAAGCACATTAATCCCACGTGTAATGAATGCAATTTTAATCTAGGTTGGTTAATTATTTCAACACACAGGAGGAGCTTCGCGGGCAACCAAGATGGCTGCGTAAGCTCGGAGCTCCGAAGACCCTCCGATCCTCCGTATAGATCCTGTCAACTATCCTGTCCCATGACAGTGGGAATCAGTTGCGGTGTTGATGCTGATGCGGCGCCCGGTTTCAGATTGAAGATCCGAGTTTCCTGTACCGAGTTACACCGTCTGGAAGCCTGGTGACGATGACGCCATAGCTGCCTGGCATTGTTGGGGCGGTGTCGGAGCCTCTGTGCGGTGGCATTTCGAGTGGGACTAACTGATTTGCGAGGTCCGGCGGCCCTGCTGATCTCCCTGGAGGCTTGTTATTCCCTGGGGACAGTGAAGGGACCTGTTGGTTTCGATCAAGTGGAGGTGGCGTTATTGGCTTGCCCCCTCTCGGATCGTACGATCCCCGTCGCCCAACATGGCGGGCAGAGGGGATCCAGACAAAGGGAAGCCTCCGAGGGTCAGCAGGAAACCCCTCCACTCACAGTCCACCATCCCTGAACGATTCTCTCACTCCAGAGGTTCGCCGGGTGCATCGGGCCACACCAAAGACCCACAGCGGGACGTGTCCCCAGAAGATACCGAACCCACCCTCCGGGATGTGATGGGAGCCATTGCGGGCATCAAGGCCGAGATGCACAGCCAACATGAAGTGTTGTCTAGCAAGGTTGATACCCTCACGATCGAGCTCAACCTTATCAGGGCCGACCTCGGGAAAACGAACGACAGGGTCAAGTCACTCGACATTAAGACGTCGAGCCTGATTACTGATGTGTCGGACGTGCAGACCGAGGTACGGGACTTGAAGGCCGCTAATTTGATGCTTGCGCGCCGGCTTGATGATTTTGAGGGACGGGCACGGCGCCAGAACGTCCGAATTACAGGTGTGCCAGAGGGTGTGGAGGAGGATGCCGCGGATTTGTTTGTGGAGGACCTGGTGGTGAAGCACTTGGCGCCCGGAGGCCTGAGTAAATTCTTTTCGGTCGAGAGAGCTCACAGACTGCCTGGTGGCCAGCCGAAGTTGGGTGCGTCCCCGCGCCCCATCATTGCCAGACTGTTCAACTACAGGGACCGAGACGCAATCCTACAAGCGTTGAGGAGTGGCGGTCCGCTGCGGTTTCAGAATGCTGACGTGAATTTCTTCCCCGACTTCACTCAGGCTGTACAGAAACCCCGCCAAAGTTTTATGGGAGTGAAACGAAGGCTGAGGGAGATGGGGATGCGGTACTCCATGCTCTACCCAGCGAAACTGCGAATAGAACATGGTGATCGGACACTGTTCTTTGACTTGCCAGATGCTGCCGGGGACTGGCTGGACACTCTGCCTCAACGTCGGACTACTCCGGAGGATCTTTCGGAAGGGGCGTCGGGCGGCCCAGGTTCCCAGGAATAAACTTTAATATGTTGGTCTTCTTTCTGCGAGGGGCTATGCGGATGGCATCATTCATTGACTTCTGTTTCTTTATTATTTTTCCTGTTTTTTCAACTTTGGAGGGTAACAGGGGGTGATAGGATGTCTCCTTTCTCCTCTGGGGGCTTTTTGTAGGTTAGTTTATACGGGGCGACAGGCACACTGCTAGTTGGGGTGGCTTTTAGTCTAATGCAGGGGTGCAGGGTGGGGGGCAGTTGGGTTGTGTGTTCTTCTTTTGCTCTTCCTTTCCTACTCTTCTTATGGCGAGGCTATTACTGTCTTGAATACACCGTTTCGGTGGCTGCTTCCTGGGGGGGATGGCTGGGACGGGGCATCTTTGATGATGGGGGTAAGACTTTGAATGTACTTAGTTGGAACGTGAATGGGTTGGGGGATCGTATTAAACGTGGTGTTGTATTACAAATGTTTAAACGTTGTGTTCCCGATGTTATTCTCCTGCAAGAAACTCATCTCGTTGGCAACACTTGTAAGGCTCTGAATCGAAAGGGGTTCAAAATGGTGGCCCATTCCAGGTTCTCTACGGGATCCCGAGGGGTGGGGATAATGGTGCGCATGTCTCTTCCCCTGGAGGTGGAGTCCACAGTGGTTGATGATAGGGGCCGCTATGTTGCCGTGGTGAGCAGATGGGAGGGACGTACCCTGGTTTTGGTTTCTGTTTAAGTCCCCCCGGGGTTGCAAGCTGCTACCTTCCAGGATCTTGGAGGCGCCATTTTGGGCCTCCCGGAGGGGCTGTTAATACTGGGCGGGGACCTTAACTCTGTGGTTTCGGGCACTTTGGATCATTTTCCGTCCAGAGATCTACGCAGCGCACAAGCATGGCTCCCGGACTTCATGAGCACCATAGGCCTTATTGATTGTTGGCGACTTTTACATCCCGCCCAACGACAGTAAACTTTTCACTCGGGGGCCCACGGTAGTCTTTCCCGAATTGATTACATCCTGACACCCGCGGTTCAGGCACAGGCCGTCTCTGGGGCTCGCCTCATGGCCAGGGGTATATCGGATCACTCTCCAGTTTGGGTATCCTTTGACTTTGGCTTTGCGGCGGCGACCAGGGTGGCGCCGGTAAATCCCTGGTATTTTCGCAACCCCAAGACTCGAGACCTCCTTGCTAAAGCTATCGATCTGTACTTCTCGGAGAATACAGGTACAGTAACGTCGGCCCTTTCCCTCTGGGAGGCCTTTAAGACTGTCCTTAGAGGAGAGGTTTCTCCTTGATAGCTGAGGTGCACAGACGACGGGATGAAGACATGGTACGGTTGGAGTCGGATATCGCAGACCTGAACTCGCAATTGGCGCTGGGACCGACACCCGAACTGTTACATGCTCTCTCCCTGAAGCAGTCAGAATATAGTGCCACTGCCACTGATGCGGCCAAGGCGATGGGCAGGGAACAGCAAGGGAGGATTTATGACACCGGAGACAAGGCGGGCAAACTCCTTGCCTGGCTGGACAAGAAGGAGCTGGCTTCTCGTGTGGTGCCTGAGATCCTGGGTGACGATGGTCTGGTTGTTACTGATCCCACCGCTATTGTCGCGGCGTTTGCCGACTACTTTGAGACGGTTTATACATCAGTCTCCGCTCTGACTGAATCGGACTCGGCCTCCTTCTTAGAGGGGATTGAGCTCCCTTGCCTGTCTGATATTGAGCACGATGACATGGACCGGGGCATCACGGTTGACGAGGTGGCGTTAGCAATAAGGTCCTTGCGCTCCAGGAAAGCTCCGGGTCCTAATGGTCTCCCAGTGGAGCTGTATAAAATCAAAGCGGACACTATCGCCGCGCCCCTGAGGAATATGTTCTTGGAAGCCCGAGACGCTGGTGAACTTCCAATGGATCAACGCCTGGCTACCATTGTGGTCATCCATAAGGAGGGGAAGCCTAGAGACCTTTGTAGGTCGTATCGCCCTATTTCTTTGCTGAACACCGAGCCCAAAATCCTGGCTAAGTTGCTGGCCAATCGGCTCGTGGGCGTGATCACGGACTTGGTCCACCCGGACCAGTCCGGTTTCATACCTCACCGTAACACGGCCCTTAATCTTAGAAGACTCCACGCTGTCATGGCGCGGGCGCACATGCTCTGCGAGTCAACAGTCCTGGCTTCACTGGACGCGACAATGGCGTTTGACTCGCTTGAATGGAACTACCTCTGGGCGGTGCTGTCTAAGTTTGGGTTCGGCCCTGACTTCATCAGTTGGGTTCGGCTTCTCTATTCCTCCCCGATGGCCAACATAACGGTCAATGGCCGCATGTCAGCTTCCTTTGCCTTGCGCAGGGTTACCAGACAGGGCTGCCCGTTATCACCGCTCCTCTTTGCCCTTGCGCTGGAGCCACTTGCTGCTTGGATCCGCACTCACCCTGATATTCATGGGATCAAATGGTCACCGGGGTTTGAGGATCGCGTTTCGCTATACGCGGACGATATTCTTCTTTACCTCACCTCCCCCTGTCGGTCTTTGATTGTGGTATTTGATGTACTGGGTACCTTTGGTGGATACTCGGGCCTGGTTATTAACTGGTCCAAGTCCTACCTCTATGTGCTCCGCGGGGACACTCCGCGTCTCCCTAGGGGCTGTGCAATACAGGTCTCGCAACAGGGCTTCAAGTACCTGGGCATCTATATTTCAACGGATGCCAGGGCACGGCACGCAAACAACTTGCTCCCTCCTCTGGCACGCCTTCGGCGTGACGTGGAGGGTTGGAAAAGATTGCTGCTGTCCTTGTTGGGCCGTGAGGCGTTGTTCAAAATGATGTCCCTGCCGAGATTTTTGTATGCGCTTCAAAACACGCAGGACCCAGTACCTTCTAAATACTTCAGAGAGGTCGAGGGCTTGCAGCGTACCCTCTTGTGGGACGGAAGGCCGCGCATTGCCATAGTCAAACTGACCATTCCGTGGTATGACGGCGGCATTGCCCTGCCCGACGTGCACCGGTACTACTGGGCTTCTCAACTGGTGGCTATCAATCATGGCTTCTACGGACCGGTGGTTAATCCGGGATATGCCATGGATCGTTGGCTCATGAACGACGGGATGTACTACAGAGCGCTGTATTCTAGATCTCTGGACCGGAAATTGACTGGTCCCACCAGGACCGCGGTGCATTTGTGGAGGGCGGTTACGAAGACTCTGGGGTGGAAGGATAGGCGCACCATGGCTACTCCCCTTTACGACTCTGACTTGCTGGGTAAATTGTGGCACTCAAAAGGATTTGATCGGTGGGACCTCATCGGTATATCCAAAGTGGCGGATGTGATGGCCAGGGGGGAAATTAAATCGTTTGCTGTGCTACAGGCGGAGTTTCAACTGGGGGCCATGGAGTATTTTCGATACGCGCAGTTGAGGCATGCCCTTACGTCCTCCTTGCCTGTTGGTGAAAAAGTCCCCGAGTCATCCCCGCTGGAGGACAGGGTGCTGGACGGCCATATGCCGGACAGTGCCATCTCCCTGACCTACAAAAAACTTATTAATGTTCGGACGGACCTGCTGGTGAAAGTACGAGACCTCTGGATGAATGATGGGATTGAGATGGATGACGAGGACTGGCAGTCGGCGGTTTCCTCCCCTAAGGAGGTAGCTATTTCGGCCAGACTACGCCTGGTTCAGCTGAAAGTACTCCACAGGGTGTATGTCACTGGCCCCAGGTTGATTCGTATGGGGCTTTCCCAGGACGGCCTTTGCAGGAGGGGCTGTGGTGCGATGGCCACTTTCATGCATACCATTTGGGAGTGTCATGCCATAGCCTCTTATTGGGAGCGAGTGCATGCGGTTATGAGGGTTGTGACTGGTGTGGATCTGCCTGCGGAGGCTCGACGCTGCTTGCTGAATGTGTGGGGTCCGACCGACTACAATAACACTCAAACCTGCTGGGCCACCCTGGGGAATATGGTGGCCAAGAGGGACATTGCCCAGAGATGGGGTGCTCCGGCCCCCCCCACTGTGAGTCTTTGGAAAACCAACATGGACTGGTGCATGCTCCGGGAGAAGACTGTCTACCTGGCCCGGGGTAAGCCCAAGATGTGGGGGCTGGTCTGGGGTGCCTGGAATTCGTATAGAGGTGACCTTTGTGTGCCCCCGGAGATAGTCCAACCGGAAATTCGTCTTTCACCATAGCTAATCCCTCCACCCAGGTTTTCATGTGCTGTAATCCTGTTTCTTGCTCCCCTTACATATGTGTGCTTATTTGATGTGGTTATTTTATGATGCGGAAGTTCCCGCCTCTCCCCCTGGACATGTGCCTTACTGATCTTCTAAGCTCCTCTGCCTTGCCTTCTTTCTCCCTTCTCCACCCTCTTCTCCCCTTTTCCTTCTTTATCCTTGTCCCTTTCCGGTTTTCACCTTGTTCATTGAGTTCACTTTTATAAACTATAAAATTAAACCTGACTGCTCCTTTCACTGTTTTGTGCACACTTCTATGTTGCTTTATAATGCTGCCTAGCCTCCGGGATGTACGGCTGAATAGAGGTGTACTTTGAATTACAAATAAAGGTTTTCCAAAAAAAAAAAAAAAAAAAAGAATTATTTCAACACATGCTATTAGTACGGTTATATTATTATGGAAGTTTAACTTTGCGAGTTTGAACAAAATTTTATTCAACATCTCGCTCCATCAACTCCCTCATCTGGGGCCTGATGTAGGTAATCCCAGATTACCACTTCTTAAATACCGAATAATACTGATTCGGTATTTAAGAACTGGCAATAGGGATGTAGGTATTTTTACCGAATCAAATACCGAATCGGTAAAAATCGGTAATTACCGATTCGGTAATTACCAAATCTGTATTTGCCATTGATTCCTATGGGCCTTGAAGCCCATAGGAATCAATGGCAAATACCAATTCGGTAATTACCGAATCGGTAATTACCGAATCCTGCCAGGGGGAACAGGGTGTAAATTTGACACCCTGTAGCACCCCTGTGTTTTGCTTGTGTGCAATGTGGCACACATACATGCCCTTAGGGCATGTATGTGTGCCACATGGCACAGGTGTACACGCACAGATGTGCATGTACACAGGAATTCCTTATTTACCACCCAATTGTATTGAGTGGTAAATAACGAATTCTTAGAGGCCTCTAGCACTGTCAACAGTGCTACCTACATTAGAATTTACAGATACGGTATTTTTACTGAGTCTGTATTTACCGATTCGGTAAATACAGAATCGGTAAAAATACCGAATCTGTAAATAAATGCCTCCTACATAGGAAAAGGCATTTACCGGTCGGTAACGGCCGAATTCGGCCGTTACCAACCGGTAAATGCCTACCTACATTGGGCCCTCGGTGTTTTCTAAATCACCAAACAACACCCAAAAATTTTCAGCAAAAATTTTATCTATATTGACCATGTTTTGAACATTCACTGTATTAGTTTTTCTAAAGCTTAGATTCTGCAGTTTGTCTACTACTCTCATATTGAGCTCTACGAAATTCTTCCAGTTCTATTTCCTTCTCCTGTTCTTTTCTGAGCTTATAAATTCTTTTCTTTTCCCTCACTAATTTCTTTCTCTTGTGTAACATGCAACTAATTTTTAACAAAGGTATCACTATGGCTATAACTATTACAGGATAAAGTATTTTCCCAATGATTGAGCTACCAATCTCTTGGAACCAGCGTTTAATTGTTGCGTATCTTTTAGCCAAGCGCTCTGAAAAACTCTCATCTTCAACAAGTTCAATTTCAGCATGTAATTCTGTTAAATTCTTTACATACATTTCTATATCCCATCTCTTATCAGGTATAAAGGTACAGCGGTGTTGGACATGCAATATCCCACAAACTCCTCCCTCTTTTGCTAGCAGAATGTCTAAAGCAAGATAGTTCTGCATTACCATGGATCTCATGGCAACAAGTTCAGTGCCAACTAATTGAAATCCACTTGCAGTGTCTATTGACAATCTATCAACAATTGTAGATACTTTTCTGATTTTATTTGCATTCAGGGTAATTCCCACCATAGGTATCATTGCACCAAATATATCTCCTATAATTTCTGAAAAGCTTTCTCTTTTAAATCTACTCAAATGATCACCAATTTTAAATGAACCCTTTGAATTTCTATCTACATGGAATATCTTTGGGAAGACTAAACCAACAAAACAGGTCCCATACCAATGGTCGGAAAGACTGTAATAAGCTTTATTCCCACAAATGAAATAAATTCCAGGAAAAATTGGATCTTTTCCCCCTTTAAATCCCCAACCCCCTATAATACGATAGGTATCTTCACATTGACTTGCACCGACAAAATAATTCTCATATAATGTGTTATCTCTCCTAATGCAAAGCTTTCCTCTATCAGGTTTATCTATGTTAATAGCAACATTTTCATTTCTTCCATTAAGTTTCTCTTCCTCCTTTTGCCAAAACTTAGACTTGGTATGTTTTGTCATCATGTTTCTCTTATAAATTGCTCTTCTCTCTTCCACCATATTTAACAATGTCTTTTCTTCTGTTCTCAACTTACATGTTAGATTATTTCTAAAAGCATACTCATAATTACGTTCACTAGTCACTAAGAAAAATTCCCTCATCTGTTTTGCAGGTCTCACTTTGTTTAAGCTATTTACAACTTTTAGATTTGCAAAGATTTCATCAAAGTCAGAATAATAATATTCCAACCGACCAGTTTCATTAAACAAACCTGTTAATACACTGCAAGTAATGCCATAAGTAAGGGGAAGCATATTATACGTAACCCCTTCCGAAACTGAAGCAGGTAATTTCACACAGATATAACAATCCTTGACATTCATTACTTTGACGTATTCAGAAAGAAGTCTAGAAAACAAATTACTAGAAAAATCACCAACAGATCTATCTTGGTGGATCTCTGGTTTGGCTCAATGACTCTATTAGTCTTGCCTGCTACATCATGAATAACCTGTTTAGTTTCAGCTTTACTAGACATATTAGCTTTGTACATTTCTTTGTCAATTCCAAAAGGAAAAATTACAGCTAAAATTAACCAACTCAGAATTATTAAAATCACACAAATAAAAGACATTTTGCAACACCTTCTTAAAATAGAGCATCTCGAATTATTGTTAGAATTAGGCAACTTTTACTTGAGACAAGAGCCTTTCAGAAAAAACAAAAATTTAATTTTTTTTAAAAAATCACTAAATATACACCCCCATTTAAAAATTTTTTTTAAAGAATCCACTAACAGCTTTTCTTCGACCTTACGTCTTACAATGTGTTTTTCCAGCTAACACAATTTCTTCGACCTTGTGTCACCTAACACATTTTCTTCAACCTTATGTCACCTACAATTTTAACCTAGAGTGAAAACAAACTTAATCAATGTCACTTGTGTCATTAATTTCTTCCTGACTACTGCTGCTCACCTCTACTACTGGTGGGATAATTATGTAGGTCCATTCAGGTGACTTATACTTTTGGCTTGGTTTTAATGCTCTTTTTCCCCTACTGCTAATCACTTCTATTTTCTTTCCTGCTTGATTTTTCTTGTCCAATTCACTTTTCTGACTTGAAATCTCATTGATTTGTTCTTTTGATTTTTTCTCTAATTTGAATTTCAGACCTTCATTCTCCTTTGGCCAATTATCTCCTTTTCTGAAGCGTTTCTTCTTTGGCTCAGATTGATTGCATTCACTCCTCCAAGCTCTTTTCCTGAATTCTCTCACTTTAGATTCTTCATCAATTTCATCAGTTTCACTTTCTGTTTCTGAGACTTGAATTCTAGATTCAGGTACTTCTTTACTCGGCAGCTTCACTCCGTTAGGAACATTATCCTTATAGCTGGTACTTGGTAATTCGTCTTCTTCTTCTTCTTGAATTACTTCCAATCAACCAGTTTCAGAATTTTCGTTCCTTCTTCCAGAGTTTTCAATCTGCTTTTCAATACTTTCCTGATCTTTATTCACTTCTTGATCAGACTCTTTTTCTGCTTCTTTGTCTAGCAGATCTTCACAATTTTCAGAGGCTAGTATCACAATTTCTAGATCTTTTTCATTCGATGCCTGATTCACATCTGCATTTTCCAGATCTCGATTTTCTTGTCGATCTTCAGTATCTGGATTTTCAGGTTCTTCTTCAGAGTCTGAATCAGTTGCTGTATCACCTTCTTCGTCAGAATTCTCAGGTGGTGGTACTCGAATAGCATGACTAGCATGTATCTATCTTTTCAGACCTCTACACTTTACTGCATTTGTTGTGACAAAAATTACTTGTCTCGCTTTCTGCCACCTGGGTACCAGACAATTTCTTCTTCGATGAACCTTTGTCCTCACCCAGTCACCTGGCAAAAGATCATGAGCCTGTTCTTTTTCTCTTGTAAGTACTTCAGTTCCCACCTGATGGAACACAGAAGTCACTACGTCAGAAAGTTTCTTGCAATACTCCATAACTGCACTATCATTAATGCTAAGTACTTTTTCAACTGGAACAAATGCTTGTCTCATTACTGTGCCCATGAGAATATCATGAGGACTTAAACCAGTTTTTCTATCTGGAGTACTTCTCAAAGACATTAAGACAAGTGGAAGTGCGTCAGTCCACTTCATTCCTGTAGCCAAGCACATTTTGGCAAGTCTATTTTTGATAGTTCCATTGACTTGCTCAACAACACCTGATGCTTCTGGTTTGTATGCACAATGCAGCTTTTGTTTTATACCTAGTACTTCACAAATCATCTGTAAAAATCTGCTTTAAAAATGTGTGCCGCGATCTGTTTCAACCGTCACTGGAAATCCATACCTAGGTATGATCTCTCTCAAAAGCAATTTTGCCACAGTGACTGAATCACTGTGAGGAGTCGGGAAAGCTTCCACCCATCTTGAAAACAGACAGATTATCACTAGGACATATCTCAATCTGTTGTGAGGGGGCATATCAATGAATTCCATCTGTAATCTGGTAAAAGGACCACCCTCCCGTCCTATGGTTCCCAGGCTTACAATTGTTTTTCTGTTCGGATTAATCTGTTGACAAATCAAGCATCTTTGGCAAAAAGATTCTGCAATAATCCTGAATTTTGGGTTGTACCATGTCTGCCTAAATAACCTAATCATCTAATCTCTGCCTAAGTGACCTGGCCATGATACATTCGTGCCATGTTAGCATTCATGCAATTTGTCATTACTGGTCTGTCATCTTTGTAAACCCAAATGTCATCTTCTTCTCGTTGTCTGCAGCCTACTTTTAGCCATGTGTCTTTTTCTTCATCATCTGCCTCATCTTGTAAATCTTTCACTCCCTGCCATGTCTCAACTACAGATATTAGCATGAGTGAGTACAAAACATGATCATTGTCTTTGTCCCGATTAACAGACATATTGTTTTTCGTACAAAATTTGGCGATTTCGTCTGCGTATGCATTACCTTTAGTCATATAATCATTTCCCTTTTTATGTGCTGTGCATTTTACCTCTTTGTAAAAAAGAGAGGAACCCACACTTCATTTCATTTCACACCGTATTGATTTGGGATGCAAAAAGATAAACAAAGCTTAATATGTTTACCTTGGCGATTAGTTGCGCCGTTTTATTTATCAATTTTATCAAAAGTAGATATCACTTCAGTCAAGAGAAGTATCAATGTCTTGAACGTACTCACCATGGGCGTACAACAAGAAAAATCAAAAGTGCATAATAACACGACAATTTGACGCAAACATACAAAAGTGATTGAAAATACATACGGCTAATACATACTATACAAAATATACAAAACACATATGTTAATATTTCACAAGCCAGGGGAAATTGTCAACATATTTATCCATAACATTATTATGAAATTATTGATTTTGACCAACAAGGAGCCTATCAGTAGGTCTCCAAAAAACAAAACAAAACGACCTTTCGGTAGAAATGTTTAAGCAGGCTTATAGTTCCTAGCAATTTTGATTATTTATAAGAACTAAGGACTTGATCCTCTCCGCCTACGCGTTTCGAGTTTGGGAGGTTTCTTCTCAAACTCTCCTCAGGGCCAACTGAATTCTTTCCCCGTTTGTTAAACCTATTAATAAAAACACAAACAATGTGGACACTCATTATAAATTGCTCCCCTCAACCTGCCCTCGTCCTCTCTTATGTACAGCTTTTTATAAAAACAAGGACATACCTCTGGGGGATAGAGGTGGTTCTGTTCATCCAAAAAACTTTTGTAGAATTTTCTGTGCGTTTTTCTAAAAACCGGAAGAATTTAGTATGAAATGCCGGTTTTGAACATATGTTTAAAGTATACATAAACGGTAAACTTAAAGCAGTATGTTCCTACCTGGATTTGTGGTACAAGGTGAACCAATATTTTGCTGCAATTTTTGATTTTAAAGAGGTATTCGGTTTCCACACGGTTCACTGCAAGTGAAATGGGCTCATTACTCGCTTGTTTCAGAGGAGTCATAATGGGCTCTCAAGCGCTATGTAATTTAAGTAGGTATTGACATTCCTCGATGTGGCTGTAGGTACCGAAGGGGGTAAGTTTACCACTACTTTGTTCAAAAAAACAACAGATAAAAACACAATCTTACATTATAAGAGCGCCCATCCACAAGGTCTGAAACAGAACCTTCCCTACGGTCAACTACTCAGGATCAGACGTAATCGTTCTGACCTGGATGAGTTTAATGTACATGCGGACACCTTCTGTGATGAGTTGAACAAAAGGGGTTACCCCCAAAAACTCCTTAAGCACTCTAAAAAAAGAGCACGCTTTACCCCCCGAGAGGAATTGCTCAAAACAAAAACAAAGAAAGAGTTGGACAAGCTTGTGTGTGTCAGCACGTACGGAGCTCATACAAACAAGTTTCGACAGATTATTCTGCGGAATTGGCATCTGTTGGAGGGATTAGATTGCCCTTTGAAAAGGCCGCTGTTTGCCATGAAGAAAAACCCAAGTATCGGCCAACAAATCATCCGAGCAGACAGCTCTTTACCAAAATCCAAAAGTGATTTAATTTCCAAATGGAACCTCAAACCCATCACAGGTCACCATAAATGTGGTACTTGTGTAGCCTGCAGTAATGTTGTAGAAGGAGATGAATTTTGCCACAATGGCGTAAAATGGAGACACAGCCTACACACAAACTGCAAAAGCAAAAATGTGATTTATGGAATTTTGTGCGCTTGTAATAAACTGTATGTAGGAAAAACATGCCAGCAAGTAAATGTCAGGATAACCCAACATCGCTCTCGACTAAAGAAAAAGGTACAAAATGCTCCAATGGTTGAACATTTTATTACTGCAAACCACAAAGAAACTGACTTCACATGGACAGTCTTGTCCGGAATAGACCCGCAGCACAGATCGCCTGATGTTGAGAAGGCGCTGTTGTGCAAAGAGGCCTATTTAATACTTCGGTTCGACACCATTAATACTGGTTTGAACTCAATGAGTGAGCTCTCTAGACTGTAAATAGGTGTCATTATCGAATGGACTCCAAGACCCATAATGCAGTAGTATGGTAATGTAAAATACCCCACCGCTGATTGGCTAATAAAGGAGGAGTCGCCCTCTTGGAGATACCGAGGGAACAGAATCCCAGTAACTCCGTGTGAAGGAATGAGGAAGTGTTGAACACTGCAAAGCTAAAAGGTATGACAACCACATGGCAAGAAGCGAGTTAACCGTCACGCTGTATTTCACAGTGCTCTAGACCCTGACAACTGAGAAGTAGTAATTCTTTTGAAACTCTGTTGTCAACATTGACTCTAACAGTCTCGCCGCGCTGCCTGTTTAAAATAATTTAGCGCGCGCACTGTTTATTTTCCAACGCGGTCCCTGAAACATCCCTAATTACCGCCCGCGTTTCTCTAAATAGAAATACGACACTGGAGGGCGCTCCAGGAAAGCCGTCGGAACAGACCCGGTTCCCCCCTCTTTTTGAGAACTAAGGCTATGTTGAAAAACGACGAGCAGAACAAAACAAAGTAAGTCAATACCTACTTAAATTACATAGCGCTTGAGAGCCCATTATGACTCCTCTGAAACAAGCGAGTAATGAGCCCATTTCACTTGCAGTGAACCGTGTGGAAACCGAATACCTCTTTAAAATCAAAAATT
Organism: Lissotriton vulgaris; assembly: GCF_964263255.1. Taxonomy (NCBI): domain Eukaryota; kingdom Metazoa; phylum Chordata; class Amphibia; order Caudata; family Salamandridae; genus Lissotriton; species Lissotriton vulgaris. The sequence goes on along the minus strand of NC_141685.1, from coordinate 1,403,457,820 downwards.
GCAGCAAAATATTGGTTCACCTTGTACCACAAATCCAGGTAGGAACATACTGGTTTAAGTTTACCGTTTATGTATACTTTAAACATATGTTCAAAACCGGCATTTCATACTAAATTCTTCCGGTTTTTAGAAAAACGCACAGAAAATTCTACAAAAGTTTTTTGGATGAACAGAACCACCTCTATCCCCCAGAGGTATGTCCTTGTTTTTATAAAAAGCTGTACATAAGAGAGGACGAGGGCAGGTTGAGGGGAGCAATTTATAATGAGTGTCCACATTGTTTGTGTTTTTATTAATAGGTTTAACAAACGGGGAAAGAATTCAGTTGGCCCTGAGGAGAGTTTGAGAAGAAACCTCCCAAACTCGAAACGCGTAGGCGGAGAGGATCAAGTCCTTAGTTCTTATAAATAATCAAAATTGCTAGGAACTATAAGCCTGCTTAAACATATCTACCGAAAGGTCGTTTTGTTTTGTTTTTTGGAGACCTACTGATAGGCTCCTTGTTGGTCAAAATCAATAATTTCATAATAATGTTATGGATAAATATGTTGACAATTTCCCCTGGCTTGTGAAATATTAACATATGTGTTTTGTATATTTTGTATAGTATGTATTAGCCGTATGTATTTTCAATCACTTTTGTATGTTTGCGTCAAATTGTCGTGTTATTATGCACTTTTGATTTTTCTTGTTGTACGCCCATGGTGAGTACGTTCAAGACATTGATACTTCTCTTGACTGAAGTGATATCTACTTTTGATAAAATTGATAAATAAAACGGCGCAACTTATCGCCAAGGTAAACATATTAAGCTTTGTTTATCTTTTTGCATCCCAAATCAATACGGTGTGAAATGAAATGAAGTGTGGGTTCCTCTCTTTTTTACAAAGTATTTGGGCCCTTACCCCACTTCTGTCCGCATGGGCCAAACTTCTTCTTTTTTTGAAAAAAGTGCATTTTACCTCAGCATTTTTTTCTGGTAACTGAATGCCATCGATCAATCTTTTGATCAACTTTGCATTTCTGATTGGTGTTCCCGCAGAAGTTAAATAACCTCTTTGAGACCAGAGCTGGCCATAGTAATGGACTACGCCATACCCATACTGAATATTAGTCACTATGGTAATTTTCAATCCTGTTGCTCTTTCACATGCACGAATCAAAGCAATCAATTCTGCTATTTGGGCTGAACAAATTCCTTTGAGACAAGAAGCTTCAACCACGTCTGCAACTGTACAGACAGAGTAAGCTGCACTCAGAACACCTTGATCCGTTCTCAAGCATTAGCCATCAACAAAATAAACAAAATCAGACTCAGGCAATGGAACATCTTTAATGTCCTGCCTTGGTTTAGTGCAATATTCTAAAACATCCAGGCATTCATGGTCAATGTCATTCTCATTTCTGATTTCTGTCACAACACCATCAGGCAATAATGTGGATGGATTTAAATTTACACATCTTGCAATCGAAACGTTATCTGATCCCAGAATAACTTTTTCATATTTTGTCAATCCGTTGCTCGTTAAATGCCGAGTTTTACTTCTGGTAAGAAGAATCTCAACTGAATGGGGAACATATACTTTTACAGGAAACCCTATTATTATCCCTTCACTTTGTTCCAGACTCACACTTGTTGCATCCACTGCTTTTAAGCAACCTGGTAATGCTTTTGCAACAGGGTCAAGAACTGCTGAGAAATAAGCAATTGGCTTTCTCAGTTTTCCATGTCTTTGAATCAAAACTGATAATGCACATCCTTCCCTTTCACTGCAATACAGCTCAAATTCTTTTTCATAATCTGGCATTCCCAATGCTGGAGCTTCACACAAACTCTTTTTTAACTGCTCAAAAGCCTCTAATTCAGTTTCAGTTAGGGTAATCTTGTCTTTTATGTCTGCTTTTATCAGTCTCTGCAATGGTTTTGCAATTACCGAAAATCCACTAATCCATTGATGATAATAACCTACCATTCCTAGAAACATTCTGACCTGTCTCTGTGTTTTTGAAGGTTGCATTGCTTGGATCATTTTTATTCTTTCAGTCGTTACCTGTCTATTTCCTTTTGAAATCCTGTGTCCAAGATATTTTACTTCTTGTTTGCAAAACTGTAATTTTGCAGGGGACACTCTATGTCCTTCATCTGCCAAATGATTCAAAAGAGTAATTGTATCTGTCACACAATTGTCTCGTGTTTCTGCAGCTACAAGGAGATCATCAATGTATTGCACTAATGTTGATTTACCAGGCAAATCTAGATTTTCCAGGGATTTCTTTAGCGGAATCTGATAAAGAATTACCGCTGGGTTTGGTACAACTGGGCAACATGGAACAACTATTTGATTAACTTTTCTCAGGTCCTGAACAATTCTGTAAGTTCCTTTTGGCTTTTTGATTCCCATAATTGGTGAATTACATGGACTGCTCTCAATTTCTTTTAAAACACCTTGTTTTATAAATTTTTCAATTACAGGAATTACTCCCTCAATTGTCTCAGCTTTCATTTTATACTGAGGAATATTCGGATAATCTGCTCCTTGTTTTACCGTAATTTGAACTGGGTCTACATGTTTCATCAAACCCATTTCATCACCAGTTAAATCCCAAATTTTAATATTGACTGTTTCTTTTAATTCTTCAGGCAAATCATTTTTATCAAAAGCAGGAAATAATTGACTTTCTTCTGCTTGAACCATTAACATTGTTAATTTATAAAGGCCATCCTCTTCTTCTGGAGTTTGAAGCTCAATACCATCCGGTGAGCAATATATTTTGCAATTCATCTTGCAAAGAATGTCCCTTCCTAACAAGTTAGCAGGACTGCTATCACAGACTACAAATCTATGTTTGTCCTTAAATTTAGCAATTTCAACTTTCACTGGTTTTGTTAAATCTGTTTTAATTTGTTGATTAGCAACTCCAACTACTTGGATAGTGTCACCAGAGAGAGGTAGGTTTTCTATTTCCACTGATCTAACAGTAGAACGGGTAGCACCTGTGTCCACCAGAAAAGTGATTTCTACATCATTCACTTTACCATTAATAAATGGACCAGACTGATCTACCTCAAGAGTGGCTCCAAGCACACACTCTTCCTCCTCTCTCAGGCACCGTCATAAGTAATCACCAGACTCACTTCCATCATTTTCTTTCAACCAATATTGTTGAGAAACATTCGGCACATTCACTCTTGGTGATCTGTTTACCTGTTCACTTCCGCAGAATCCTGTTTCAGAATTGTATCTCTGCACATTAACACAATTTACAAGTGGCGGTTGTGGAATCTGACTCTGCTGATTCACTAACTGTCGCTGTAGCTGTTGCTGCTGATTTATCTCATTTAACTGTCGCTTTAGCTGTTGCTGCTGATTTACCTCATTCTGCATCTGTGGATTTAATGATGTATTTTTGAAATTTCTGGGTGGATTTTTACACTGACGCTTCCAGTGTCCAATTTCGCCGCAATTAAAACATGGGAGTTTCTGCTTTAATTCTTCAATGTTACCTATTAATTTTGGCTTTTTAAAATTACCCTTAAATTTCCCTTGATTCTGGTGAACATTTTTGTTTTCTAAAGTTGCAATTTGTTGTTCAGCTACTTTCACCTGTGCCCACATTGCTTTTTCTTTCAGCTTCTTTTGCTTAGCGTCTATCTCATCACTGCAGTATTTTGCTTTTCTCAGGATGCCATCAACTGTAAGTGATTGCCAGCCAACTATTCCTGATCTAATCATTTCACCAATTTCAGGTCTCAAGCCATATACAAACCTGTATATAAAATGGCTCATATCCTTCTCACTCAGCTTCTCATAACAACTGTATTGTTTAAATACCAGCAGTAATCTTTCATAGAAGGAATGTACTGACTCTTTTGGCTCTTGATTTGTTCTGTCAATTTTAACCCAATCTACTTCTTTTGGGGGAATCTTGTTTTTCAGCCATACAATTACTTTATCATACAGCTTTATTACATCAGATGAAGGTGCACCTGTTACTTTATCTCGAACAGGTTCTTCTTTGGGCCAATCTATAGAGATTTTACATTCTGTCCAAAGATCTGAAGGAACAACTATGCCAAAGAATCCATCAAGATCAAGCCACAGAACTTTTGAGACCTTAACAAATCTCTCTACCTGACGATACCATTCCACAGGTTTTTCTCTCAATCTGAGAAAATCATTTGTAAACAGTAAAATGTCCTGTCTTGACCAAGGAACATGAACATACCCTCCGCCAGCTATTTCTCTCATAGGAAACTCATTTGCAATTTCCCCTCTTTCTCTTCTTTCTTCCTCTCTTTTCTTTGTCCATTTCACTCTCCATTTGCTTAATTCACCTATTCTTTTTAGAAACACTATTAATTCTTTTATATGAGTTATCCTTCCTGTGGTATTCATGTTTTCAATATCTTTTTCAGAGAAATCTACACTATAATGTTTCTGTAAATTTTTCTGTCTCATCAAATCTATATCTAATTCAGCAGATATTTCTTCTAACAGATCATATTTATGTTTCGTTTTCCATTGTATGCTTTTGCAAATGAACAACAATTCATCATCCTGATATAGCTTTAAACTGTCAGGACCAATTGTGCCAATAATTAATTCCTCCAAATCTGCTTTCAATTTTGCAACATCAAGTAATTTAAATTCTGGGGACTTATTTATGCTCTTTTCTGGAATTCCAGAATCAGATTCTGCAACAATTGGAGATTGACCATTTGAAAAACTTTGATTAAAAGTTGTCTGGCATCTTTTTCTCTCGGTGAATTTCTGATAAATCTGAATAAAAATTTTCAGCCACTTTCTGAATTTCTGCATTTAAAGGGACAGTTAAAGCTGAATGTCTAATTTCTTTTTGATCAAAAACTGGAACAACGGGTCCAATTGTTACTGGTATCTTTACTGCTTCCATGCCTTTAGTTAACTGTTGTATTAATTCTTCTTTTGATCGAAGGTATTCTGAAATATCTGGAGTGTCCTCAATTCTTTCTGTTCCTATTACATTTCTTGGGATCTCATTTCTCTGAGCTGGGGTTTCAGTATAATTTCTACTTTCTCCAGAAGTACTTGAATTAGTCCGTGTTTCTACTCTCTCAGGAAATTTTGCATTATTCTGATTTAATCTAAATGGAGTTTCATCATTAATTTCTCCAGGAGGAGCACTTGGAGAAGTTCCCTGAGGAATTCTCGGGGTAGACCATGAGCAAACTGGTTGATAAGGTGGCGGTTGTTTTGATTTCGTAATGTAAATCTCTTCTAAAACTGGGTCTTCTAATTCACTATCTTCACACATATTATTTTTCTGTGCAGAACTCTTCTGACCAGATTCTTCACTAAATCTTGCTGGGTACAAACCATTAAACTTGTCTGCCTGTCTCCAACGACGCATTCTATCTTCATGATTTTCTCTGTTAATCTTCATTCTAGTGCCTCTAGTTACACCTCTGTTGTCTCGTTCTAAATCAAACATCTCATCCTCCCATTCAGCTAGAGCTTCAAATTGTGTGGGTCTGGGTTTTGGTACGAGAGTCATCATTTTTCTCTCAAGTTTTTCAACACCTTAATATTAAATGACCCATCTTCCGGCCATGCCAATACACCATCATTTTTGGTATATTCCATCTAATTCTCCATCCAAAGGCAAGTATGATAACCAAATTCACCTTCCATATAGGCTGCAGGTGTTTTATACTTATGAAGTAATTTTCCACCTTGCGTCTCAATTTTCTTGTCACTTTTGAAAATATTTGTTAATTTCTGAAACCATGAAGGCTTCTTTTCATCATACATGTAGTAATAACTCATGTTTTAAACAAATCCGCTTAATTCAAAAAGATCGTAAATATTTTCTTGTTGTTCCGCTACTCTAGCCAATCCGTGCGCGAAACTCACCAACAAGCCAATCAGGTTAAGCCACGTCACTATTCTGTTCAGCCAATAGAATTACCGTATTTCAGAATGAGCCAATCAGGTACAAGCCTACAAAGTCGCATGAACCAATCAGTGCGCGAATACTGTGATGTATGCTAGCCAATCACAGCGCGAACCTGGTGACGTATGCTGCCGCTGCAGCTTCACCATCTCCGTTCCACTCCTTGAACTGACCCCTCCTTTACAAAATATTTTCACAGCGCCATATTTTACAAATCTTCCAATGAAATTCGGTTAGTAACTTTTACATAAACAAACCATTTGTCAGTTTCGCTAAAATAAAGAGATAGCCTTTTCAATCATTCAAGTATCCTTTCGCTTGAAATAAACAATGCTATTTTCACAGAATATTTAAATTCGTTCTAACACATGCAATCATACGGAAAGAATCCCTAACCATTCATACATGAAATTTATGGTAGGGCTTTAACCCGCCAACAAAAATTCCTCACTTGCCAGTAAGAATAGACAACGCTTCCTTACCTTTCACTCAAGCTTGGATAAATTCTACTACTCTTTTCACAGTAAGTTTTAAAACAGGACAGTTGTCCCTATACTCAAAAGTTACGGTTTCATAGACAATCCTCACTATACATACAACCTATCACACCTAAGATCCCTAAACTTGTGCTGTACATCCACAACAATAGTGATATATGTCAATACCACTATTTTGAAACAGAACAAATGCACTGTGTAACCTCACTTGTCACACTACTCTTGCCGGCACACTAGTAATTTTCACACTACTGGAAAAGACCTTTCGACTACATGTAACAACTGAACAAACTTAACATGTTTTAGACATGTATCCTATGTATCTACATGTAGCATGTCAGCTACCATAGTAACCGTAACTCTGCTACCAGATAATTGATCCAGCTCTCCTAATGAAAAAATATCTCACAAACCTAATTAAAACACTCTATTTATAAACTATTTATAAAGTTATATACAACTGCAGTTTATTGTTTCTTACCATGGTTTTAATCAAAAATCATTAATTAAGTCACATTGGCGAATGGATCTAATAATGATAACAAGACCATGAATAAACAAGACCAGCTTGTCGTTTCAAAATCTAATTTTATAACTTTATTTCATTCAAAGAAAGAGCATTCTTTATTCAGTAATCATTATTTTATTAGCAATTTGAAAGCATCATTCAAGGATAGGCTTATTAGTCTGACATTTTAAGTAAATCATTTGGCATGAATTAAAGAAAAATAAAGTTCTCATTCCCTAAATTATATTTTCCCTGTCTAAAACTTTCTTCACCTAAAGGAATAATTAATGAAGACAGCTATCCTTACGTGCACCAAGAGTCCAACAGCACGTCATTTAGGAATCGGGAAGCAAGAGCCCCCTCCTGCCTGTAGGGCCAGATTTGATACCTTTCTAACTAGCTAATCTTCTCAAAAAGTACACTTTTCCTTGCCATCAGAGTTTCCATTGGCTGACTTATGTCAGACCATCCATGTCATCATCGCTTTCTAACTATGCACTGGCTCTTCTTTAGCCCTATTGTTCGTGACATCTCACTTCCTCGGAAATGTATCAGAATAAGTTCTTTCGAGTTACAAATCATGGCTTCCTTGCTTCAGCAATCCTGCCGCTTCCTGTCCTTGGACAAACTCCATGAGCCTAATATGCACGTCTTTATTTCAACAATATTTTTTCTTTTGACAGCAGTGTAATTGTATTGTGGTAAAACTTTCCACTTTCTCGAGTGTGCAAGGCTCCTCTCTGGACAGGTTTCAAAAGCGCCTTCTTTATAGGCCCAAAAGGAAAGCCTCTCACGGTAACTAGTATTTAAACAAACATAAAACAGTCATTAATTAAAGAATTGAAACCCAATCAGTTACCCACCCCTTTGCTAAATATTAACTCATTAATTATGTTACCTAGCAAAGCACAAAAAGGCAGCATATAAACCTTCTTCGTTCAGGCCACCAGGATTCTCCACGAGCTTTTGCCACAGAAAAGGCACGACAAAACATATGCACACGAATATAGCACATGCTATTAATAAAACAGCTGCATTTAATACTAATAATAACAATAGACAAGGTTAGTTTATTATTTTTCACACACTTGCAAGTGCAACATGAAAGCACATTAATCCCACGTGTAATGAATGCAATTTTAATCTAGGTTGGTTAATTATTTCAACACATGCTATTAGTAGGGTTATATTATTATGTAAGTTTAACTTTGCGAGTTTGAACAAAATTTTATTCAACATCTCGCTCCATCACTACAAAGATATCACATCTACAGCAGGGTACAAAAAGGAAGATGTGATTTTTCATATTTTTTTGACTGCTCCTAGAAGCCTGTCTCCTTTATGCAACTTTGGAGCATAGAATGATGAATTTCTAAGAGACCAACTTGTCGTCATAACCATAAATAGAAGAACAGAGGAATGACTATGGCTACTAGGTGACCACACACTGAATGAGGTCATAACAGTGAAGGTTTTATGATGAATTTTCCCTTGAGAAAGTCTGCCAATATATCACAAATGACTGCTGCTAGACCTTACATCTGCCTAAGGTGGTCTTCCCCTCAACTTTTTGTCTTCCGCCTCTACTTTTTCCTGACCTCATTTTTCCTGTTATTATGATTCTGCACACTTTACCACCGCAATCAGTGTTAAAATGCTTGTGCTCTCTCCTCTAAATAAGGTAATACTGGCCTATCCACAATTGGCTTATTTAATTTATTTCTAAGGCCCTAGTAAATTGCACTACATGCTCCCAGGGCCTGTAAATTAAATGCTACTAGTGGGCCAGCAGCACTCATTGTGCCACCCACTTAAGTAGCCCTTTAACCATCCTTCAGGCCTGTAATTGCAGAGCCTGTATGTGCAGTTTCAAACTGTCATTTCAACCTCACAAAATAAACATTTTGCAAGGCACATACCTTCTTTTTTAATGCATATAAGTAACCCCTAGAGAAGACCCAGGACAGCCCAAAGGGTAGGGCGCAATGCATTTAAAAAGTAAGACGTACTTTAAAAAATATATATATTTTCATTAATAAAATTGCTGGTACAGCATATATCAATATAGGCACAACAGCACACACCAAACTTTACAATTGAATGTCTCATATTCTTTAGTCATATCATGTTTGCTCACCCCCTTCCCTATTCAACAGAGATGGAATGGAATCTACTACAGGCATTAACCATGGTGGGCCACTTCCCTAGGCCGAAGGGGAGGTGCAAATGTTACCCCTATACGCGTTTTCCCCATATCCTATCCCACTTCTTGGGGCAACCTCTATTTATGTAGACCGCCTTTTTTGTAAACATTCACCAAACAATATCTCGCTCCCACTCCTCCTGGGTAGGCGGGTCGGGCACACCTCAATGTTACTCTTAACTATTATAAAGCTAATAGCCACCCATAGTTGGCCCTTATGAGTCATGGCGTGGGCCGCCTATACATTGAGCAGACATAATTTGGGCGACAGTGTCAAAGCAACACCACACACCCTGATGACAACCGCATTTACTACCTTCCAGTATGTCTGGATAGTTGGACATTCCCAGATTGTGTGATAAAATGTACCAATCCCCCCACATCCCCTTCTACATTCTGCATCACTGCTTCTACTCATCCTGACCAATGATGTACACAAAATATATGCTCGATGGAGAACTTTTAGTTGGGTTAGCCTCAGCCGCGATGATACAGCAACTTCTCGTAGGGAGGATAACTTGTCGCCCCAGTCCTCGTCCTCTAGATTTGCGAGATCCATCTACCAGCGTTCATAGAGGTGCTTTAATGGGTAAGGATAATTATCAGTTATCTCCCTATAAGTGAGTGATATTATCTTGCGATCTATATGCTCCATGAGCAGACGATCTTCCAACGGCGAGACCTCTGGTACTTCACCCTCTTCCCGGTGCACCTCCTGCAAGGCATGTCGTATTTGTAGGTATCTGAAGGCTTCACTTGGGGACAGCTTGTATTCTTTTTGTAAGTAAGCAAATAGAACTATTTTCCCTTTTTTAACCAGGTCACCAACTTGTGATACTCCAATGGCATCTGCTTAAATTGTCCAGTATTTATGTATACCTTAGTGGCGTTGCTTGCATCACGTTATTATGCCAGCCTAATTGTTTGTAGTAATGTGCCATAGGGCGACCGTGAGGGCCTTTGAGCCAGTAAGGTGCTGCCTGCAAAGTTTTGTGTATAGCACTTTTTTAAAATCCCCTGCTACTCATCAGCCACTTATCCATATGGCACGCCGGATCCAGCTGCACCAATTATCCATTTGTTGATGATCGACAGGTGAGCTGCCCAGTAATAAACTCGAATGTCTGGCAAGGCTATCCCACCATCATTAAACGGGGTGCAATCCTACAGCCTGTAAGATTGTCACCTGAGGCACCAGTGATCTGCTGAATGTCCTTCAGCTGCCGTGATTCAAATAAATAATTCTCTGAACTCAATTTCTGTTTTACTCTTGTTTGTGAGTTTTATTCCAATCTTTCATTTCAAGTTTACTTTTCACTTGTTTTAATTTTTTCATCCCAATACATTATACATGATCCAATGCATTTCGGCGATATAATACGCCTTCATCAGGGATTATCTATAAACAAATAATTAATCAAAGTGCATATTAGAATGTTACCATTTCCTCTCTGATTACATGGTATATAACAATACTTGTTGCAAATCTCAAAATTCCTGTAAACAACCATTTGTTCCGAATTTCTATTCTCGTGTTATCAACTCAAATGTGGCCATATTTAACTCTCTGTTACGTTATATGCTATTGCTTTGTCTCATAGGTTCCTCACCATGTTATGGCGTTCTACGTACTCATGGTTGAAGCGCCGTGCGTTATGACATTCTCACCGTTCGGAGCGTTAAAATACCCCTCTTCTACATTGTATCTACTCTGGGCATGCTTTCCTGAACCTACATATTGCGCGTTGCTGTTGCCTACTGCGGGAGCCCTGCTGATTTCATGGCGTGTTCCTTACCCTCGGTGACGGCGTTAGCGCGCGTATTCCTCTGTCTCTTTGCTATCCAAACAGTGTTTCCTGTCAGCTGATCGGGATGTTAATATCACTACTTCCTGCGCATGCGCGTGTTGAGTAGTCTTCCTATTCCTAGTTGAGATCGCGAAGGCTTTATTGCGGCACTTAATGCGGACACCTAAATGTACTTCTAAGAGGTTAGACCTGCTCTACATCAAGCTTGATATTGTACAACATATATTATGAATTAAATTGCATCTAAATAACATCAACCCGGAGATGCCAGTGCATATGATCTGCTACCACTACTTGGTAGTATACGAGTTAATTGTCCACATACTGATGAACTGTATGTTAATCAATGGTGTTTGATCATAGGTAGCACAAAAACTCAGTCCTATCGTTCAGTCCGTGAGGCTTCAGGCTGTTCATAAAATAAATCCAATGATTTTCTCTCATGAGTAGATTTCTTTTGTTTGTTGAACCTACTTTTTTGGGAACCATTTCCAATACACATACCTTCAACTGGCTAATATGATGTCATTGTTCTTGAAAGTGTTTTGCCACTGTGGATTTTGTAGAAAAAGTTCTGATGTTGCTTTTATGTTCACTTAAACGTACTTTTAGCTGTCTCTCCGTGCGGCCCACATGTACTGACCCGCAGGGGCATTTCAACATATAAATCAAATTCATTGAGTCGCATGTGGCGTTTACTTTCAACTGTATGGGATTGCCTTTCATTGGGTGGGATACTATGTTCCCTTTCATGATGTTGTGACATCCGCTGCAGTTTAAACAAGGTAAAGTCCCTCGAAATTCCTTGGGGGCTTGACTTTGTTTGGGTTTCTTTAACAGTACTCCCAGGTTCTTCGCACGAGTGTATGCGAACATTGGTTCCTTAGCGAATATGCCTTTGAAATCGGGTTCTAATTTGAGAATCTGCCAGTGTCTTTTCACAATTTTTTTGTAATGTATGCTCATATTCGAATATTTGCTCACGCTTGTGATGCGTTGCTCTGTTGGCCACATTCTACTTTTGAGCAACTCTTCTCTTGAGATAGGAAGCGCCCTCTGCCTGGCTTGATCAATCACTTGATTGGGGTATCCCCTATCTTTAAACCTGTCTGCCATGTGGTCCAGTTGTTGTAGTTGTAAATCATGGTGCGAGACCACACGCTTCACCCTAAGAAACTGGGAATAGGGCAAATGTCTCTTCAGTGCTTCTGGATGATGACTAGCATATTGTAATAGATTGTTCCTGTCTGTAGCCTTACGATATAAATTGGTTTGAAATAGATGATTCTTTCTAGAGACCTCCACGTCAAAAAATTGTATGCACTCTTTTTCAATATGCCAAGTGAATTTAATTCTGTCATCTCTGGTGTCTAAGATGTCCAATTGCTTCTTTAAAGTATCCTCGGTGCCCTTCCAGACCACAAATATGTTGTCTATGAATCCCACAAGCATAGCTAATTTATCTTTCCATGCTGGATTTGAATAAATGTGTTGTTCTTCAAATGCGGACATAAACAGGTTCGCGTACGCCGGCGCGGCGCAATTTCCCATGGCTGTTCCACTGCGTTGCATGAACCACCTGTTCTCAAATCCAAAGTAACTGTGCAAAAGGGTAAATTCCATTAGCTCCATTAAAAATACCTGCATTTCCTGAGAATATTCACTTTCTAACAGGGCTTTCTCTACGGCCTCCAGGCCCTGTTGATGAGGTATTGACGTGTATAACGCCTTCACATCGATCGTTGCCATGCATATAGTATCCTGTATTTCTAATTCTGAAAGTTTTTAAAAAAAATCTGTGGTGTCCTTTATGTGTGATTTATTCTTAAGTACTAGTGGTTGCATGTATTTATCCAGGAATTCCCCTATAGGTTCATGTACGCTCATCTTAGTGAAGACTATCGGACGACAGGGCGGTCTTTCTAGATTGTTATGTACTTTGGGTACAACATATAGCATAGGCTATCATCATCATACCATCATACCATCCCCAGACCAGCTTGAGGATTGCAATGCGGGCGGCTTTCCATCCCAGAGCAGTGTTCTAACTTCCCCGTCTATTGATTGGAAAAAGGTTTCAGGCACGCTGAGTGGGGTATTTTGCTGTATGTACAGGAACCGCTAGAGAGCTGCTGCCGAAAACGCCATTCTGCAAGAGCTGGACGCCGGAGCGGGCTGCTGCTGTTTTGCTGCTCTGCTCTGCCCTGTGGGAGACGCGCTGCTGCTGCCAAAAAACGCCGTTCTGTCGGAGCTGGGAGCCGGAGCGGGAGGCTGCTGCACTGCTCGGCCCTGTGGTTGTGGTGCTGGTACGTATGGGACATTGGCGGCACCCTGTGGAAACTTTACCAGCATACCAGCATTAGCTCCTGGTTGGCGACGCTGCGTGGTCTCAACTGGGTACGCCAACCCGCTCCGCTCCGCTACTGCCCCGAGATTGGGAAGTCCTGTTCCACTCGTGGTCTTCTGCAGGCAGTGGGCTGTGGGCAGGTAGCAGCGGGCTGGCAGCAGACGGCCGATAGCAGTTTACCAGCTGTCAGTGACACCTGTGACACACTGGATGCTCCCCCGTCCTAATCCCGTCCTAATCCCCTCAACCTGCCAATTAGCCCAGCGGTCTCACGGCCCCATGACCCGCGATCCACGACAACGGTGAGAAAAGCTTTGTGGAATCACGTTGGGGGGCGCTGTCTTGACTGTTCTGTTCTTTCCTATCCTGGCTGATTGGTGGGCGCTGGGCGGCATTGCTTTACTCCTGTGCAAGGAAAGAAGGGAGGGCACCGATTGCAGACCATTTGTAGGTCAGGTCAGTGGTGCCTGCACATAGTGACTCTACTTACTGCTTCTGGGTGCTTTGAACTGCTTTTTGCTCCCTCTCGCACCACGCCTCGCGGCCCCCGCTTCGCGGGTGCCGCTCGAGGTGCTTTCATCTCTGGATTGCCTGAACTCAAGAGGCGACCGCCGAGGGACTGCTGTCGTACCAGGGACTGCGAGGACCAGCGGGCGCTGCGTCCCTAACTCGCCGCAGCTGGTCCTCTTCCCGCCCCCTCCTGCCTGGATTTGAAGAGCGGAGTGCTGGACGCTTCCCCTGTGCCTGCACATAGTGATTCTACTTACTGCGGCTGGGTGCTTTGAACTGCTTTTTGCTCCCTCTCGCACCACGCCTCGCGGCCCCCGCTTCGCGGGCGCCGCTCGAGGTGCTTTCATCTCTGATTTGCCTGAACTCAAGAGGCGGCCGCCGAGGGACTGCCCAAAAGGGTGATAAACAAGATGGGGCCTTTTCTCCCTTTAATGATTTAAAGATTTGGGTTTCTAAGGGGAAACGCTCGGTCTCCCAGGTATTGCCCCCTCCACTAATTCAGAATTCTCTTCCATCAGAGGATAATCAACGGTGGAATTGGCTGCCTAGTGCCCTATCAAATAAGAACACAGAAAATGCCAAATTATTTCAACATCTTTAACAATAAATTGAAAATCATTTCTTGGAATGCAGCCGGGATATATAGTAGTCCAGAGAAACTAGAGTTTCTACTCTCGCTGGAAGCAAATGTGATCTGCATCCAAGAAACATGGTGTGCTAATAATATTTATGCAGGGAAGGATTACTATGTGTTGGAAGCGCCGGCTGCCCCCTCCAAGAAAGGTCATGCTAAAGGGGGAATTGTTTGCTTTTTGTCTAACAAACTGCAGTGGAGATTCTCTCACTATATTGACCCAAGTTATCTTTTCCAAGCTATAACAATAGCAAACTTCCCTAGCTTTGCAAATAAGTCTTCTATCGTAATCGGATCACTGAAATAATATCGAGGGACAAAATATCGACTTGCAAAAATATCGTGGACAAAATATCGACAGTCAAAATATCGAGTTTGTATCTACAAACAGGTAAGTACAAAAATATCGAGTACAAAATATCGTTTACAATAATATAGTTGTAAAAAATATCGACTTTATTAAAAACAGTGTTAAATTAAATTAATATTCAAATTTAATTACTAAAATATACTTAAAAATACTTAAATTAACTTATAATAATTAAATAATAAAGGAAAATAATAAAAATAATGTTTTACAATCTTATTTGTTAAAACATATATATATAGTAACATACTATAATTAAATAAGATACTATTATATTACCGTACAATACCAGAAGTGTAAAAAATACTATTCCCACTCGAAAGAGTGCAAGCGTAGGGAAAGCATTGGATAGCGTAGGGGTTAAAATTACTATTCCAACTCCAGTGGGTGCAACAGTAGGGAAAGCGTTGGATAGCGTAGGGGTTAAAATTACTATTCCCACTCCAGTGGGTGCAACAGTAGGGAAAACTGACCCTGAACCCAAAAAATACCCCTTTACCCAAGAACTGAAAACTGACCCTGAACCCTAAAAATACCCCTTTACCCAAAAACCCAAAACTGACCCTGAACCCTAAAAATACCCCTTTACCCAAAAACTGAAAACTGACCCTGAACCCAAAAAATACCCCTTTACCCAAGAACTGAAAACTGACCCTGAACCCAAAAAATACCCCTTTACCCAAAAACTGAAAACTGACCCTGAACCCTAAAAATACCCCTTTACCCAAAAACTGAAAACTGACCCTGAACCCTAAAAATACCCCTTTACCCAAAAAACCAAAACTGACCCTGAACCCTAAAAATACCCCTTTACCCAAAAACCCAAAACTGACCCTGAACCCTAAAAATACTCCTTTACCCAAAATTAATTAATATTATTTAATTACCAATTAATTATTAATTAACAATAACAATAAAGTAAATATATTAGCACATTAGCTGTAATTAATTTAATTTAATAATTCATATTATTTTTTCCCAATTAATTAATTAACAATAACTAAAAATTATATATATAAATAAATTACTCTAATTAATGTAATTAACTAATTAATATTATTTAATTACCAATTAATTACTAATTAAAAATATGTACAAAATTATATTAATTATTTAACTAATTAATATTAATTAATTACCAATTAATTATTAATTAAAAATATTTACAAACATATATTAATTATTAATTATTATTAAATTACTCCTCACCCTTATCCCCTATTAACCCAACATCCCGCTCCTAAACATTAATTACAATTTATATTACAAAAAAAAATAAATTAACCTTTTTTCTACATATTATCGATATTTTTTACTTTGACTATTTATCGATATTTTGTCTTGTCAATTTTTTTGAGTCGATATTTTTGTACTCGATATTTTTTTATCATTATTTTATTCGATATTTTGACCAACGATATTTTTGTTATCGATATTTTATTATTGTCGATATTTTTAACTCGATATTTTGTCCATTCGATATTTTGGAGTCGATATTTTGTCTGTGCACCGTCATAATCATTAATGCTTACATTCCTCCCGAAGAATGTTTTAACATTTTATTGAAGCAAGTGTTTCAGTATATCAGACAGATAAAAAAGGCTCATCCTTCACCTGAAGTTATCCTTGTAGGAGATTTAAACTGTAAAATTTCTAATGCTAGTTTAAATTTATTTAGAAATAAACCTAAAGAAGAGGCCTATTTTATTCCACAATCCCTCTTCCCAGATAAAATAGTAACTAATAAAAGAGGGAAGATTCTTTTGGAAGAACTGCAGGCAGTCGAGGGGCCTATTCTAAATGGGAGATTCCCCTCTGATGTGCCTGCGAAATTTACTCATAGGTCCCCCTTTAGTGCTTCTATACTTGATTATGTGATCTCAGATTATGACATTTTTCCATTCGTTCAGGATCTTATGGTTTCCCCAACACTCTTGAGTGACCATAACATAATCACTTTAACTATTTCTTTAAAACCTCCTCCCACTGAGTCTTGGTCCCTTAATAATAACGATGTTAATTTCCATGGATCTTCGGGTAGATGTTTCTGGAATCCAATTGTCATTATAGGTGTGCAGGATATTCTATCCAAAACCATATTAGAATTAAGCAATTGGCAGGGTTCCGAAATTGTTAACTTTGAAAAATTTATGAGGAAGATCATCTTGGATGTGAAAAAGGCTAGTTGCCCTAGGAAAAAGGTAGTTTATCCTAGTGTATTGCGTACCCTGAATAAGGAAAAAAATAAACTAGTGCGGGAGCAATTCTTAGGTAGATCTGGTGAATTAGCAAAAGAAATATCGAGATTAAAAAGAAGGAGAACTAGATTGAAATTGAAACTAAAAAAAGAGAAGGAAGACTCTGTATGGATAAATCTAAGGGAAGCGGTTGTGCATGGTAAGGCTAGAGAATTTTGGTCTATAGTTGGTAAGGGATGTGGTGCCAGAACTAGCCCTCTCCCCATCCCTATATCTGAAGAGGTATGGTCCTCTCACATTCGGAAGCTGTATGCTGGGAATGACATATTGGCTGAAGATAGTGAGCCTGTTCTAACACCTGAGGGCCCTATTAATTTCCCAACAGAGAAAACCATAGAAATAGCTATAAAGAACATGCGCTCCTCCGGAGCAATGGGCCCTGACGAACTACCTATGACGGTTTTGAAGCAGGAGCCCTCCTTATGGAGTAAGATCCTCTACCCACTGTTTAGATCCTGCTTTGTTAATAAAACGGTCCCTGCTTCTTGGAGGGGAAGTTTATTGATCCCTATTTTTAAGAAGGGAGCAAGGGACAACCCTATGAATTACCGTTTGATAGCTCTCCTCGACTCAATCGGAAAGGTTTTTGCAAAATGTATCCTAATATTACTTAACGAATGGATCGAGGAGAATAATATCTTACCATTAGAACAAACTGATTTCCGTAGGGGGCACGGTACATTAGATAACCTCACCGCCCTACAGGTGATCTCGGACAAATACACCCATGTGCGAGGGGGGGTGGTGTTTGCTGCGTTTATTGATTTCTCCACAGCGTTCGACAAAGTAGACCGTCGTACGCTGTGGAGAAAATTAGCAGCGCTAGGCTTACCTTCTTACCTATTAGATCTTGTACGTGCTCTCCATACGGATACTTGGTGTCGTGTACTTCAAGGTGGGGAAAGAGGACTCTCACAATTAATCCCATCTTTGAACGGCCTTAAACAAGGTTGCCTTCTGGCTCCATTATTGTTTTCCTTGTATACTGTAGATATTCCGGCTTCCCTGTCTGCTTGTGTGGGTATAGCTCCGGTGGTGGGGGGCTCCCTATCTCTTGTCTGATGTACGCCGATGATATTCTCGTCCTAGATTTAACACCTAAGGGTCTGGCTAATCGGTTGCAGGCTTTACATGCATTTGCTGACTCTCATTTTATGAAGATTAATACATCTAAAAGTAAAATTATGTGTATTGCAGGGAAAAAGAAGTGTCGATCTGAAAACTTTGGATGGTCTATAGGTGGCCAGAAATTAGAGGTTGTCAAATCCTATACCTTTTTGGGTAAAATAATTGCGGCCAATTTGAGTGAGAAGCCTCATATTGAGCATAGTTTACGTAAAGCCCTCGCTCATGGCAAAGGTTTGAATTCCCTTTATCTCGCCACTGGTAAAAGACACTTCGCCTGTTTACTTGAGGTGTATAGGGCAAAGATCCCTGCAACCATATTATATGGCATAGAACTTGTAGAGCTGAAGCACTGGGGTTTCTGCCACACAGTTGAAGGGAAACTCCTAAGACCCTTATCTACCCTCAACTCAGCGTGTTCCCTGGCCGCATGTAGGCTCGATTTTGGCCTTAGGAGCAGTTGGGTTCAAGGGCTACTGGACAACGGAGAAACAGTTGCCCTCATCCTACTCGACCTCTCCGCCGCCTTCGACACAGTATGTCATAGCACACTCATACAAAAGGACTCACATCACGCCTTCACTGTCTATTGGTCCGTATGCTTTCTAGTTTACTTTCCTTCATTTCTATTGGTTCTAGCCTGTTCTCCCTTCTGGGCCTCTCTTATCAGTTTCCAGTAGCTTAACTACTCATTCCCATTCATGTTGGTGGTTCAGATGTTTTTTCTTTTGGTTAATGCTGCATACTATTTACTATTTACATTTTGTTATCTTTCCCTCTAAACACCTAATATTTTTATATTTTGCTACTAAACAGGCAGTCACAATTGCAGGTACCCTGCAGCTAAAAGGGGCTTGATTTAAATGGTGCTCTAGGCACACCACTAAACACGTAATATTGCTATATTTCATTACTAAACAGGCAGTCACAACTGGAGTTACCTTGCAGGCAACAGGGTCATGATTGAAATGGTGCAGCAGGATGATCCAAGTCATTCTACACATCGAGGGGCAACTTCTTCTTCAAATACATCTTCTGTTGTTGCTATTCCATCTCACTCGGCTGGTAAATCTACACTAAAAGACTCAAAAAGATCCACCTTCAGATGGAAACACCCCCGCCTGTCTCAATGGAGCTTCGCTTGGAAGAGATTAGGGTTTAGCCCCCCTTCATGGAAGAGACAAATGTAAACCTATGGAATCTTGACGACAAGTCCTCATTGAGGGAAGGAAGTATACTGACAGCTGAACAACACATCTCTACTTTCAAGAGTACTACTCTCAAAGTGAATAATCTTCAGACACATGTTTCTATGCTTCATAGACAGGTCAAAGTCTTAGAAAATAGAAATAGAAGAAATAACCGATTCATTTATGGACTGCCTAAAACCACAAATGGTTCTGACCCAGTCCCATTCTGTAAAGCATTAGTCGCTAAGTTACTAAATATTCCAGAGATGCCCTTAGTTAATATACAATGAGGCCATCGACTGGGCCATCAACCTAATAAAGTCTCTTTCTCAAAAAATCCTACAGGAGTTATTCTTTATTTCTTGGAATATACAGACGTACTTAAAGTTCTCCCTGCAGCCAAAGGATAAAAACAATATCCAGGCCCAGAAATGCTATATATTTTAGCAAGACTATGCTAAAGCTACAGCTGAATGACGTAAAGAGTTCCTAAATATGAGATCAGCACTCCGCTCTCTTTGCGCTTGATTTGGACTCTTTCATTCATGTCTGTTTGAAGTTACCCATAACAATAAAACAACAACATGCAAATATCTTCGTGTCTAAAAATGTTTCTTGAGGAATGTAGATCTTAACTCATGGAAGTTTCAAGATCCAATAAACATTGACACTTGTTCGCTCCTCAATTTGTTTTTCTTTTGTGGATTTTCACTCCATTGTTCAAATTGCTCTTTTTGGAAAACTGTTACTTTTACATCATATTGTCAGGTGTTAGAGTACACGTTAACACAAGTTATACATATCAAACCAATCTGCCTCTTTTTGTTTTATATTTGCAGATTTTGTCTTCATGTTCTCTGCCTCTGCTTGTTCCCCATTCCACATTGTACACTATCCCTTGTGCCATTCTCGCTGGAGCCCGGATGTGTTCTCTTTCCCATGTGGTCTCAACTCCCCCACCTTCTTGATAAAACTATAGGTATGTTTTTCTTCCTACTTATGTTTCCTCGTTGTTTTTGCAGTATCTGCATGTTGTGTTATTATGGACCATGTTATGTTGTTCCTAGCTGCTCAGCCTGTATGAGGGTTCTGTGTGGAATGTTGATGTGTGGGCCATGAGTGGAATGCTTGAGGGACTGGGTATGAGTGGTGATAGTTGGAAGGGCTGAGCAGCTAGCAGGCTGCTCCTGGTGGGAATGCTCTACAGACTTTAACTGGATCTAAGCTACATGTTTATCTACTTGAATAAACCTACTTAAACTACATCCTACCAGTGTGAACTACATTACTACATTTATTTTGGCGACGAGTTCGAGACTTGCTCATGCTCTACAGTTAAAGAAGCTCAAGATGACAGCTACAAATAGTCAACATGTTGGGGAAACGCATCAGACAATACAAGGAAATATTCACATCAAGTCTGGGTCACAAGAGCCCACAAGGAAACAAATGAAGCCACAAAGGAATCAAAGGAAACTGGAACAGCACGCCTTGCAGCCCCACCAGTGTTCATTACATCAGACAGCCCCAGCTCAAGCGTGTTGTACTCTGTTCATCTGTCAGATATCAACAAGAAATGTACCTTCAAGGGAAGTAAATAATATCATTTTACACTTTATTTCTGTCATCTCTAATATTAACACTGCGCAAGGACATGTGATTGGAGTGTTTTGCTGCACCAATTTGTTGGACATTCACAGTAACCTTTTCAACAGCTCAGCAAAATGTGACATTTTGAGATATACACAAAGCCCTGGTGTGTTTTGGTGTTTTTAGGAGACACATCAGGTGAAGGGTATTGGCGTTTCTGTGTTCAAAAGGTCAGAGACTTATCTGAATGCGGATGCATCAGATTTAAAAGGTCAGAAACTCTATTTTAAATGCGTGTTCACTGGTCTTCACCAGTGAAAAGTTAAATTGTCAAAATACTTTAATTTCACTGTCTAATTTAAAATTCATTATATCAGAAAAATGAGAGTGCCAGGGCTCGGGTTTTATTCACAACAGCTTATTTATTTAGCTGGTGTGTGCCTTCTTTTTGTGAATTCATGAAGGTATTATATTTTCATTTCTCATTTTGTCAAGTTTTCAACACATATTTACATTATATACAAACTACAGAGGATTCGACATTCCTATTACAGTGGAAACAATACAAACAAATTTCAAAAATTGTGATACTTTCTATACTTTCTAACAAAACAAATAAGACATTCTTTTGTAGTGATCATTTGAATAGAAAACATTCATTTGTAGTAATCATTCACTTATATACACCAAAAATTATTGAGGTACTGGTCCTTATGGTCGAGCCCACATAGTTAAACGGACCAGACACATTGGGCAATCTGACTTTGATTACATCGCCCTATGTTCGTGTGCTAACCCCTAACAATTGGGTTGCCTGTATGAAACAGCCGAACAGCCGACGCGTTTCCAAACCCTTTAGTCAGTTAGTAGGGTTCTTCCTCAGGGCTGAGCTGTGTACCTGTGGTGTGAAATTGGGGGACATTTAGTATCTCCTTTTCTCTGAACTGTTTGGCCAACATGTTACATGGGTAAAGATTGTGGGGAAATTTTACCTCTTCTCACGATGTTGT
Source organism: Lissotriton vulgaris (assembly GCF_964263255.1). NCBI lineage: Eukaryota > Metazoa > Chordata > Amphibia > Caudata > Salamandridae > Lissotriton > Lissotriton vulgaris. Next base: position 1,403,435,839 of record NC_141685.1, on the reverse strand, counting down.
TGGCTGATTTTCAAAAGTGGGGCATCAGATTATCCTTAGTTATCACCATTGCATGAATGAAATTAAGGGATGGTGATCTCATAAGTTTATTGCTTTTCTAACACTTATTTGCACATTTTTTGGCCGTGGTTACAATGCGCTATCACTTACTTGTTGTGTGTGTTTCAAATCACTCGTGGGGATGAAGTGACCTTTTGTAGAAATCTTTTAGAGTTCTGCGGTGTTTCGTTCTGTTCAAATAAAGGTTTGAATCAGTCCGTGTGTGACAGAGCTTCAATTAAGATTACGCGATTAAACGCTGTAAGACTTACTTATGTGTGGCGCGGTGGGGAACTCAAACATTGATGCGCTCTCTTTCATTCGTAGCGTCTTTTCCTTTTTGCCGAGTTCTGCAGATTAAACACAAAGGGGTGCCGACCATTACGTGACGGTCATAGTGTCACTTGACTAAGCTTCGGTGTGTTTACTGCAGGTTTCTTACCTTTGTAAGCGATTTTCTAAAGTGTTTCTGGAGTCTCCGTGGGGCCGTGTAACTGTCTTTCCTTCACTGCTGTTCGAATCAGATTCCCGACACCCATTAGAACTCGGTTTCCTGTTTAAATATACTGCTGAGCATTGTGGGACTTGTGGTTTTCCATGTTTGACGGTGGTAATTACTTGTTATCTCTTTGGTTGTTCTGGGATGAAGGACAAAGTGTTTAACGCATTGTGTAGCACAATCTGCTGATTTATACATCTGAGTGGGCGGTGGTTTGGCAGGGGGCTCAGTAATTAGATCTTTGCAATTCTGACATTTCGTTTAATCCATCCATCACACAGTTGAATTTAAGAATTAAGTAGGCTTCTTTTTTAAGTAACATGGTATCAACGTTTCCTCCTCTGGGAGGAACTTTCATGGCTTGTAATACTGTCCATTTAAAATCTGTCTCATTGTGTTGTTGTTCAACAAAGTGCTGTACCATGGGTGCGGACAACACTTTGTGTCTGATTCTCGATCTGTGTTGTGCTATTCGCTGATTGACTTTTTGGGTGGTTTTCCCGATATACAGCTTGGGACACGGGCACATGACTGCGTATATTACATTGCTTGTTTTGCAATTTGAGAATCCTTTATGTGTCCATTTTATTGTGTTAAATTGGAATTCCTCCCCTTCGATCGTGTTGGGGCAGGAGGCACATGTCCCACATTTATGGTGGCCTGTTATTGGTGGTAATTTCCACAACGTGCGTAAGTCCGTTTTGGCTTGGCTGACACCCAGGTCAGCTCTTACGATGTATTGTGCAATGCTTTTATTTTTCTTTAGAGCGAACAATGGCTTCTCCATTGGCACTTCAGAGTTCATGATTAAATGCCAATTTTTTAAAATAATGGACTTCAGTTTGTTGGTGTATGGCCCGAATGTGGTGACACAAACCGGCCTTTCGAGAGGTTTGGTCTCTTTTTTTCTCAATAGTTCTTCTCGAGGTGTGTGCCATGCCCTTGTGGTTGAATGTTTCAATAATTTGGGGGGATAACCTCTTTGCCTGAGTTGATCACTAAGTATTTGGGAGTGAGTTATAAAGTCCTCCTTTCTGGAACAGTTTCGTCGGATTCTCAACATTTGTCCGTATGGCAAGTTCGATTTTAGACTTTTGGGATGGTAACTTGCATAATGCAAGATTGTGTTTTTGTCCGTGTCTTTGCGATGTAGGGTGGTTGTCAATTTGCTTTCATGGGGAAAAACCACTACATCAAGGAAGGTGAGAGATGTTTTACTGTGTGTCATTGTGAACTTAATGTCTGGATGTCTGGTGTTGAGCCACTGATGGAATTGGGCAAGCATTTCTTCAGACCCTTTCCATTGACACCAGATGTCATCAATGTAACGATACCATCTTGTTATGTTTTGTTGGAATGGGTTATTGTGGTAGATGAAGCGCTCCTCATACAGGGCCATGAAGAGAACCGCCATTTCTGGGGCATAAGGACACCCCATGGCGGTCCCCTTCACCTGCACGTAGAACGCGTCCATGAACCGAAAATAATTCCTTTTGAGAGCTATTCTCGCTAAGTCAATAATAAAGTCTGTGGGGACTCTTTGTGGTCGGGGTCGGGTTTCTAGGTAGTACTCCATTGCTTCCAGTCCCTCCTCTTGAGGGATTTGGGTGTATAGAGAGGTGACATCGAAGGATACCATCAGCTCTTGAATTCCATCAAATGGGACCCCTTCAACCTTGTTAATGAAATCCATAGTGTCATTAAGATATGATGTCACTTCGGGCAAAAAATGTTTTAGGAATACATCCACATACTTGGCCAGTGGTTTCAGTAAGGAATCACACCCGGAGACTATGGGCCTTCCGGGTGGCTCATTGAGGTTTTTATGTATTTTCGGTAGAAAATAGATAACTGGAATACGTGGACTCTTCTTGTCGAGGTATTGGAACTCCTTCGTTCCTAATATCCCCTTGTCACGACCCTCTATCAGTTTTGTCTGAATCTCAGCTTTTATTTGTGCGGTAGGATCCTCTTTAACTTCTCTATACCACTCAGTGTTCTTGATTTGACTATTGGCTTCTGCAATATATTTATCTCTGGCCCAGACCACCAGTGCGCCCCCCTTGTCAGCGGGTTTTAACACTATGGAGTCATCATTGCGTAAATTATTCAATGCCGTTTGTTGGTCTCTACTGATGTTCCTCTTCAGGAACATTTTTTGTTTGCTTAACTGTGTGATGGAGGATAGAACGATCTGTTCAAAGGCTATTATTTCCTTTGGAATTGTGTACGTTGGTGGAACGAATGTGGATTTGTTGGACAGGTTCGAGGGTTCTGCTACTCTGGTGTCCTCTCTGTTATGAAAAAATGCCTTAAGTCTCAGTTTGCGACAGAACTCTAGTGCTTCTATTTTCAAATTCGTTAGATCAATGTTTGTTGTTGAGAGAGCCTTGCACAGATTTTGCCCAGCGTCAGGGTCATAGTGCGGGCCTTTCACCATGAACATATCAAGCACTTTTTGTCAAGTTGGGAGTGTCTTTGACGATTTGGCACGTCTTGCTACATGGAGCATGTTTAAAATTTGCCCTGGTACTGGCGCATTTTTTGAGACATTTTGGTGATACAATTATTGTCTCTATGTGTTACTTTCACTTGAGCCATCTTATACATTGCCAGTTAAACTGTTTCTAGCGTGGTTTGAAAACGCTGGCACGACTCGCATGTTGCGCGCGCACACTTACCGTCATCTTGTTGACGCGTGAGTCAAAAATTTGCTAACATCCGTGCCAAGAATTTTCAATTCTATTAAGGACACGGAGGTGAGGATTATGCTTCTCATTCTTTTACTGAAACTCACAGCAGCCAATGAAAATACGTATTTTTCATTCAAAACAGTAAACAAACTACATATCCCATCATGACATGTACTTAGGCACGCCCCCTCAGTCCAGAAGAGCTCCTTGCGTGCAGCCATATTCCTCTTTCTTTGAGGCGAACAAGTCCAAAACAACTTGAATCCTTCATAACTCCTCCAACGAGGAAGAAATAACAAAACATCTCAAGATGCATTTCCTGGCAGTCTTCTACGTTCAGTCTGCTTTTTTGTCTGAACCTGAAATAAAGGAAATGAAACCGTAACCACCGAAAACAATTGGGTGGGCAAGCAGGTATACAAATAACCTTGCTGGGTGGGATAATCCTCGCCTCCGTGTCCTTAATCCCCTTAAACCCTGGTCGGGACGAGGGTTCAAATCCCGCCTCGGCTGATCTCGGCTGATCTTGGCGGTTCTTGGGCTCATAATTCCTCGGACCTGATTTCTTGCCTCGGTGCCTACTCTGAGCATGAGTCCCACGCTGCAACTCTGGGCAATAGCTTGCTTAGCCTCCACAACGGCCCCCTACAGCGCTGGGGATGCCTGGTTGCACCCCGGGGATGCCCAGGAGTGGACATTTCACGGGGAAAAGCCAGGACGGGTTCCCTAGCGGTATGAGTACAGCGCCAGGACACACTGCTTGCCGGGGTATCAGTGCGCTTTACAAATACGTCTACATTTACATTTACATTAATAGAATTGAAAATTCTTGGCACGAATTTTAGCAATTATTTTATTTTATTACAGGACCGGTGGCTTCAGATTATGCTAGTTTAACGCTTATTGAAAACAACAGAGGTAATATCCCCCACCGGCTTATAGTAATATGTCCTAAAAGTGGACTCTGAGGACCAATCTGCACTATGCATAATGTCCTGGATGCTGGAACCCAACATGAATGACTTTGAGGCCATAGCACCTCTAACAGAATGAGCACCAAATATGGTAATGCCAATGCCAGCTTCTTTCATAATATAACGAAGCCATCTGGCAATGGTGGCAGCCGCCACAGCTTTAAAAGGTTTCTGCAAAGCAATTAACAATTGTGAACAGCCCTGAGGCCTAATGGCCTTTGTGCATTCCTCATACGTCTTTAAACATTGAACTTGTGCGTCCTGTAATTGTAAAGGAAACTCCTTCCGGAGTAAATACTCTACCTGTTACGTTGAGAGCTCGTATGTCCTACGACCGTCCACATGCTGAGAGGCAAAGTAACATGGCTAACTTGGCCGATAGTTGCTTCCTGGTTAACAATGAATTGACTGGCCATTTGTTGAAAAGTGCCAGAACTAAAGACACGTCCCACAAACCTGTGTATTTGGGTTTTGGGGGATTGGACACTCTAATGCCTTTGAGCAACTTGCAAACTACCGGGTGCATGCCTACCGGTTTCCCGTCTACTTGTGCATGCCCCGCTGATATGGCGGACTGGAAGTTATTTACTGATCTATAGGCCAAACCGTCCGCTGCCTTATCCGATAGGAAGTTTAACACATGGGGAAGTTCTGCCCCCACGGGATCCAGGTGTCGTTCCACGCACCAATCCACCCAGTTCTTCCAGGCTGAGGAGTACCGTTTCCTTGTGGATGGTGCCCAAGCCTGCCTGATAAATTCGGAAGTCCTGTTCGAAACGCCTGGCAACTGCCACTGCTCCCTGAATGCCTTCAAGCCATCAGCTGAAGTCTGCCTTCCATTATCAATGGATGCCGCTCCTGATGAGGGCCCTGCAATAACAGGTCCGACTCCGGAAGAAGTCTGGGGAGATCGCAACTCCACTGTAATAATTTGGGGAACCACGACTGGGACGTCCACCATGGCATCACCATGACTATCTCCGCCAGTTGTCTGATCACCTGTGACATTACTCTGGGGATCTTGAGGGGGTGATGGGAGCACTCCGTTTTTCCTGTATTAATCAATTTGGTACACTGGTGCTGCGATTGTTGAGGTTTGTCAGACCTGGTTCAAGAATCGGTTATGGTGAAATGGTGTTTCCACCCAATCGCGCACTGTTCACTTGGCGCCCTGGCGCTTTCTATATTCTTAATGCTTTAATCTTATTTAAACCACACTTTAGTTAGATTACATTGGTTTATTTTCTTATTTCATGCTTATATTTTCTTCATATAGGCTATGATTGCATTGTTCTACATCCACATAATTTCATGACAACAAACATATTATCACAATATTGCTCAACATCTTGTATATCGACATTTGTTTAGCACTTCTATTGTTTATACATTAAATCAACTTTTCTTGAGCGAGCCCAATGCATTTCGGCACTCGTGTGTGCCTTCATCAGGGGAAGAATCTACAAGAGAAAATTCAAAAAACATAGTGTAAGTGTCTTGTGTTGGTGGGGGTTGTATGGATATGTAAATTTGATCTGTGCCTACCTGGTTGATGGTGTTGTGTGTGATGAGATGCTGTCCTTCACCGTGACCACTATACTCCTGTTCAAAATACAAATGTAAACCCATTTGTAGCTAATCCATATGTGCCTATAAGAGTAATGGGACCATACCAATAGATCTCCTACATACCTTCAATAGTGATCTCGCCCGTTTCTGCAAAAGTAATAAACAACAAAAATGTCTCAACACCATGAGCTCATCCGCTAAATTAATCTATATGCAGCACGTTGTGGCAACATACCTTGTTCTAATATGCCTTGAGGTTCTGCAATAAACAAATAAAACCGATTCCTTAGTGAAAACTGAACAGCAAATGAAAACGGAAAACGGGTCGCGTTAGCTAGCCGTGTTTACCTTGTCTTGCTCCTAGCGCTCTAAAAAAACAAACAAAATGCAACCACATAAGTTGGTTTCTCAACCTCTCGCTAATGATGCCAACCGGCTCTGAACAATACGATGTCGACGTACCTGTGAAGATTCGGTCTACCGCTGTAAAGGGTTACCGCTAACCGCTCGGTCAACTCTCCCCACTGATTTACAAAATAATGAAGTGTCTCCGCTTCACTACGGGACGATTCCGCGGGGTTAGAAACAAACGGTGGACTAGTCCATGCATCCTGATTTTGCTTAGTGTCTGTCGGCGCCATATTCAAAGGTGCACGATCTAGTTGATATTATGCAATAAAACACGTTATGGCCGTGCACTGATGTTGCGTGTAAGTTTATGAAACAAATTCCACTCGCTGTCTCAATCTCTCGACTCAAACGGTGGGTGTGGTAGATTGTCATCACCCTGGCTTAGTGATGTTATCTTGCTTTAGATAAATTAAGCGGAACTAACTTTGAAAGATGGTGAAATATAAAAGATGAAGACCATATTGTTGATATAGATGCCAACGTACTATATTAAACAATAAAACTTGGTATATTTCGATATTTTAGTCTGATCTTGGGTCTCTTGGTATACGTAGTGGTGTGTTATAGGAGAGCCATATTTGAGTTAAGGCTGATTAATTGCGTGTTCTGAGTGTATGTGATGTTTGGAATCATGATTCACAACACATTCATGGGGCACAAATAATTTACAAAGTTGTATATAACATGTTGCACATCAGTTAAAAAGCATCGATTTCTTATAAAGTACTTGTTATTAATTACTGTATTAACGTTGCATGAGTTCAAGGTTATGGTCTCCCTATCCCTATTTGTTCATGGCTATCCCTAAAGAAAACATGCTAAATCGTACTTATCATTGAGCCCTGTCGGTATCATGGTATTCAAGTATTTGATCCAAAACAGTTCCCGTTGTAGTAGTTTCTGGTGATTGTTTATGCCTTGTTTCAATGGTACTTGTTCCAAAACTTGAAATCTTAATTGAGAAATGCTATGTTTCTCTTGCATCCAGTGTAGTACCAGTGGTGAGGTCAAGGAGTTGTTGCGAATTCGGCTCTTGTGTTCTGATATTCGCACTTTTATTTTACGCTCAGTCTTGCCAATATACATCCTCCCGCAAGGACACTTAATTCCATACACCACATTTTGTGTGTTGCAGTCACTTGTGTGTCGTAAGCGGATCTGTTTGCCTGTTGTTGGATGAGTACATGTGTTCCCTGTTATTGCATTGTTGCAATTAATGCAGTTATGGCACTTGATCGTTCCTTTGTTATTGGAGATTGTTACAGGTTGATGTTTGAGTTTCAGTTTCTCTTTTAAATTCAGTCCTCTGGTATATGCATGTAACGGCACCTCTTTAAACAAACCATTGAAATCAGGTTCCATAGATAGTAACTCCCATCTTTTGTTTATGATGTTTCTGATTTTATAGGATTGAGTGGTATATTTTGTCACAAATACCATTCTATCTTGTTCTGTTTTTGATCGTGGTTGTAATAGTTGCGTTCTATCCATTGTGGATACTTTTGCCATTTGTTCTTGTAATATGTTTTTAGGATATCCTCTGTCCTGATACTTTTGTATTTGTTGTTCCAACGTTTTTTCACATGTTTGCATGTTTGAACATATGCGTTTTATTCTGATGAATTGTGATAACGGTAAGTTTTTAATCAGACTTCTTGGATGGAAACTGCTGTAGCTGAGGGCGCTATTTCAATCCGTAGGTTTTGTGTATAGTTCCGTCTCAAATCCTTCTGATGATTTAGTGATTCTAACATCCAGAAAATCAATTGTTTTGTTGCTTATCTTGTGGGTGAATTGTATCCTTGATTCCACCTGGTTGAGAGTGCTTATTAGATGTTCTAATCTTTCATGTGTGTCGTCCCAGATCAAAAAAATGTCATCGATGAAACGACAGTAAAACTTTACATGTGCCCATTCATGCCAGCTCATCAAATTTTGTGACTCAAACTGAGCCATGAAGGTATTCGCGTATGCTGGGGCCCCAGCAAAACCCATGGAGGTTCCAGTCAGTTGGGCGAAAAAGGTGTCTTTCCATGTAAAGTAACTGTTATGTAGACAAAATTTTAGTAGTTGCAACAAAAAGATTTTTTTATCCATGGGTATGTCATTCAATCTGAGTAGTGCCCACTCTGCAGCTTCAAGACCTTCTACGTGTGGTATGGATGTATAGAGTGCCACCACGTCTATGGTGCACAATATCCAATGATCTTGGTAGCCTTCTTGTATCCAAGATAATTTGTTCAGAAAATCCGTCGTGTCTCGGATGTATGAGCCCCACTGCTGGACACATTTTTGCAAATGATGATCAATGTATTGACCTATGGGATCAAAAATAGACCCGCACCCTGACACTATAGGTCTGAACGGTGGGTTGGTTGGGTGCTTGTGAATTTTAGGGATCATGTATATGCATGGTCTTCTTGGATTTTTAACTGTAAGGAATGCCGCTGTCTGTTCATCCACCGTTTCGTTGAGTCTTGCTGTCTGTAATATTTTTTCCAACATGCTCTGTAGTGTTGTGGTTGGATCCAAAGGTAACTGAAGGTATGTATCTTGGTTGGAGACATGTTCATGAACTTTGTGCTCATAATATTGTGTGTCCATAAGTACTAATGCTCCTCCCTTATCGGCTGGTTGTATCGTTAGTGTGACATCATTAGCCAAGTTGTTGATTGTATGCTGTTCGCTTTTGGTCAAGTTGTTGTGTCTTTTCCTTTTGTAGTCTAACATTTTTAGATCTTTCTTCACCATGATCTCAAAGATATCAAGCATTTTATGCGACGTCGGGGCTTGGAAAACGCTTTTAGGTTTGAATTGCTTAGATGTTTGTTCAGCTTGGCCATTAGCTGATTCAACCACATTCCCAAAGTAGTGTTTTAATTTCAATGTTCTCATAAACCTAAAAAATGCTCCTTCTGTTTCCAATTCATTCGTTGGAGTTGTGGGCACGAATGTTAGTCCTTTGTTAAGCGTTGTTATTTGTTGCTTGGTCAATGTTGTCGATGAAATATTGATGATCAGACTACTGTCCGTCCGCTTCGCAGAGCTTTGCCTGCCACTTCCTCGCCTTGTTTTGCGCTTGCTACGGGTGTTGTTGTTTGCTCCGTGGGTGGTTGTCCTTGATCCTGGTCCTGTAACAAAAAAGCTGTGTGTCTACTTGTTGTGGCATGTTGGCTGCTTTCCGTAGATAGTATCTCTCCTTCCTGTGTTACTCTGACTGGTCCTCTCTGTATGGATGTTTCCTTGTCAGTGACTAGGCTTTCTTCAGATGAGTGTTGAGCCGGCGATGTTCTCTTGGGTGGGACAAATTTACGACGGGCATAGATGTCTGCCCATGTATAAACCTCATTTAATTTATAGTCTATTGTGTCCCGTTTGTACTTCCGTAGCTTCCCTTCTTGTAGTTCCTTTTCATATGCGTCGAGTTTGAGATTAATACCATCTAAACTTATTTTCCATGTGTCTGCTTCCATTCTGGTCTCTAGTTCTGTTTTCAATATATATATCTCATCTTCTAGTTCACGTATGGTCTTGGCTAGTTCCTCTATGATAAGCAATATAAGGTCCAATGAACATTTATTTAAGATGCTATACCACTTATCCATGAACTTTGTATTGAGATTGAAACGGAACAGCATTGGTTTTATTGATAACCGTAAACCCCTGGGGATACGTTTAGCTCTATGGTACTGAATAAGGGTCGATGCATGCATCCTTTGATTAACTTGTCTGCGTGTAATGTATTCTAGTTGTTTTAATTGTTGACTGACGGACCCCCCATGAGCATCCATGTTTCTGACTTCCTTTATTAACGAGTAGATTTGATCAGCTTGATCATTGGTATATGCCAGAGTGTTGGCTCTGTTGTCCGTGATTGCTGTGATAGTTTCGAATTGCATCTTAGTTGTTTTGGGTGCCTCCCAACTAGTGACTGTACAATGAGATTTTGAGGGGGTGATGGGAGCACTCCGTTTTTCCTGTATTAATCAATTTGGTACACTGGTGCTGCGATTGTTGAGGTTTGTCAGACCTGGTTCAAGAATCGGTTATGGTGAAATGGTGTTTCCACCCAATCGCGCACTGTTCACTTGGCGCCCTGGCGCTTTCTATATTCTTAATGCTTTAATCTTATTTAAACCACACTTTAGTTAGATTACATTGGTTTATTTTCTTATTTCATGCTTATATTTTCTTCATATAGGCTATGATTGCATTGTTCTACATCCACATACATTCATGACAACAAACATATTATCACAATATTGCTCAACATCTTGTATATCGACATTTGTTTAGCACTTCTATTGTTTATACATTAAATCAACTTTTCTTGAGCGAGCCCAATGCATTTCGGCACTCGTGTGTGCCTTCATCAGGGGAAGAATCTACAAGAGAAAATTCAAAAAACATAGTGTAAGTGTCTTGTGTTGGTGGGGGGTTGTATGGATATGTAAATTTGATCTGTGCCTACCTGGTTGATGGTGTTGTGTGTGATGAGATGCTGTCCTTCACCGTGACCACTATACTCCTGTTCAAAATACAAATGTAAACCCATTTGTAGCTAATCCATATGTGCCTATAAGAGTAATGGGACCATACCAATAGATCTCCTACATACCTTCAATAGTGATCTCGCCCGTTTCTGCAAAAGTAATAAACAACAAAAATGTCTCAACACCATGAGCTCATCCGCTAAATTAATCTATATGCAGCACGTTGTGGCAACATACCTTGTTCTAATATGCCTTGAGGTTCTGCAATAAACAAATAAAACCGATTCCTTAGTGAAAACTGAACAGCAAATGAAAACGGAAAACGGGTCGCGTTAGCTAGCCGTGTTTACCTTGTCTTGCTCCTAGCGCTCTAAAAAAACAAACAAAATGCAACCACATAAGTTGGTTTCTCAACCTCTCGCTAATGATGCCAACCGGCTCTGAACAATACGATGTCGACGTACCTGTGAAGATTCGGTCTACCGCTGTAAAGGGTTACCGCTAACCGCTCGGTCAACTCTCCCCACTGATTTACAAAATAATGAAGTGTCTGGGGATCAACATGAAGGGGGGAAAGGCATATTGAATTTTCTTCGACCAGTCCTGGAGAAAGGCATCGGTCGCCTTTGCCAAAGGGTCCGGCCTCCAACTGAAGAACTGAGGTATTTGATACGTCAGTCTGGGGGCAAAGAGATCCGTCTGGAATGGACCCCAAATGTTCTATAGACATTGAAAGACCTCCGGGAGCAACTTCCAGTCGCTGTAGTCCCGGAGGTATCTCAAATTACAATCTGCCACTTGATTGGACTGGCCCGGCAGATATTCCGCTATTACAGATTTTTGATTCTCCAGGCAATAATGCCAAAAATCCTTGGCTATCTGCACAAGAAGCGACGACCTCGTGCCGCCCAACTTGTTGATGTACCTCACCGCTGACACGTTCATGCGAAGGAGGATACAACAAGAGGTCTGCCTCGGGGACGATGTCCGCACGGCGAACGACCCTGCGAGTAGCTCCAAGCAATTTATATGTAGCGCAAGCTCCTGTGGAGACCATCTGCCGCCCGGAGAAATGTCTCCGCAGCGTGCCCCCCAGCCCCAGCAGCTGGCGTTGGACTCGATTATGACCTCCGGCTGTGAGCCGAATATTGCCCGGCCGTTCCAGGCGTCTACATGGCCTAGCCACCATTGTAGTTCGGTCCTTACCTCCTGCGAGAGAGGGACGACGTCCGAATACGACAGACCCTTCTGCAGGTGCCTGATCTTTAGCTGTTGCAGGGCCCTGTAGTGCAGAGGGCCCGGGAATATCGCTTGGACCGATGAGGCCAAAATTCCCACTACTCTGGCAATTGCTCTGAGAGTAACCGTCTGATTGCTCAGCAACTTCCGGATCTCCTTCTTTAGATCCTTCAGTTTCACCTTTGGAAGGCACAGCTGTGCCGCCATTGAATCTATCGAGAACCCCAGGAAATCTATTACCTGGGTGGAGACCATCACAGATTTCTTCGAATTGATGACAAACCCCAAGTTTTGAAGCAGCGTCGTCGTTTGCTCGAGGTGCTGCTGGAGGATCCTCTGATCCTGTGCCATGATCAGGATGTCGTCCAGGTATATTATGAGACAAATCCCCCTCTCTCTGAGATAAGCAATGAATGGCTTCATTATCTTGGTGAAACACCAAGGAGCTGAGGAGAGCCCGAAAGGCAGAGCCAAATATTCGTACCATTGGCCCTTCCACCTGAACTGGAGGTACCTGCGATGTGGAGGGAAGATTGGGACGGAGAGATAGGCGTCTTTGAGGTCCAATCGGACCATCCAGTCCCCTTCCTGCAGCAAGTCTGTCAAGAGATGGATGTCCTCCATCTTGAAATGATTGTATGTGATAAACTAATTGAACTCCCTGAGATTCAGAACCAACCTGTGTCCGCCTCCTTTCTTCTGAATAATGAATATATTGCTACAAAAGCCGTGAGGCCCCTGGTCGGCCGGTGCTATCAAGGGCTTTTGCAGCAACCCCTCGATCTCCTCTTCTATAAAACTGAGATCTAGTTGGGAAAAATGGAGATTTGCCGCCATACCTGATTGAACAGGACGAGAATAAAACTCCAAGTGAAAGCCCTGCACTGTCTGCAACACCCAGGCGTCCTGTGTAAGCTCTTGCCATTGTCGGAGACAGTGCTGTGTCCGACCCCCCCAAAGGAAAGAGAGAAAGATCTGCAACCCTCACCTGTGGTCTGCTGATTCCTGAAGTTTCCTCTATTGTTGTTTGACTGGAAACGATTCCTGTTGAACCTCCTGCGCGAGGGGTAGAAGGTCCCTCCTCTGGTCGAATCGTAATCGTTTCTGCCTCGACCATAATCACCTCTCTGGGGGCCTTGTGGACCTCCACGGCCCGACGAGCGACCACCGCCTCGTCCGGCCCTGTTAAAAACACCTTGGCTTAGCGCTCTTTTGATGCCTGACTGCGCCTTGTCCAGCGCCGTGAAAGTCCCGACGTATTTTGATACGTCCTTGACGAACTTATCCCTGAATAGCTGACCTGCTGCCAAAGTTCCCGGTTCTGCGTCTGCCAACTCTGTCAGATTGCCGTCCATTTTAATCAAGAGGGATTTGCGCCGCTCTGACGATATGGCGCAATTCGCATTGCCGATAAGGCATATAGCCCGCTGGGTCCATCCTGCCAGCACATCTGGGTCCACTGGTGTTGACGACTCCTTGGCCGCCAGGGCCATTTCCAGGATTTTTGCCATAGGGCCTACCGCGTCCAACATTTTGTCTTGACAACCCCTCCAAGCGCGGTCTAGACCACGCTTGGGATCCTTTGAAAACTTTTTTAGAAAGGTCAAAAGACTTGCGTCGATCTCCGGCGTTTCCGCCACCTTGTCCGGGAGATCTGGACGAGGGCACTCAGACCTGAGGCGATTACGCACCTCCCTAGGGAAACTTTTACGCAGATTCTCATGCAGGTAAGCCGTGACCGCGGCCGGGGGCACCCAGTCCGAGAACCTGGGGTGCATTATATCCGACGGGTCGAACGTGAATGGGGTGTTTACAGGTGTTACCCCAGCTGGTTGAGACGTATTCACTTTCTTTGGAGGAGGCTCCTCCGAGCTGTCTGTATCCGTGTCCGTGTTAGTGGTGTTTGTATCAGTATGTCCGGATAGGATTTGCGCTTGGATTTAGCCTAGCCCTCGGAGTAAGAGTGATCCACTGCCCCTCGGCGGGCAACGTGGATAAGGCTTGCGCATGTGGCCACTTAGCAGAGTCAGCTGCTGGCTGACTTGATGTAGATGCCTCTGCCTTCTTCTTTTGCGGCTTATCGTAGCCGTGCCTCTTAGCGAAGCCCTCCAGTTGATTCCTGATAGGGCTTGCTGGACAGTTTGTGGGACCGTAGTCTCCATAGCCCTATTCACCAGGGACTGGACGGAGGCTTCCAATGCATTTACCAGATTGTCCTCTAAGACAGCTTCCTGCTGTCCCTCATATGTCTCCTCCTCAGCATACTCCTCATAGTAATGCTCTCCTTCTGACATTTTATAGAGGTGGCTTACTTATTTCCACTCTAGGGAACTGTAGCACACTGTGGTGACAGGAGACCCTCACAAGCCACAAGGAGTGTATGGGGGGGGGGGGTCAGCCCACTCTGCACACTAATGATCAACTGTGAACCCCCTCCGCAAAGCTGTAGTCAGTATGGCCAGAGACCCAGGCCAATGTAAGATACCAAGAGTATGTGCTCACTCTATCTGAAAGGCCTCGATTTTACAACCTTTTAGGGCAATTTCTAGGAGAAGAGCGACCACCGATGTCAAACTATGCCCAGCACTCGTGCAACTGTCAGTAGGAATTTCGCGCCGCAGAGCGCTGCCCAAACGCGACTGAAAACCTACTAGAATGAGCCCAAATTTCAGCGCGTTGGGGAGCGCGCTGCGGCCGAGAGCCACCCGGTCTCTTAAGCGTCATGGGCGATTAGGGAAGCCCTGCACTTGCGCGATGGACGCGCCCACTCAGAACCAAAGGAAAGTATGCTCCGGGTAAATAATAGGCTCCGTGAGGAGAAACGGTGCCGGTCTGCTCCCGGTCAACGACCGGAATGATTTAAACGCTCAGTCGAGCCTTCACCAGCCACAGAGGAATGCTTAACACGGGGTGAAAAGGCGATGTAAGCACGCGCGCCCCCACCAGTGCACCAAAACCTGTCACACTGCCCAATACTCGATAAGAGGGTAAGCCTAAAGCGTAGCAACGCTAAATAATCGCTATATAAACATTAATATACGTTCAACATTTAAATAACCGATATTACATAACCATCCATGCCAATAGCAGAGGGAGGAAACAAAGTGCACTTATCACTTGCTGTGAGCAGCAAAGAAAGAGGAAGATGGCTGCACGCAAGGAGCTCTTATGGACTGAGGGGGCGTGCCTAAGTACATGTCATGATGGGATATGTAGTTTGTTTACTGTTTTGAATGAAAAATACGTATTTTCATTGGCTGCTGTGAGTTTCAGTAAAAGAATGAGAAGCATAATCTGAAGCCTCCGGTCCTGTAATAGAATCTTTGTATTGAAGTCTTCATCACTATGGAACCCAGATAGCTGCTGTTGGACACTTTAACGCAGAGACGTGCTGTGAGCCATCCGACTACGCGTCACATACATGTTGCCATCTTTGGGATGGAAGCTTCAAGATATCAGTGTAACCTTTAAGTGTGCTGCCAAGTTTTCTTTTCTTCTGTTCTCTGCCAACCACGTTTTTTTTTGTCAAAAAAGTTACGTGGAAGTTGAAACTTACTGGACACGGCGTGATGTGAAGATCGGATGGAATTCATGTTTTCTTGCTTTTAGATGTGGACAGGTACTCTTTTATTTTGTTTAAATAGTATATGTGCATGATTTTATGCAGTGCACAGTTGTGGTTCAGCCGCTAAGTTTCTTTTTGCTGATACAACCTCTCAGTCATCTTATATCGGAAATTACCTGAAATATTTCGACAAGTTAACCTTCATCTGGGAGTGGAGGATGCATTCCTTATTTTTCACACTTTAAGGATCTTGTTTACAGAAGCATATAGCACTGGAACATGTTGGTTAAGCTGCAGTAGTGTTTATGGTGACAATGGACATACTTTACAAACAGCTATGTTACCACAGTGTATGGCAATTTGACTAGGAATGCTACATGCTTTATACATGTGATAGAATCAACCTGTCGTGGGTGTTGCCGTAGTGGAATTTCTCATGTGAGAGGTTGGCGTGAGATATAGTATAAAGTTGTACTATGATTAAAGTTGTTTTTTCATTTTTATGGAAGAAATGTTAGTGTTCATGATCCAATTGTTTACACTTTTCTTTATGTGGGTGCCCATGTTTTTCAGTGGGTGGCAGTCACTGTTGTATCCCTTGCTTTGGGATGGGAATGAGCTTTAGTCCCATATCCTCACTTTAAAACACAGTACCCTTACAGGAGGGTTGGGTTGAGGGGTTTGGTTCCCTTCCACATTTGTTTACAGTTTACACAGGGATGGGTTTTAGTCCTATTTCTTTGCTGTAAGCAATGTTACCCTTAGATGAGAGTTGGCTTAAGGGGTCTGTTCGCTTTCACTCTAGGAATGGGTTTTAGTCCCGTGTCCATACATTCCGCCATTGCACCCTTACATGAGAGTTATCTTACAGGGTTTTCTTTTTACATAGAGAATGGATTTTAGTTCCATTTGTTGCAAGGTTTTTTTCCTTTTGTGCGTAAGCCACCATGTGCTGCACGTTCGTCTTACACAGAGTTTGTTTTTGTCTTGGGTGTCAGTCCCATGTTCATCTTCGGCCATTTGTTGCAAGGTTTTGTTCCTTTTGTGCGTAGGCCACCATGTGCCACACGTTAGCTTTTGTTGTAGTGGATGCTTTTCACTACCTTTCAATGGGGTTTGGTTCATAGGGTCCCTTATTTTGGGCAGGAATTTGGGTTTTAGTCCCTTTTTCAACATTTAGACATCTTTGTTCTCTGTACATGGTGTTATAGACTTTATTCTTTAATTTTTGTTTCTTCATTAAAGGAGGTGGATGGGTAAATCTTATGTATCTTTCCTGCTGGTGTGGTTCTGTTCCCTCTTATGATGTGGTTTCTAGTTTTCATCCCGGGGTTATGGACCATTTACTTTTGTGTACATTGTTGTTTATAGTTTTTATAGTTTAGTTTCATTGATCTTCTATTTTATTGAATGGAGATAATGTAGTATATTCATGTTGTGTTATTATGTACCATGTTATCTTGTTTCTAGCTGCTCAGCCAGTATGAGTGTTCTGAGTAGAATGTTGGTGCGTAGGCCATGAGTGGAATGCTTGAGTGACTGGGTATGAGTGGTGACAGTTGGTGGAAGTGATGAGCAGCTATCAGGCTGCTCCTGGTGGGGCTGCTCTACAGACTTTAGCTGGATCTAAGCTACATGTTTATCTAATTGAATAAACCCACTTAAACTACATCCTACTAGTGTGGACGAAATTATTACAGTTTTCCCTTTTACACTTTCAAAATTTTCATTTAAAAAAAATCTTTTTCACATATTCCCCTTCTCTTTCTTCTTTTTCCCCTCTCAATCCTCCTCCTTGATCATTCTGTACTTTTACGTGTCTTTTCTTCTTACATCAGAATTTATCATCTTATACATGGTTAATGTTATTTCTCCCCTTCACCATGTCTGACTCATTTTTTATTATTCTCTGTTTATGTCTCTGAAAATTGTATGTTAGAATGTCAAGAGATTAGTCTCACCAATTAAGAGTCAATGGGGTATATTCACAAGAACTTGTGATAACTACCGCAAGAGTAGCGTAACGCAAATTTCAACATCGTAGCCTATTGTGGGAAAATAACCCAGTGGCAACGTGGAATTCCCAATGCAGCGGTAGCCTGCGATAGTCTGCCGAAACCGAGGACAATGTCTGCGATACAACCACCTCGATGGAGACAAAAACACAAACCACAACACCAAAAAACCTGCGATGGTCCAAAGCGCGATGAGGAAATCAGCGATAAGCAGCGCCAGGCCTCCAACACACACCTGGCAGGCGGGAAAAATCACCATAAAAGTAGAAAAAAACACACACAAACTGACTAACACCCAAGCACCATGGAGGCAGCCGGAGCAGGCGCAATGGACAAGCGTGACCCCACAAGCACCCCAGACGACCAGCCTGGGACCTTGTGGACAGGGAAGGGCAAGGACAAGAAGAAGAGGAAGACAAAGTTCAGTACGCAGGCGAACTGGATCATAGTTACAGAGGTGATGGAACACCATCAACAACTGTTCGTGTCATTGGGCACCAAAAATGGAATATGGTGGGACATCGTGGACAAGGTGAATGCCGTCGGTGAGCACAAGAGGACAATGGATGAGGTCAAGAGGCGATGGAATGACATCAAGCTGAGGACCAAGGAGAAACTCTCTGCCAACCAGAAGGCAGCAATGCAGACTGGAGGTTGCTGGACGTTATGGAGAAGCTGGTGTTGACAGTCATCAGTGTGGAGACTGTGGCTGGAGTCAGGGGATCGTACACTGCTCAACAGGTCACAAAACAACCGCAACAGGGTGAGTGGCCACCAGGTACTGGGGGGACGGGTGGAGATGGGCACAATGGCACACATGCACAGTCAAGCAGAGCACAGTGCACACCCACAATGACTCTGGATTCTTGTCCAGATCTACAGACTGTCACAATGTACAATGCCATGCTGTCTGAATTGCAACATGTACCCTGCGGCTACATACATGTGGACACATTGTAATACACCATCTCCCCTTCACATGGCAGGGGCACAGTAAACACCTTCTACAGAGCAGTCCCAGCCACTCTTCACTGATGACAAGGAGGACAACACAAGCATCAACTACCAAACCATCCAAGACATCATTGACCTCATTCGCCACTCACCTCAAGTCAAGTCAAGTCAGAAATTTATATAGCGCGCTACATACCCATAGGGTCTCAAGGCGCTTGAGGAAGGGGGAGAATTACTTGTCGAATATCCAAGTTTTAAGTTGCTTTCTGAATGCTAGGTGGTTCTTAGTAAGCCGAAGGTGAGTGGGAAGAGAGTTCCAGGTTTTGGCTGCTAGGTAGGAGAAGGATCTACCTCCCATGGTGGCTTTGTTGATGCGGGGAACAGTAGCCAGGCCTTGGTTGGAGGATTGTAGTTGACGGGAGGGGGTGTAGAAGGACAGTCTTGTGTTGAGGCATTCGGGTCCAATTTCGTAAAGTGCTTTGTGTGCGTGGGTTAATAGGCGGAAGGTAATTCTCTTATTTACGGGAAGCCAGTGGAGGTTTTTCAGATGACCAGAGATGTGTTCTTTACGCGGGATATCAAGTATGAGCCTGGCTGAGGCGTTCTGGATGCGTTGGAGTTTTTTCTGGAGTTTTGCGGTGGAACCGGCGTAAAGGGTGTTTCCGTAGTCCAGGCGACTCGTGACAAGTGCGTGAGTGACCGTTTTTCTAGTTTCGGTGGGGATCCAGCGAAAAGTTTTTTTGAGCATGCGAAGAATGTTGAAGCAGGATGATGAGACAGCGTTGACTTGTCTGGTCATCGAGAGTGAGGAGTCTAGGATGACGCCAAGGTTCCGTGCGTGGTCCGTCGGGATGGGTGCTTTTCCAAGGGCCTCTGGCCACCAAGAGTCGTCCCAGGCGGAGGGAGAGGTACCTAAGATAAGGACTTCTGTTTTGTCTGAATTCAGTTTCAGACGGCTGTGCTTCATCCACTCGGCTACTTCTTTCATTCCTTCCTGTAAGTTGTTTTTGGCGGTGTTGGGGTTCTTGGTGAGTGAGAGGATCAGTTGGGTGTCGTCAGCGTAGGAGATGATGTTGAGATTGTGTTGGCGAACGATGGCTGCGAGGGGGCTCATGTATACGTTGAAGAGGGTGGGGCTGAGTGACGATCCTTGCGGCACGCCGCAGATGACTTCAGAAGCCTCTGATTTGAATGTAGGGAGCCGGACTCTCTGAGTTCTTCCGGTGAGGAACGAGGTGATCCATTCCAGTGCTTTTCCTTGGATTCCAATGTTACTGAGGCGATGTAATAGGGTGTTATGGCAGACTGTGTCGAAGGCTGCGGAGAGGTCAAGGAGGATGAGGGCGACTGTTTCTCCATTGTCCAGTAGGGTTCGAATGTCGTCTGTTGCTGCGATGAGTGCGGTCTCAGTACTGTGTTTGGCTCTGAATCCGGACTGTGAGGGGTCGAGGGATTTGTTGCTTTCGAGAAAGGCGGCAAGCTGGTTGTTGACAGCTTTCTCGATGACTTTGGCCGGGAAAGGAAGGAGCGAGATGGGGCGGTAGTTTTTGAGTTCGGTGGGGTCAGCTGTGGGTTTTTTCAGAAGGGCGCTGAGTTCTGCGTGTTTCCAGCTTTCCGGGAAGGTGGCGGAGTTGAGGGAGCAGTTGATGACGTCTCGGAGGCGTGGTGCTATGATGGAGTCTGCTTTGTTGAAGATGTGGTGAGGGCATGGGTCAGTTGGGGATCCTGAGTGGATGGAGTTCATCAGGCGGATGGTGTCCTCAGTGGAGATTGGGTTCCAGTTGTTAAGGATGTTCAAGGGGGGAGAAGGTCCTGCAGATGGTTGGGTGGGTAGGTCTTCGGGTCGGTTGTCGAAGCTGTTGTGGATGTCTGCAATTTTGTTGTGGAAGAACGAGGCTAGGGAGTCGCAGAGGGTTTGAGAGGGGGTGATGTCGTTGGAGTTTGCTGATGGGTTGGTAAATTCTTTGACGATGTTGAATAACTCCTTGCTATTGTGGGCGTTGTTATCTAGTCGGTCTTTGAAGGCGGCTTTCTTGGCGGACCGGATTAGTTGGTGGTGTATGCGGGTGGCGTTTTTGAAGGCGACTCCAGGATCAGAGCAGCCCCGCTACATCGAGGAGACCCAACCCACTACCCAAAGCACCCAGCAGGAGGCATCCACAGCCCTGGCACTCCACTAAGACCCCTAGGAACAACACATGACCTTCCAACGCCGTGTGCTGGGGTGCGAGAGGGAGACAGCAGATCAGGTGCGGTTGGGCTTCGGCATCATGGCAACCAAACTTGACGCCATCCTTGGGTGTATAGACCCGCTCCATGGTCTCCAATGAGATCTGACTGACATTGCTGGAGTCATGAAGCAGAGAGAAGAACACCTGTCTGCTCAGAGTGGCTCCAGCTAAACCAGCCATGAGCTGGCACACATGCGGAGGCTCATGGAGGACATGGTGCAGATGGAGGGAGAAACGATGGCAGCCACCGCTGCACAGCAGCGGAATGTAGCTGGGATCTACCATGCCCTGCAGATCCTCATCATGGCATTGCTGCCACAAGGCGTGGTGATGATGAATGCTGCTGTCCCCACACCATCCACATCTCCGTCCCCTGGAATGTCTCTGCCTCCCGGTGCAGCAGGCCTATCCACTCCGGCACCTGATGTGTCAGTGGCACACAGTGCGGCTGACAATCCACCTCCGGCCCCTGATGTGTCAGTGGCACACAGTGCCGCAGCCGGTACAGCAACACCCCAAGGTGGGGCAGAGCACACATCCAGGGATGAGGAGGTGGATGTGCCTGTGATCAGAAGGACTCAGTAGCATTCATTTCCGCCACTTGGCCTGTTTGTGCTTGGTCCCGCACATGGCCTCATGACCTTCCACTGACCCCCGATTCACACAGATGCACTCACCTTGGACTACGACATGGACTGCGACATCCTGTTTGATGATCAATGACACGGCGACCAAACTGTGGACTGCACCCCTCCTCTTCCGCAGTACTTATCATCCCTGGATGGACTCTGGCTAGCCCTCCATGGGTCCATTTTGTGTGGTGTGTTCGGCATTGCCAGGTACCGCTCCAGCTGCAGAACTGCACTGGATGTGCAATAAACATCCAGTGACGCACTGCTGTGTCATGTCTTTCATCAGTCATGTATGTATGTGTGGATGAATGTAGGGTCAGTGATTTCCCTTTGCTTCAATAATGCTCATCCTGTGGGATGCCAGTCAGAGGGTGCTACATGCCAATTTGTGTTACAGGTCCCGTGGACACTGCAACAAGATCAAACGCATCAGCCACTTTCTTGTCCGGACATGGACTGAACCACGTCCAGAGCTCCCGAGTCATTGTTGCAGGCCCTGCACTGGTATGGCGTACACCAGGCCAGACCACTCCACTTACGCTCTGAGGGGGACCTCATTGCTACCCATCGCAGGGATACTCGCTGGTGGTATGCAGGTCACTGGTCTAGTTGTCAGCATGTCACATCCACTCCCTGAGGGCAGGTATGCATGCACATCACACCCATCCGGCACAGGCATCACATGCCATGTGACACTGCAAATATAAGGGGCAGATGACATCACATACCCCTGTGCCGGTGGTGACTGTATGACGGATCCGAGGCCTTGAGGCCGACAAGGGCCTACCACCATGTGGCACTGACTGGGGTTGAACAGGGTGTGTGGCACACGCTGCATTGTGGACGGCACACCAGCAGACGCACTGAGAGAGATGCTGTCTTTTCTCTTGCCGAGAAATCCAGCTCCAGTGTTTCCAAGCTCCCCTTGCGGTGTGTTGGGAAATCGAGTCCTGAGACAGAGAGATACCAGACCTCTTTCATTCTAAACCAAGGTACGGAGCTGATTAGACCCTAAGAGAAATCTTGGATAGATTCTTGGCAAAAGAATACTAAACTTATGCTACACCACACTTACTTCTTCCCTCGTACTATACTTAGGTTAGATACATCGGGGTAGGCGTATTTGGAGGAGTGTGGCTCACTGATTAGAGCGGCAGACCCTGATGCAGAGGTCTGGACCGGGACCAGGGTTCAATTCCCGACACGGCAGGGTCCTGAGCCCAATAATGTCCACGGACTCGATAATTCTCGCCTCGGTGCCTACTCTAATCATGGGGTCCCACGCTGCAACTCTGGGCAATAGCTTGCTTAATCTCCACTACGGCGGCCCACCCCCTGCGGGATGCCTGGCTTTCACCTTGGGGATGCCCAGTAGGGGTTATCTCACAGGGAAAAAGCCAGGACGGGTTCCCAAGGCAAGCGCCTTGATGCCTTCGGGTGATACGTGCGCTATATAAGTCGCAATTCAATATATTAGAAGCACAAGTTGAGTACTTTTAGTCTTTATTTATTAATGTATGTATTTTATGGCTTAGAAACCATACCATGCTTTTACAGAATTATTTTATATTACTCTTCTTGCTGTGCGCATTATACTTTACAACCAGTATTACGATTGCAGCAGTTCATTTCTTCTGCATGAGAAAGAAGACTGTTCAATAAATACTTTTTATTGAAAACGCCCGTCTCTCTATTTCTCTGCACCTCTGATGAAACGAAGCATGCACGATGCACTGAGTGAAATATCTATCTATTGCTTCCACAACTCTGAAGATATGTTTTATCTTGGGGAAACAATAGTTGTCATGTTTATGCGGTTGTCAGAAACAAATCCCTTCTTGTTTATTCGATAAAGTTTCTAGTGACCTCTGAACTAGCTGGCACTCACAATTAGGTTTAATATGTTCGATAGAGACCTAGTCGACATAAGCCTTACGTCACATCTCTAGGATATATTATTCCAATGCGCAGAGCCTATTGGGAATATAGGAACTACACTACATGGCGCCCAACGCTTGGTAAGGCACTAATTTAATGCTAGATACTGAGTAACTCAGTCGTGCTTTTCACAGAGACCCCCTTTTTCCGTAAAATACTCCAGTAGACGTCTGGACTGGGTTAAAGGATAAAATATTTGCCATAACTGAGTAGGACGAAAATCCTATGTATTCATTTTTGGTTTAGTTCAACGTTGAAGGATACAGTGTTCCAAAATATTGTGCACCTTATCTTTTTTCCTTGAAACTTGCTCTGCAAAATTTCAGTCAAACAAAATGACAACCGATGGAGCTGCAGTAAATGCAAACCAACCAGGTTTAGACGTTACAGGTTTCCAACAAGACGACGCGGATACTATAATCATCCCGGAAAACTTAAGGAAAACAATAGCTATAAAGCTTAGAGAAAATGGCCTATCACCGAGAGGTGGCAGGGTGATATTTCTTATAGAGGCACATGAATATCGGCAGACAGAGGTATTCTATTCATGGATTATCTTCCCTGGAGCAAATCCAAGAACACACGTGTTCCACTTCTACAAGATAGAGGAACCTCCAGCGGAATACGTTCCTTTTGAGGACATTGAAATTCCATTAACTTACCAAAAGCATCAGCTCTGGTTTCAAGGCGCCCTACAACATCAAAATCACATTACCAGAGTCGGTCCACTAGGTAGACCAGGAGCAACATGGCTGGTAATAGCCAGCTATACACCACATCCTGACATTGAAAGAATGACAGAGGTAGAACTATTACCTCAGCTAAAACAATTAATTAAAATACATAGACAATTGGTACAATATGTCATGCGGACTCATAGGGCCCGATTCACAGAACTAACTTAAGACAAAATCCTAAACTTACTACTTTTGGTATTCACAGAAGTTAGAATTTTGTCTTAAGTTTGTCTTAAGATAGACTTAAGACAGACTTAAGTTAGGATTTTGTCTTAAGTCTGTCTTAAGAGTGTCTTAAGACAAACTTAAGACAAAATCCTAACTTCTGTGAATACCAAAAGTAGTAAGTTTAGGATTTTGTCTTAAGTTAGTTATGTGAATCGGGCCCTAACAGTCCAACCTGCTATAATAGTTCAACAGCACACCCCTCATCAGGGGAACACAAACAAAATTACACCACAGACTATACAATCAGTCATTGGTAAATTACCCACAAAAAGGGAACAAATTCCATTCTGGTTAGCTCAAAAGATTACTCAAATCGAGGCAGTATTTCCCGATAATACACCTCATGAGAAACACAGGATTCTAACAATCTGTTTACTAATGGGGATCGCACCACACCTGGAGGACTATGACACTTGGGGCACAGTCTTTGCTGCAATCTACACAAAAAACATGGTGTTCCTTCCTTGGCGTTAATACCAGACGTCCTGAAACAGATTCAAAATGAATACGAGGCAGAGCCTGCATTGAATCTAGGTATGAAATTACTGAAGGATTTCAAACAGGCATCAGCTATAATATGAGCTAATATTGAATGTGAAGCAGCATCCGTGGCAATCCACCAAAAATTAAAAGAACTTGATGTAACTGAGCAACCGTATAGGCATAAATCACCTTATCCTTATATAGGCAAAGAAATCATAACCATATTTATACATAACCCATGAAGTCCAAATACGACTAGGCTACTTCCACTAGTTCCAAAAAGCCACAATGATTTCTTGGAAAACTCGGCTTCAGCAGTTAGGGACTTTCCCTTGCTTGAATATTGATTTGTCCAAGAACTCATGGAGTTTTCAAAGAACTGAGACTCTTTGATGACGTTATTATGTCCAACTTTACGTCAAACTCGGCACCTTCAAGGTATAAATATGCCCACACTTGCCCTAGCAAACACATGGTGGTTTGGAGCAGTTCGACTATCTACTTGCCCTTCGCACCTCGCTACAGCAAGTGCCGAAGGAAGCCGACCCTCCAGCAGACGCACTGAGAGAAACAATGTCTTTTCTCTTGCTGAGAAATCCAGCTCCAGTGTTTCCAAGCTCCCATTGCGTGGTGTTGGGAAATCGAGTTCTGAGACAGAGAGATACCAGACCTCCTTCATTCTAAACCAAGGTACGGAGCTGATTAGACCCTAAGAGAAATCTTGGATAGATTTTTGGCAAAAGAATACTAAACTTATGCTACACCACACTATGGGGCCCATTAGGATCGCGGACGGAGTTGTGTCTGTCCGCGACCCCTGAGTAGGAGGGAACCTCCGCATGGCCTGCGGAGTTCCCTCCTGTGAAATTAGGATGTGACCTCCACCCTCGCGGTCACATCCTCTATTTTTACCATTGCGGCAGGTGCGGCTTCAAGCTGCACCCGCCGCAATGGTAAAAATGCATGCATTGCATTTATATGCAAAAAGCGGCAGGCACCGTGCAGTGCCTGCCGATTTCTGCATACAAATACAGCGGGGTATCATAGGTACCCCCCCATGTGCACCCTCCACCCCCCCCCCTTCACCCAGGGGGCCCGCAACGGGCCCCCGCAGTGAAGTCCCACATGCTTTTCCACAGCGGAAATCCCGCCACGGAAAAGCATTTTTTCAGACACATCCTAATATGGCTGGCGGTGTCTGTGAGACACCGCCACCATATTAGAGCTTTTCCGCCGCGGTTGTAAGTCAACCGCGGCTGAAAAGCAGCGGACTGAAACCAGGATCCACCAGCCATCCTCATATGGCGGAGGGTCTTTGGTGCGTCCGCTGCGGTTTTCCCGCATCCTCCGGGCCGGCGGTGGCTTCCGCCGGCCCGGAGGATGCAGGAAAACCGCGATCGTAATGAGCCCCTTACTACTTCCCTCATTCTATACTTAGGTTAGGTACATCGGGGTAGGCGTATTTTAGAAGCACCAGCTGAGTACTTTTAGTCTTTATTTATTAATGTATGTATTTTATGGCTTAGAAACCATACCATGCTTTTACAGTATTATTTTATATTACTCTTATTGCTGTACGCATTATACTTTACAGCCAATATTATGATTGTAGAAGTTCATTTCTTCTGCATGAGAAAGAAGACTGTTCAATAAATACTTTTTATTGAAAACGCCTGTCTCTCTATTTCTCTGCACCTCTGATGAAACGAAGCATGTACGATTGACTGAGTGAAATATCTATCTATTGTTTCCACGACTCTGAAGGTACGTTTTATCTTGGGGAAACAAAAGTTGTCTTGTTTATGCGGTTGTCAGAAACTAATCCCTTCTTGTTTATTCGACAAAGTTTCTAGTGACCTCTGAGCTAGCTGGTACTCACAATTAAGTTTAATATATTCGATAGAGACCTAGACGACCTAAGTCCTACGTCACATCTATAGGATATATTATTCCAATGCGTAGAGCATAATGGGAATATAGAACTACACTACAGCGGAAGGTGTGAGGTGAGGCCAGGGTGTGCATGGGCGGGCATGCTCCGATGAGCGGTGGAAGGCGCTGGGATGACTTTGCCTGGGTGTGCTTGGGCGGGCGACGTTGTCTTGTGCAAGTGTGTGTACTGTGCCAGTCATGTATCTAGACTCTGTTTCAGAAGACGGCTCTGACTCTGATGGGTGACCTGGTGTACTGCTATACATACCGGCAAGTGGTTGGAGACACACCACTGGCAGCAGGTGAGCAGTGTGGCCTGGGTGCGCAGGGGCAGCACTCTGTCTCTCTCCCCCTCTCTTCTTTTCTCTCTCTCTACCTCTCTTATTCTCTCTCTCTCTTGCTCTCTCTCCCCCTCTTTTCTTCTCTCTCTCCCTCTTGTCTCCTCTCTCTCTCTCTCTCCCTCTTCTTCTCTCTCTCTCTCTCCCCCTCTCTTCTTCTCTTTCTCTCTCTCTCCCCCTCTCTTCTTCTCTCTCTCTCCTTCGCTCTCTCTCTGTCCTTTGATGTGCTCAGGACACACCTTCTCATCATGTTTTTTGTCTTGCAGGCTGTGACCTACGGATTG
This sequence comes from Lissotriton vulgaris, assembly GCF_964263255.1. NCBI lineage: Eukaryota > Metazoa > Chordata > Amphibia > Caudata > Salamandridae > Lissotriton > Lissotriton vulgaris. The sequence goes on along the minus strand of NC_141685.1, from coordinate 1,403,408,585 downwards.
CCCCGCGGGGAGCCGCCATTTGTGCCTTCATTTAACTTCTGTGTTCATTTCAATTAAGTTTCATTGGTTGCTTCGAAAGTGAATGCGTGATGCTCATTTCTGTGATGACACATGCATGTCACCATTTGTCATTGTGCGACATCAGGCAGATTATTTCTGTGGCATGTCTTTGGTCGGGGGTGCCAGGGAGGGGTGGTCCTGGGTGTGGTGTCATTGGGTGTTGTTGCCCTCTTGGGTGTCCGTGCTGCATGTTCAGTTGCTCCATGGCATCTGTTTGTCTTCAGGTGTGGCTGTGGGCTGGGCTCCCTTTTGTGGTGCAGGCTGTGGTCCTACTTTACACCAGGTGTTAATTTCCTGCTGCTAACGCGCCTCATCGCGTCTTTTGTGTTCTCATTGCCAATCTGGCTGGTCGTTGTGAATGTTGAGGTGTTGTGTTGTCGCAGCTTTTTGCACGGGAACGCCTACGCTGCATCTCATTAGCAATAGTTGCGGGGGTCCTCCGTGGCAATGTTTTTTGCGGCTGCTATCGGTGGAAAACTGGTGCTGTGGGCTGTTAGCACTAGCTTATGAATGGGGGGTAAATTTATCCTGACTTTGGCTGCGATAAAGTGCTGTTAATTCGGCGGTAGCTCCTTGTGAATATGCCCCTAAGTTTGCTAATTTTAGAAGGGATCTGCAACTCACCTTTTCATCATGGTGGCCCCTTTTTCTACAGCTGAGCGTCCCACCTTCTCTTAGAATGAAGGGTGGTGTTATAAGCAGCATGAACACAAGCATTTAGTTTAAATGCCCCAAAGCAAACAATATGGCGGGTCCTACTTTGGAACGCTTAATAATTGTGCGTTCCAAAGAAATGTCAGCCATCTTAAAAGCTGATCCGTTATAAAAAGTAGGGAGTGGGTGCTTTGGAATTAGGCCGGTCTGAAGCAGACAAAGCACTTACCACGCGCCACCTTTGGAGTTCTACTTTTCGAAGGGGGGAAAAACTTTGCACATGCTGCATGGCTCTGCCAAAGCGGGGGAAGAACTCCAAACGTTTGTGCCACAAGTGAAGTGCCCAACACACGCTGAATATAAAGGGTCCTCAAGCGCTGGCCACGTGCTAGTTGCTTGTAAAATGTGGTGCAACATACAGAGCTGCAGAGAAATATACATAAACAATATCAAAATACGAACGGAAAAATTAAACAAATAATGTGACAGGAGGGGTCAGGCAGACAAAGCGCTCTTCTTGGGAGTGCTTCTTCTTGAAGGGAGGAGGCGCTTTCCACACACTGCATGCCTAGCAAAATGTGGTGCAACATAAAGAGCTGCAGAGAAATAAACTTAAATAATACAAATGACGTGGTGGGAGGGGTGAGGCAGACATAGCTCTCGGAGCACCAGGCACACATCCTTCATGAACTACAGGATCAGGTGAACAAAGAAAAAAGAGTACGCCAACAAATAAACAAAAGAGATGGGGGTCATGTAACAGATCAATACTCCAGGGAAGGTGCAACACACGAGAAGGTGGGACATATAACGACAAGAAACCATAGAGAATGAAGCTTTTGGGAACAATACACACATTAACCAATTGGCAGGAGGGTGCAGCCAAAGACTGTAGAAGTGAATACAGCATGCCTCACAAAGCAGCGCAGGCGCTTTGCTTGGCTCAAAACTGCTTGCAGCGCGAGGCACAAGCCCTTCGTGAACCTCAGGATGGGGTGAGCGGCCTACAAATCAGAAATAAACAAAAGAGTAGGGGGATGAAACTGGCTAATACTCCAGGGGAGGCGCAACACATGAGAAGGTGCAACATATAATGACAAGAAACCATTGAGAATGAAGCTATTGGGGACGACACACTTAAACCAGCGAGGGCGTGACCAAAGACTGTAGAAGTGTATACAGCATGCCTTGCAGAGCAGCGCAGGTGCGCTGCTAGGCTCAACCTAAAAACTACGATCATCCTAGGAGGCCTGTAATAACTTAGCAGACAGAGAGAAAATGCATGTATGGATCTCACTAAAAAATATAGCGGCTGCTATCCAGCTTGAAAATCTATTGAGTCGAAGCCGTGGCCGTAAGCATGGAAGCGGCCACAAGCCGCCACACCCCCCGCCGCGCAGCCCTACATCAGCCGCTATATCGGAGAACCATACCGTAGAGCCAGGGAGCGTGCCCCCCTTAGCAGCACCAGCAGCAGTGGTAAGCTCTTGGTTTCCCTACGCCGCAGCAGTTAGTGCACACACAGAACCACGCTTGTTCATTTGCAAGGAGCGTGTTGTGTGGGGGAGGGGAGGGAGAGAGGGTTGTTAGTGGCCGCCAGCTTCTCAAGCAAAGCAAAGCAACAACAGGGACTACAGGGACAAGACAAGCCCGGCCCTCAACCCAGCCTCCACCGACTCTCCCCCTGGCCTCCGCCAGCGGCAGCATTCAGCCACCCAACCGAGCTGGCGCTTAACACAGCAGGAGCTGCACATCAACCTTTCCAACGCCGAGTCAGCCCTACTCCCCAGTACCTCGGGGGTTGAGAGAGGAGGTGTTCTCCTTTCTGTACTCACCTCGCAACAGCTGCTTGCACCCCTCTGCTGATTCTGATTCTACCCATTCCAGCAAAATTAGGTAAGATCGCATTGGTCAGCAGCCAGCAGCCAGTACACTCAATTACCAACTCCCTCTCCCACCCTTGTGGCCCCCACGGATCTCCTTGGAGTGAATCAGAAAAAACGGCAAGCGGGATTGTCATGAGGTCTGGAAGAGTAAGAAGATCTATAACAAGGCCTTCACCCAAACGAAAAAGAAAGGAAGTCGCATGTGAGAACCACGGATGTAAAATTACTCCAGAAAACGACGATCAGAGTGAAAACAGCATCAGGGACAGCAAAAGCACTAGCAAAGGGAGCACCAAGGACACAAATTGAATGTCCGATAACTAACAAAGAAAACAGCCCATTATTCACAACAGAGCAAAACAATGCAAATCAGCCAAATGTTACACTCGGATGTATGACGTAATATCGAAAGACAAAATATAGACATACAAAAATATCGAAGCAAAAATATCGACATCAAAAATATCGAAGTTGTATCTACCTAAAGGTAAGTACAAAAATATCGAGAAAAAAAATATCGTAGTACAAAAATATCAAAATAAAAAATATTGTTTTTTTAAATGTATTAATAATAATGTAGAAATAATTAAAAAATATATATAATAAAATAAATTATAGATATAAACATTAAAACATATTTAAAAATTAATAACTAATACATATACATTTAAAATAAATAAAAAAACTCTACATATAAATTAATATATATACTTACTCCACATATTGCATCAGTAGGGAAAGCGTTGGATAGCGTAGGGGTAAAAATTACTATTTCCACTCCAGAGGGTGCAACAGTAGGGAAAACGTTGGATAGCATGGGGGTAAAAATTACTATTCCCACTCCAAAGGGTGCCACAGTAGGGAAAGCGTTGAATTGCGTAGGGGTATAAATTACTATTCCCACTCCAGAGGGTGCAACAGTAGGGAAAGCGTTGGATAGCGTAGGGGTAAAAATTACTCTTCCCACTCCAGAGGGTGCGACAGTAGGGAAAGCGTTGGTTAGTGTGGGGGTAAAAATTAATATTCCCACTCCATAAGGTGCAACAGTAGGGAAAGCGCTGGATAGCGTAGGGGTAAAAATTACTATTCCAACTCCAAAGGGTGCAACAGTAGGGAAAGCGCAGGATAGCGTAGGGATTATATTAACATACTTATCAATTACATATTTTTTTATACCAACATTTTTTTTTATATTTTATTCACAAAAATATATTACTAAATACCAAATATTTATAATGAATATTTACCTAAATAACAAAAAATTACTTACCACACTACTCCCCCTTCAACACACAACACACTACACATACAAAAAACACAATTAATCTAAATATCAATTAATCAGTTAATAAGAATTAATATTAATAAATTAATGTAATTATAAATTAACTAATTGACAAATATTAATGACCAATTAATAATTATTGACGAATTAATAATTAATTAACAAGAAATTAATTTACAATAAGAATAAACAATATTTATTAATAAATTATTTATAATTAATATTATAAAATAATTAAACAAAACTAATTATCAATTAATTAATTAACAATGAATTTATAATAAATACCAATAAATAAATACAATCTCTTTAATTAATTTAATTTAACACACCCTATTCCCCTATAAATACACAACCCACTACACATACATAAATTACATACAAAATGTAATTATCATTTCATCAATTAATAATAATTAATTACCAATTAATAATTAATTAACAATAACAAAAAATGAAACATATTAATACATTAACTCTAATTAATTTAGTTAACTAATTAATAATAATTATTTATCAATTAATTATTAATCAATAATATAAAAAAAAAAAGCATTCATTATAATTAAATTACTTCCCACCCTATTCCCCTGTAAACCCCCAAACCCGCTCTGATACTTAAACGCTAAATGTAAACAAAATTACTAATTTCTAAACATACATTAAAAAACATGTTTAACAAACATATAAAATACATATTAAAATACATAACACTAAACAAAATTTCGATATTAGTAACATTGATATATTTGATATCGATTTTACTAACTTCGATATTAAAACCATCGATATTACTCAGCTTAAAGTTGATATTCTGTCCATAAATATTATTGCACATCGATATTCTGTACCATTGAAATTAAAACATCGATATTACTGTATATCGATATTTAAATTTCGATATTTTGGCTACTCACCGTTACACTCAAAAGCGACAAAAGCAAAAACCTGAACTAACTTATACACATGGAAGGACAACCTCCAAGGAAGGTCACAAACTACTACCAGTCGAACATTTATACGAAATTAACTTTTTTAATGATTCAGGAAAAGCAATCCACTCAAACAATCACCACTGCGACCCACCGGAGTAGACAGTTCCTTGTCTCAAACATCAGGAACAACAGCCATAGAAATACATATGGTCACAAACCATATGGAGACCACAGCCCACTCGAGAAGTACAATGGGGGACGGAGACCAACGGGGCAAAGTTGACGACACCTTTGAAGCAACTGAGGGGGCCATCAGTCAGAACAACTCAACAAAAGACTCAGGTGACCAGGAAAAAAACTCCAGGGGGCTCGTGCCGGGGAAGGAGAATGAGAGCAAATGGGCCATAGTATTATAAGGGCACTCGGAGCATCAGAGTCCCAACGACTCAAGAGGACAGCCATCCTCCACCTACCTCTCTCCATCCAATCAGAACACATTGAGCAAACATGATCCTCTCCATATAAACAACTGACCATACAAGGCGATACTTTAATTGCTGAGAAGCAGCAAAGGAATACTGATCCCGCAAATCTCCCCTCATACTTCTTATACGAGGATTCGTGTACCACTGATAGCGACATGACCTTTCTGATGTCACGAGAATGGGAGGGCCTAGTGGCATCATATAACGTTAAACCAACCTTTTCTAGTTCCACTGAAGAGCACTCTAACCCGCACACCAAGGGGAGTAGACGCCCTACCGATACATTCTGGGCAACTTTACTTAACACAATCCAGATGTCGGCAACAGCACTGCAGTATCAATCCGATAAACTAGACATGCAGCTGATCATCCTGCAAACGCTAGCAGAAGCTACTTCAGGGATAGAAAGAAAACGTACTGATCTTAATGGCCTCATAAAAAGAGGACAAGAAGCCGCAAAACTATCTCAAATAATAAGAACTGACTGCGTCTGTTCCCCAATAGTCGACAAGCTATCTACACTACCCACGATGCTAGGGAACCTCTTGGGGGATTTAAAACTAAACACAATAACGCACCCTACAATGGAGGTCAAGTCCGGAAGAACAAGCCACTGTGAAAAACCTTTGGGAACCAGCAACAACTATCACATCGCTATCAAGCAAGGGGACTAATCTCCAAACTCCAAATGCTCACCAGAAGTGTCCCTTCCGAACATCTCAATTAATGAAAGGGCTGGTGCAGAGACATCCACGAATGCGCGAGCTCGCCGGAAACAAAAAAGGAAGGGTAGGAAAAGAAAGACAACAGGAGTAGATTACATTGACGAGAACCAGCAAATGACTACATCTAGGGATAAGGAGCACACAGGAGAAATCATGAAGTTCATCGAAGAAAAAAAGTCAACACCTCAAGATAATAAATCATTCAACACTAATATCTCAAAAGCAGCAGAGACCCCTGCACTGATATCTTCCAAAGAGAAAACAAGCAAACAGATAGTGCAGAAGCACAGTAGCCAAGCCAGCCATAAGCAACCTAGTAGTATACCCGAACCGGCGAATGACACACAAAGCAAATGAAGAACTATAGCAGAAAATCTGCCAACAGTAAAAACACAACCCGGCGCACAAGTCATAGAGCAGGCCCTAGAGGAGTCCGTCCAAATCAACACAGAAGTAATAAATACCGACCCACCCACAAACAGTGTTATTCATTGCAAGGAAATCGCTGTCCAAGAACAAAAGACCAAGGTAAGCACACAAAGCACAAATAAGCCAGCCACTGAACAGGCAAAAGAGGACCACCATGGAGCCAGCTCAGAAAGCAACGAAATAATAAATAAAATCCAGCCCCCTTACAGGGTTGAACAATATGAGTCAAATACACATCAGCGAATACCGACCTCTGGAATAAAAGAGCCAGACCTCATCCTATTTATTCCAGAATTCAAATCCAGAGGAAGAGTGGACTCTCTAAATAGGAGTAATATATTAAGACTCATCCACTCAATTGAAAATTTAAAACACATTAACACAACAGACCTGCTCGCAATTGAATTTCACTCTTCCCCAGATCAACATGGACATGAAATGACAAAGTCAATATGGAAAACAAACGACTTAGCAGAACAAATCCTGGGGGAAATGCTCAGATTCTCTCAATGGGGAATAAAGCTTGAAGCAGGAAAAAAAACAGCCTACCCTACCCAGCTCCGAGAAGAAAGAAGAAAAGAATATCCACAAAGAGTCAAATCGATCTTAAAAGGAGCACATAGTTATTCCCCAGGACCCGACAGTAACTTACCACACTTAAAACATTTAACAACTCTGCAACCTGATTTAAACTGGGCAAACATCCGGGGGACAATAATCACAAAAGACACAAGGTGACAAAGGGCTTCAGGCCAGACTTCTACGAAAGCGGGCAATTCGAATATTAAAATATACGTTTGGAACATGAAACGGTCTGTCAAGCAAACTGGAAGACCCAGAAACATCTGACTAGTTAAAATCATTCGATCTGATCTTACTCCAAGAAACCTGGGAAGAGGAAGAGATACCCCTGCAAGGATATACAACTCAAATCCACCCAGCAATTTGAGGTTCTTCCTATGGTCACAGCTACGGAGGATTGGTGTCACTCGCCTCAATACTAACAATAGGTACAATGGAAGAAATCAACATAAACATCACTCCCCCTAGTGCCATACAGGCAATAGTAATAACAATTGAAAACAATCAGGTGGCTCAACCAGTATACATAATAAATGCATACATTCACTCCAATCACAGACTAAAAGGGGCAAGAGAACTTGTAAGCGAATTGGTAAGACTCATGGAAGAAAGGGAAATGGAGAACTTACTTCTGGCAGGCGACTTCAATCTTCACCTTTTTGGAAAGTCATCAGAAGATTAAATAGCACAGGAATTGAACATTGCGTGAGGAATAGCAAACCAATCCCCAGCCTCTCCAAACAAGCAAACAAGATGCTCAAATGAACTACTGAAAGATCTGGAGCAGTTAAATCTGAGAGTATTAAATGGTTTATTCAAAGAGGACACACCGCCAGCACTAACATATTTTTCCTCAGCCACTTCTTCTCACCTCGACTTCACCCTTGCAACACTACCATTGTTTGAAATAATAAGTTGGAGAAAATGGCCAAAGCGAGCAACTGCCACTAGAAGTGATACTAGGTGTCACTAGTGGGAACGACATGGAAGCAAGGAAAAGCATCGGGGCAGAGTATACCTCCAACTTTAGACGGATAAGGTGCAAGATCCACAAAGCAGAAGAATTAACAACCAACGCAAAAACAATCTGCCACCAGATAACAAGATTGACAAAGAATCCATTAGAGGCTTGGGAAGAATTTGTAATGGAACTTGGAACAACATAAGCCACAGAGCAAAAAAACCCAAAGCAAACACATCTTGTAACATATTCGGTAAGGTAATCACACCAGAGATAAAAAACCTAAAACAGAAAATAAACCAGATCCTAAGGAGGCTCCGAAAACAATCGAACAACGAAACCCTGCAAAAAGATTTGCGAACCCTAAAGGCTTAACAAAAGAAGAAGACCTGGGAAAGGAAAAGGCAAATGAACGAGGAACTCTGGACGAAAATTGTGCACAACTCAAAACAGAAAAACTGTGCTAGATTCTGGAAATCCACAGGCTTCAACGGCCAGGTCACAAAGGAATTAACTCACACATATCTGAATCCGAATGGGCATATTATTTATCAAACCACTTCAATGATAAGAACCCAGAGGGGTACCCACCCCGAGGAAAAACTTGGACAATCAAGAAGTTTCCAAGCACTAATAAAACAGGAATACAAAAACACGAAGCATACAATGACTCCAACAAGACTGAGCCCCCGCGCACGATTGCAAATCTGGAGGAGGAAGTAACAACAAGCTCCATACTAACCTCAAACAGGAAGGAAAAAAACTACTTTGCAATAGCTGTTAGGATTAAGCCACAAATGTCAAAAGGGAAACTAGAAGGTGCTCCTGGCCCCAACGGAATCCGGCCAATAATGTAGACGCTGACTTCTGGAGCGACACACTGGTGCCAGTCTTCCAGAAAATTAGGGAAACAGTGATATGTCCATCATCCTGGAGAGGATCAATAATAAGTCCTATCTATAAACAGGGTGAAAGGAGCAATCCAAGTAACTAGTGACATATTGCCCTAATTGACAAAGAGGCAAAGTACTATGCGCGACTCCTCTTGGAGCAATTAACATCCTGGGCAACCTTAAAACACATCATCCCAGCAATCCAAACCGGATTCAGTAGAGGTCAGGGCACAATAACTAATATTACTGCGCTAACTCTACTGATAGACGTGGTAAAGACAGCCAAGAGCTCGCTATTTCTATGCTTCATAGATTACAGCGCTGCGTTTGACCATGTAGACCGCAGCAAACTCTGGCAGAAGCTGGAAAAATGGGGTCTTCCCGGGCCACTTCTAAAACAGCTGATACTAATACATACCAACACTTGGGTCAAGATCAAACTGGTATCCGGAATGCACCTTGCAAGGCAAATCATTACCACCAAAGGTCTAAAACAAGGATGCGTCCTTGCCCCCATGCTATTTCATCTTTTCCTCGCTGATCTTCCTGGAGAATTGGACAAAACCAAATTGCATGCCCCGCGGCTGGGAGACATTTTGCTATCAAATCTACTCTACGCAGATGACCTGGTCTTAATTAGCCGGTCCCCTATTGGACTATAACATCTGCTGGACACCACCAACAAATTCTCAATAAACAATGCATTAAAGATTAACTTAAACAAATCAAAATCTATGACAGTGAATTACAATAAAACAAAGAAACTTGAATGTTTCCTGGATGGACAGAGGCTAGACCACATAGCCACTTTCAAATACCTAGGTGTTCTTTTTGAAAGCAGAGGTTCATTTAAACCCCAACTAGAGGCCATCCGTCGGAAGGGCACAACATTCTACTTCTCAATGAAACCACTGAAGAAAGTTCTCTCCGACCGGTCACTGGATCCCCTCCTACAGGTCATCAGATCACGTTTACAGCCAATGCTCACATATGGCAGTGAACCCATGCAAGGGAAAGACGCCACGGCTCTAGACAAAATAATCAGTAGAGCATAGAGGGCAATCTTCCATCTGCCGAACTACGTCTCCCCTGCCCACATCCGCCTCAAATTTGGTCTTCAGAGACGAATGGTGGAGAGAAGAGGCACCTATATAAAAAGTTGGCACAAAATCAGAGGCACTGAGCAAGTATCTTTAAACGCCCACCTCTGGACCGAACTGTCTATCCGAGAGAACTCACCCACCCGGAAGTACCTACTAGAATCACTGGAATGCCTGGGATTAACAAACCTCTGGGAGTCATCCACATACAAGCAATAAACAGTTAGTTAGGACCAAAGGGAATTTTAAAAACCATGCTCCAATATGTTCCCTACAAACATATTACAACAAATATATCGGAGGGTCTGACACACAATGTATCCTAACAGGGTGCCTTATAACAACTTCAAACCAGGTGTATCAAGAACAAGAGAGTCATCCCCATGATGATCAAGGAGGGATGCCCATCAGTCACCACACGGAACAGCCCTTCATCATTTGGGATTCCACCAAGACCACTGCTGGGATAGCCGGTCAACTATCACGGTCTGGGGTCCTGATGTAGGAAGGAGCTCCACCGCTGATCAGTGAGGTCTAACTGAGGTCTTGCTTCTCAAGTTCTGAGGGTGAAAATATCAAAACTTGGGGACTGATGTTGCAGTGCTCAAAGGGTGTAAAAGTAAGAAGAAAAAAACAACAACAAAAAAAAGACTAGTGAATGTAAAATAGGATAGGGGGTACTTATAACTTTATTCCGGTGTTACCCCGCCTTCCAATGTTAAAAAGTAGTAGTTAGTAACAGTCAAAAATATACAGATCGTCTAGATGTTTTATGTGGTCGACATGTTTCAGCAAACTAAAGACATATTCGTCATTGCTTTCTTCAGGACCATATTAACTAATAACTACTGCAAACTAAGTGATAGTGAATACAACTAAGTGCTCAAAATCAAAAAAAGATACAGAGGTCACCTGATGTAACTAGGTGTTCTGCTCCCTCTTAACATGAATTCTGAAAAAGAGGAAACAGAGAGGTTTGAAGAATGCAGCCAAGGCTGTTCTGTTAGAAAAACGGCGTAACATTAAATTCATAATTATGATTAATAATGAGTATCAATACAGTATACTAAATGCCTCTAATCATGAAGTGCATACATATAATCATTGGGCCTAATCTGTTGACTACCAATGAAGAATTTTAACCCATCTTACCATTTTTGTAAGAGGTATAGACCTCACTCCACCTGGCCACGGCTCAGGAAAGAGGAGAAGCACCGCTCTGAGATAGAAAGAGATGTAAATACGCAAGCATTAATACACTCAAGCTACCGTTTTACTCCAAAAGTCGAAGTAGCGCATGTCAAGCCAGGAGATTGCTCACTCTCAAAACGCATACATAACAGCATATACATAAATGGCTAGAAACGTGCCATCACAGAGTAAATGCTAAAGTGAATACGGCTCCATAGTGTTATTGTTGCTCCCTCTATCTCAAAGAGAATGAAGAAGACAAAGCCCACACAATATTTGTACATCTGTGTATCCAGTAATCATGCCTGTTCTATGTGGTTCAACCGCTCAAAATGGCCAATTCATTCAAGTCTCGTGTGGCCTGTTATCCGTGTCTCTCACTGGCACACACATTATCTCCATCATTCAGCGTGTCACACACACATAGGAAATAAAAGCATTTCCAGACCGCGAGATGACCCGGTATATACTCCTCACCTGTCCGTCGGTAATGCAGCGTCGGCATCCAAGCCGATCGGGGAGGTACCGGCGGACGGTCGGGAGAACCGTTATATTGTGTCGTATGATTGGTCTACAACGCTCACATGATGGTTTTTCATAACCGGAGTGTAAGCTCTCTTCTAATTGGCTGAAGAGGACGAACTAATGGCCAATCAGGATGCCATGTTTATCGGAAGGCATGCTGCTGTTTGTAAACACTGCTGTGCAAGCAAACTCTAAATAACTTTATTAAATGGAATCTCTGAGTGCTGAAAACACGAACAAACCTCCAAAAAGGATTGAATACACTGCATGCCTATCAATTCGGAGGTGTTAGAGTCCACGATCTCCCGAATAAATGTAGAAGCACCTCGGCAGAAAATCAATCAAACCGGGGTTGTTTGTCATAAAGCTAATAAGCTGGGACATATGTAGAAAGGCTGTGCATAACGATTAGATGCCTACACTGGATTGTCAAGGATTTAATTAGGCTGTTACGCACCCAACAGGATTTTTTGGCTATATTAGTAACAATAATGCCTGAAAATGACAACAAACTAAGGCAATATTAGTTTTTGCGATGTTGCAATGGGTAAACACTGTTGATAACCACGACGTTATAGTGGGTAGAAGGATATCCCAAGCCGGTGATGGGTAGGAAGATATCCCAAACCGGTGGTTGATTGTACCAAACCAAATGCGATTTCTACTAATACACAAGATCAGACATCTTCGAATTAAGGAAAGAATGATTGTACCTCGTAGAGGTGTGTGGCAATTCATCAATATGTGGTAACTATTGGAAAGTGTAGATGCTCCTCGCCATCACTCATCCACAGATTTTATATTGAAAATGTTTAATCACATTTAGGGACAAGAAGTGTTAGTGTAGGGAACGATGACTGATCTTCCATACAAGGGAAGGTCCATGTTCAAATTAGGTTACACTAACCATTACAAACTATATGGTAATCAAAGAGAAACCTATTAGGATCAGAGGGTTGACCAATGTATGTCATCATTCAAACCCACCCGGTTGGTGCCCATCTTAAACACCCATTTCTGTTCTCTGTGTAAAAGGTATTTGGATACATCAGTGATATGCACAGGGATGTGAGGCTGTTCTATCACAGTCCACTGAAACGCAGTTGAAGGATGACGTGCTTCTAAGAAATGATTCGTGAGTTTGGTCGCTTGCCTCTTACACCTAATGGTGCTCTTGTGTTCAGAGATTCTTATCCTGATCTTACGAGTTGTCATCCCTATGTATTTTAACCCACAGGGGCAGGTGATAAGAATCACAATGTTCTCACTATAGCAGTTCGTGAACTTGGATTGAATCCACGGTCTGGAAGTGCCAATGTCCAATTCAGTAGATTTTTTCGTTTGGGGACACAAATTGCACATCCCATAAGGATGGTGACCTACAACTGGAGGGAGGTCCCATAACATCCCTAGAGCCCTAGGTCTGTCCTCACGTGGTCGTGTTTCGACCAGTCGATCCCTAAGATTTGGTCCTCTTTTAAAAGAAAAGAGGGGACTTTGGATCGAGACGTTGTCCGAGTTGAGAATGGACCAGTGTCTCATTACCACTTTCTTGATGTTGTTAGACAATGTCCCAAAAGTGGTCACAAAAGTCATCTTTTCCAACGGAGGTTTCTGCACAGGAGGTTCCAAAAGGGCCAGACGATTGTTGTTCCGCGTGCGTTTCAGAGAGCGTTGAACTAGTCTGGGGGGATATCTTCTTGAGATAAGCTGTTCCTTGAGGGCCTGAGAGTGTGTCTTGAAGGCCTCTGCATTTGAACAGTTCCTGTGAACCCTCAAGAATTGCCCATACGGCAGGCTGTCTCGTAGGGACTTAGGGTGATGACTGTCAAAACACAAAAGAGAGTTCTTCGCCAAAGGTTTCCTATATAATTCAGACTGCAGACCATCTGTAGTGGCAGTGATTAGTAAATCCAGAAATGCTAATCTTGAATTCCTTTCAACCTTTAATTGAACAAAACACAACAGGTAACTCAAAGGCAATACGTATCCTATCAGTAATAAAGAATGATGGGGGCCATCAGGCCGGTTACCAGTCTCGTGGCTCGAAAGTCTGTATTCAGCCCACGGCAAAGTCTGCCAGTTGTGAAGACGGGGCTGGATTTCTTCGTAGCCCATAGCCTGCTGCTTCCCCATGGAACAATACCCTCCTGGGGGTTTCTTGATGTGGAATTCCGGCGGACCAGGCTCCCGTGGGGGGGTTGAGGGCTGGTAGTTTTCAGCGTCTCAGCGGTAACAGGACTCGCTGCTGAGATTTCACCCCTGGTGCTACTTTCACTTCCGAGTTGACTCAAGTTCGCTTCTGGCCGGTTGGGCGAGTCTTGGCTGGATTCTTGGCAGTGGTGATCCTCTGTTGGATTGGGTGCTTTCTTGAAGAATGAGACGTTGCGTGTGACGGTCTCTCCTCCTCGCTGGGCCGTCACCATGGTGCCAGTGCAGTGTGTGACTGTCCAAGGCCGTGGCTCAAATGGGAGTCTGAACTTACTCCCCGGATATGTAGGGCGTTCACCGCTAGTTGGAGTACCTCATCGTTGCGGGTTGCTTCAATGATCATGTCTATGCTCATGGGTAGCGGCCTTGACCTCTCTATTACCGCCTTTACGTATTCCTCCGTCTCCTCTGCATCTTCCTCTTCTCCCCTCGTTGCTGCTCGGGGGTGTCTAGAGAGGTAGTCTGCGGGGTTTGTCGCCCCAGGTTTGAACTCCAGTTGGTAATCATACTCCTGTAGTTGCAGGATCCACTTCTCTATTCTGGGTGGTGGTTTGGAGACCGACCCTCGGAACAGAGGGAGTAGAGTCTTGTGATCTGTGGAGACGGTAAATGGGTGCCCGTATACATATACATGGAAGTGCCTGCAGGCCCAGTGAATTGCAATGGCCTCCCTCTCAATCTGGGAGTACCGCTGCTCCGTTTCGGTCAGTGATCTGCTGGCGTAGGCAATGGGCGCCGAGTCTTCCTCCCCTTGGCGCTGCGTCAGTACAGCTCTGAGGCCGTAGGGGCTGGCATCAACGGCTATGTTGGTCGGTTTTGCCGGGTCGAAGTACGACAGGGTCTTCTCTGCTGACAATGCGGCCTTGGTGTTATGGAACGCCTCGCTTTGTTCATCGCCCCACTGCCAGGGGGTGGTCGACTTGGTGAGTTCCCTAAGGGGCCTGGTGAGGTTGGATAGATATGGGATGAACCTCCCACAGAAGTTTACCATGCCCAGGAAGCTTCGTACCTCTGATATGTTCGTCGGGGCTGGGGCTGCTTGCACATCTTTGACTTTGTCAGGGTCAGGGGCGATCCCTTGGTCGGAGACATTGTATCCGAAGAAACTGATCTTATTCTGGAGAAATCGGCACTTCTCCCGGTGCAGCGTTAGGCCTGAGTCTTTAATTCTCTGCAATACACCCTTCAACCTTTGGAGGTGCTCCTAAACGGTGTTTGCATATATGAGCAGGTCGTCACTGACAATCAAAACCCCTGGGAGTCCGCTTAACACTTCCCTGATGGTGTTTTGGAAGACTTCGGCTGCGCTGGAGATACCGAAGTTGAGACATCGATAACGTCTGAGGCCCACATGGGTAGAGAATGTGGTGATATACCGGGAATCTGGGTGCAGAGGCAACTGATGATAGCCGGATCGGAGATCCATCTTGGAAAACCACTTTGCGCCGTTTAATTCTCCCAGGATATCATCAATGGTGGGTGTTAAGTGTCGTTCCCTCTTGACTGCCGCGTTGGGTAGGCGCATGTCTACGCATATGCGGACTTGTCCTGGCTGTTAGGGTTTTTGTGCCACCACGATTGGCGATACCCATGGGGTGGGCCCGCTGACCTTCTCGATGATGCCCTGTTTCTCGAGGGCCTCGAGCTCTTCTTCCACTTTTTTCCTGAGGTGGAATGCTATTCTTCGGTGCCTGAGGGCGACCGATTGGATGGACGGGTCTATGTGGAGGGACACCTCTTTTCCTTTTAGACACCCAATGCCTCGAAATGTGTCCTCAAATTCATCAAGAATCGCGTCTAACTCCTCCTCCAGTACCGCCATCGCGAAAAAGATCAGTTGGAGTTCTTCTGCCGCCCGTCCACTGAGGAGCATGCCGCTGCCTTCTTTGGTTACGTAGACGGTCATCGGGACCTTCCGGTCTTGATTTCGTAACTCCGTTTGGAAGCATCCAATCAGCGGGATTGGGGTCTTTTGCCCATAGGCGAAGACGAGGATTTTTGCTGTCTTCAAGGTTGGTTTGTCCCGCAGTTGGTTGTACGCGTCTGCCGCCATGAGTTCAATCGAGGCTCCTGTGTCGATGGTGGCCCTCACTTCTTGTTGGTTCAATCCTATGCGGCATTTTGGGAGACGCCTCTTCTTCCTTTGTGGCTGATTGATGGCAAATACTTAGTGGACCGGATAGTCGCTGGAATCATCGTCCATGTCTTCGCTGTCTGGGTTTTCTCTGATGGCGTGGGCCGCCTCTGGTTTTTGTTTGGAGGACCTGCAGACTGATGCGAAGTGGTTTATCCGTCCACATGCGCCGCATTTCCTCCCGCGCGCTGGACAGTCTTGAGCGCGGTGGGGCATGCCTCCGCAGTATCCGCATTCTTTTTGACGTTCTTGCGGCTTCTTTCCTCCAAATTGTCGCGGCTTCGGCCGGACAACATTCACTTGTTCAGCCATGTTGACTTGCTCTGCCTTCACCGGTCTATGGATTGCTGCCTCCATGTGTGATGCTCTCGCTTGTGATAACTCTTTAGAGCTGCCCAGTTTTAGGATGTCGGCTAGCGGTTTTCCATCTTCTTGGAGGATTTTGACTCGCAAGTTGGAAGAGTAGCATCCTTGAATTATTTGGCCACGTATCTCCTCTTGTTCGTCCCTGAAGCCACAGGTGCTGGCGAGTTCTTTCAGCCTGCCGTGGAACGCGTCTAGTGACTCTTCCGCTTCCTGTCGCGCTTGCCGGAATATGAAGCGTTCATAATCTTTGCTGGTCATGGGCTCAAAATGTGCGTTGAGCGCATTGAGGAGTGTGACGTAGGTGTGTGGCGTAGCTTCTACTAGGGTCTTGTAGATTCTGTGGATATCCTTCCCCCCTAGATGAAGAAGAAGCGCCCTGCGTCGTTCTCTCGCCGTGCCAGCACCTTCGAAATAGAATTGTAGCCGCTCCGACGAGTCCTTCCAGCGTGGCGCCAGGGAAGCAGGCGCGCCATCGACCACGAATGGTTCAATGGGGGGAATGGCCGCCATTTTGGCACGTGGGGACCCTTAGCGTGCTGCCGGCGGGACATAGGCGCTGCGGTCGCAGAGAATAACGCCCTCTTGAGGTGGTTCGCCGATGGGCCGCCTGGCAGGGTGTGCGCCGTGGGGCCGGCGATGATTGGGGCCTCCTGCGGCGATGGGGTGATCTTAAAGCAAGCTGAGTGAGTGAACGCTGCCCCCTGGTGGACGCAGGTTGCCAGCGCCTCTTACCCCTGTGCAGCCGGTCAATGAAAAGTGTCCCGCTTCAGGGCGCGAGCGTCGAGTGACACCCCCTGCGTCATCGGTACTCCTGCGGGGTCAAAAGCACTGTGGGCCTTCACCTGCTGATCTCTTTGGCCGAGGCAGGGCGGCTCCACCGGGCCTTCCTCAATCGGGGCACCAGACGCGGGTCGGACATCGGCACACATGCGGGGGCAGGCCGGAGCGGTCAGCGAGGCACAGCATGAGTCCTTTTACCTCCTCGTCACCATTGTCGGGTCACTGAATTACGCGTGTGCGATGCAAGCAGCGCCGCAGCAGTGAAGTGACCCGGACACCAGTTTGATGCTCCGCGTGGTCCGGACTCACCCCGGGGCCACGCCTCCTTTATTTATATAGTACGCGGCGTCACGTACGACACCGCGTATGCGCACGTTACCGTGCGCGATTCACTAGACTTCTAACATGCAGTCTCACGACATTACAGCGGGCGGAAAACTTGTTTGCGATGGTGGTGGGACCGCCACTGACAGCCCGTAATTGTGCCCTAAGGGGCAGATATACAATTGTGCGCCGCAGCTCCACCACCCATGATGCGCCGCATTTACAATGCGGCGCACCATGGGGCCAAAACGGCACAGATGCGTGACGCATCTGTGCTGTAAAAGCGGCGCATTGCTAGAGTTACGTCGCAAGCGCGACGCAGCTCCATCAATGCTCTGGGGGGCCTATTCTTTCAATGCTGCCTCAAGCCTTACGGTTTTGACGCAGCATTGGCCTAAAAGTGACTGAGTGAAATCTTGTAGATTTCACTCAGCCACTTTCAGGAGGCGTTCCTGCGCAGGAACGCCCCCCCTGAGCAGGAACGCCTCCTAATGGCGCAGGGCTTTACAACGTGACGCATCTCCCAGATGCGTCACGTTGTTAATACTCCGCACCATGGCGCATCTTTTGCGCCGCTGCAGCGTCACAAAAGAGCTGCAATGGCGGCGCAAAAGAGGCGCAAGGGGCTTGTAAATCAGCCCGTACGTCCCTAAGTTCTCATAGCACGTGACCAGACTCTACAACTGCAAACATAAAATGCAATAAAAACATAGAATGTGTGATTTGAGGATCAAAACAAATTATATGAAAAAATGAATTGTGAATTCTTATTATAAAACTTAGATACGTTACAACAATTCATAGCTGTTTCAAACGTGGGCAGTTGAAGTTTCGGTCTCATTGTGGTATTTGTGACACGACCATCAACAGGACACACATAATCAGGGGACTGGGCCAGTCCTCATATCTAAGGATACTGAATTTCCAAACCATTGAGCAACTGAGTAAACTCAAAGTATAAGAGAATGAACGAATGCTCATTGAAAACATAGGTTAGGGAAATTTAGCAAGAACAGAAACAATCTAAAAAACATACCGCTTGGAAGAAGTTCAGCAAAGGTGATGCACTTCCAAACTTGGAGACAGCTCGGAGAAAGCTTCCAAATACCAGCTGATTATCAATATTCTTTCGAGCCTTGATTAAATCACTTTGAATAAGTACCTTTTTGTTCCTTTACACCTTACATTTACTGTTCTCCAACAGTAACTTAATAAATCCGACCCTAACTGTAGTATTATAATAAAATGCACTCATACTTCGAAGATTGTCTGTCTGTCTGTCTAAAGCTTCAACATGTCCACTGCTCAAGCCTTCTTTTTCAAAAAGATGGAAGACCCATAGATCTAGTGAAAGACATTAGAACGGCGCCTCTACAGTGAAAATGTGTGAAATGTGCTGCTTTGAATGTGGGTATTTAAAAAGTAAATAAAAGCAGTTGACAGCGGTAGCAAAACAGGTTGTGAATGTGTGTGAATGAACACAAAGAATGTTCTATTTTTTCTCATAAGAATGCAGTGGGGATAAGTTCAACTCCATGCAATGTTTGTGTATAAGACAGAATAGATAATGAGGTGGGAGGATATTCTGAGCATTACAATCATAATGAGAAGGCCTTTATCTTGTATTTCTCAGTAACAAATTCACTTATTATAATTCACAATTGTATAGATAATTGCCAGTACCTGTTTGGTGAGATTTTCAACTCTGGGCTTTGGTCTTCCTGAAATGTACCTAAACATTCACTTGTGTATCAAATGTGAAATTACATACAATATTATATACAAATTATATGAATACACATTATACGTTATAGAACTTAGATAATGTGCAACAACTCATAGCTCTTTCAATATGGATAGTTGATGTTTTGGTCTCATTGTGCCTTTCATGCACAAGATCGTCATCAGGACGCAATAAGGAGTCTGACTCAGTCCCCATGTCTAAGAATACCGAATTTCTAAACCATCGAGCAACTGAGAAAACTCAAAGCATAAGAGAATGCAAACATACTTGTTGACCACAAAGGTTAGGGTAAATTAGAAAGAACAGAAAGATCTGAAAAAGGTTCCACTAGAAAGAAGGTCAGCAGGGACAATGGGCTTTAAAACTTGAAGACATCTTGGGGGAAGAAATCCAGAGCTTCAAAATACTAGCTTATTGCCAACTTTTTCATTGAGTCTTGCTTAAACCATTTTACATTTGTTTTGAATAATTAGGGTCTGATTATGATGGCGGAGGGATCGCCACCAACAGGCTGTCGGTGGTGGTCTCTCCGCCATCTAAATGCTTTTCTCTGCCCGCCATATTACGATGACAGTTGGAAGTGTGGTGGTCAGAAAGACAGACTGCCAAAGTACTGACGGCTGGATTCAATCCGACTTCCCGTTGGAACGACCGCTGGCCCCTGCATTGCAGCAGTGCCTGCCAAGCACCACCATAGGGATTATGATATTCCTTTCCACCTGTCGTTCTGCAGCTGTCAACCTGCTGTAAAACGGCTGGCGGAAACGGATTTGGGGGCCGTAGCTGGCCCCCATTTATCCCTGGGGCTGGGACATGTGCCCTGGGATGATAAGCTCGAAGGTTGGAATTCAATACAGTTTGTAAATTGAGCATCTCAGAGTTGCACACTGTACTGCTTTCTTTAGCGAACTCATAAAATGCTTAATAGGCTCCTTGACCTGCAGCCACAAAGGTGTACTGTTGAATGGCAAGCCATTATCAGACTTCAAAATGGCTGAACGCCCCATGTTGCAAAAATGCTGTCAAGTCTCTCAATGACTCCCTCATGAGTTGAGGATGAGAGATCCTCTAATAATGGAAATCAAGAGTACTCATCCACAATTACCATTAGATTATGGCTATTGTCGAGTGGACAAAGAAATCGATGGATGTTCTCTCCCATGCAGGCTTAGGGAGTTTTGACATGGTAAAAGTATATTGAGTAATGTTTGTAGAAAGGCAGTTACATAGATGACAGACCTTGAGTTCCTTTTCAACCCTCTCATCTAAATATGGAAACTAAACTCAGTTTTGGAGAGCTCTCCTGGTGGCAACAATACCATGATGCCTTTCGTGAGCCACTTCAATTATTTTCTGTCTTAAATTCTCCCGAATTAGAATTCCCCACTCTTGCAGTATAATCTTTCTTGAGTTATAGACAGTTGGGTTCATCTTTAATATTTTTTTACTTTTGTGTATTTCCCATCACTGGTGAGAGGTCAAAAGTGTTGGTTCCATGAGTGATGTGTAATTATATCTTTCAACTTCAGCATGTCATTATCATGGCTGGGGCAGTGATGATCTGGGCTAATGATATGGCAGCTGGCGTAGTTGACTTTTCAATTAAATGAATGTAGACTTCAGCTGTCTTGGATGGAGTACCTTGACTTTGTATAGGTACTCTGGAAAAGTAGTCAGCAGGGTTATAATCCCTCCCTAGATGATCAGTGGTGTGATCATACTCTTGTAATCGGAGTCCCTATCGTTCAATGCAAGGAAGCATCTTGACTTTTGGATTACCAAGGTTAGTCAATAAAGCTTGATGATCAGTTACCAGCATGAAAAGCGTTTCATATAGGAATACACAGAAATGTTTACAAACCCATACCACACCCAAACTTTCTTTCTCAGGTTGAGATTAAGCACTTTCTGTTTGGGACAAACGTCTAGTGGCATATGCCACAATATGCCTTTGAGCGTGTGTGCCGTGCTCTGCCAGGATAGCACCTAACCCAACAGGGCTAGTATCAACAACAACCTCTGTATGAAGCTTTGGATTGAAATAGGACATTTCAGTAACAGTTTCAATGATGTGTTTGATTTTCTTGAAACGGAACTTACATTCTTGTGACCATTTAAATTAAATATTCTTCTTTGTGAACTCTTGTAAGGGAGCACTTATGGTAGCATAGGCTTGTATGTATCTTGAACAGTAAATGGCAATGCCAAGAAATTAATGTATCATAGAAACATTTTGTGGGAGGTCAGGATCTGACAGCACTTGTACTTTAGCAGGATCAGGTGTTATACCCAGTCAGAAAATATATGGGCAAAGAATTCTAAATTTATCTTCTGGAACACACGCGTCTGTTTTCAAAGTCAGGCATGCGTCACTAAGCGACATCCTTGGGTGAGAGCTTTATCATCGCTATAGTTGAATGCGGTCACAACAAGCTGTATAACACATCGAATCAAGTCTTGGAAAAGTTCTGCAGCCGATGACATACCAAAATGAAGTCTTTTATATCAAAACAGACCGACATGTGTAGAAAAGGTTGTAATATATCTGCAGTCTTCATTGAGTTCCAACCGATGATAACCTTTATTTAAATCAAGGTGAGAGAAACCTTTGCACCATTTAATTGCATTATCATCTCAGCAATATGTGGACCTGGATGTCGTTCTCATTCAATTGCCGTGTTTGCTTGGGGCATATCAACACATAGGCGTACAGCTCCTTCAGTGACCTTTTTGGGCACAACTACTATGGGAAAAACCTGTGTGGTCAGCCCAGATGAATGCTCAATGATGTCATGAATAAGTAATGATTCAAGTTCTTTTTCAACAGCTTCTTGTAAATGAAAAGCAACCCATCTTTGTCTCTGAGCAACAGGACGGACATCGTCAATAATGTATAGCTTTACTTTCATAGGGGCATATTTACAAGGACCTTGTGTCGTGCTTGCACCGCGCAATGTGGTACGTGCACGACACAAAGCCCCAAGTCATATTTATGAAGCCACACATTGCCACTTTGCGTGGCTTTACAGCCTTCATAAATATGGAGTACTGCAATGCAGTGCAAATTGCCTTACTCTGCACAAGGTAGGTGTTCCATGGACGTTGGGGTGGATGTTCACACAAAACTGTCATGGTTTGTGATGCATTCCCAGATTTACAAGGACTTGTTAACCTGGAATGTGTCAAAATCGTACGCCTCCCCAGGTGAAGCATAACGAGGAGAAGCAACTTTATTTCTCCACATCCTTTTCTCTTTCGATGTGTGCTGCATTCTGTAGCACACATAGAAAGAGGAAAACGCCTCTCTGTATTGTTTTTGTGCAGGAAGGTGGCCGTTCCTGCACAAAAACAATCCTGCCTGTTATGCAGGCACCCTTGCACCATGGTAGAACGGTGCCTGCATTGGCGATAGGCTCCCGAAATAGTGCTAGCACAGGGGGACATGCCAAGAATGCACCATATTGTATAAGTACAGTGAAATCCTGACCTTTACCTCTGATGCACAGCAATGAAGTAAGGTGACTTGCTGCACTGCCCTACACTGCCCAACGCCACCATTCTAGTAAACATGCGCCATAGTCTTTAGCTTTACCAAACCATTAACCATGAAGGAAATGTACTTAATATTTTGTGGTGAGCATTCATATTTTAATTCACTGAAATCCATCCCATACCAGCAGCGGTACTGAAACTGAACAGACAGGCACTTGTCACTGTGCCTTGAAGCACATGGAGAGTCCATGCACCTTTGTTTTCTTGTGTTTCATTGTCGCTTCAAATGAACCTTGACTTTTAATGGGCTTTGATACGGCCCGAATATACACTTTGGTTTTTGATGATGTAAGTCAAGTCAATGGACATAATTCATTGTATTTGTCATTATGTTTATTGATGCGTCACTGTCGATGATGAAATGTATCAAGCAGTCATTTATTCTTAATGTCATTTTCGGACAATACTTGTATGATGTTGGGGCTTTGGCATGTCAACTTTTCTTTGGCTTATTAACAAACACAAAATGCCTGCCCCTACCTTTTCTTTGAACACTTATTCGAACCAATAGGACAAACACAAATTTTTACGTTTGGCCTGGTATTTATTTTATACCCATCAACTTCAATTTTTTTAAATATTTTTTGTATAAAAGTTAATACAGAAAAGAAACAAAAACATTCAATATATTTCACTTAAACCTGTACACTACTATTTACAAGACTAACATTATATACATTTCAAAAATACAATTCTCATGCATTCTACATACAATACACATTACACCCACGAAAAATAAATTCTAGAAGTTATTATTCAAAAGATCTAATCTATATTCATAAAAAAAGAAAAAAGAGACAAAGTCAAAAAGAAAGAGCAAGACTTTAGTTAGACAATGACTTGACACTGGCCGCCCCCAGTTGGAACGCTTGGTGTAACAAAATTGCTCCTTCAGATGTGCTGACGCGTTTCTAGTCCAAGGAAACCAGTTCCCATACTTTCATCAGGGCTTTGACAATTGTCTGTATCAAAAAATGCAGAAAAACAATAAAGTTTTTATTATTTGACTGCATTCCTCTTAGCTGTAAAAGTTGCACCACCACTTATTTACACAAGAAAGTACCTGGGATCTTTTGAAAAAACCTTTGGCCTCTTTCGGTATCTTCAGGCTCAGGTAAAAGGATCTGTATACTGTTCTGTTACTTATAGGGAAATGAGGACAATCCGACATACAAACAAAATGGAGGCTACATTGTAACCTTTGAGAAATAAATCCCATACAGGGCTTATTGGAAGTAAAACACAATGATGCCATACCTCTCATGAAGAGGGTCCAAAACCAAACACGACTATGTATCCATTCTTGCTCCTATTTTGTGACGGGATCTAGTAAAGGGATGGATTGACTCGTTAGCCCCTTATATTTTAAGGTATTGCGTTAAAGTACTTTGTATTAAAGTCTTACAGACCCATACCTTATTCTCCAAAATGCGCGAAGGAAAATATCATTCACACTCGCCCATTAGAGGGCTCCTTCGCGGAGCGCTAAGAGCGCGAATAGGTGTGCGCTTTTCGTTTCCTCTTGTAGCTTATTTCAGAAAGACTGAGCCTGTCCTCCACTGCAACACCTATGGATCCAACATTCTTTTGTAAGTACGCATGGACTTACAAATGCTTAGCGCGGCTGCTTTTTGTACACAACGCTATGACAAACCGTTGTCTGACTCGTACCTCTTGTCACCAACTCACCCAAACTGAATCACTTGATGCTAGTAATCCCGGAGGCCGTCTAAAAAGACCTATATATCAAACTAAACGGTCACCTCAAGATTTCTGGGACTCGTAGTTTCTATAAATGAAGCGGACATTAGGGGTGCTACAAAGACCTGTGACACCGAAATTTCAGTGTGTTTGAATGTACTAAAATCAGACATGTTGTACTCGGACATTCAATTGAAATAAAGCCCGACCAGTATTAATTACGGAAACCAGGTTTGATAACTTATCTACATCTTGGAGGGGCTAACTAGAGTTCAAGAAACTGCCATAATAGCAGCAATCATGATACAGAGGGGATTGTTATTAAAGGCCATCAATGTTGTCCTGTTTGGCAGCATATGAAAATTACGGAGACAGAATCAAGAGGCACATTATGGAATTCCAAGTGTTAGCACC
Source organism: Lissotriton vulgaris (assembly GCF_964263255.1). Taxonomy (NCBI): domain Eukaryota; kingdom Metazoa; phylum Chordata; class Amphibia; order Caudata; family Salamandridae; genus Lissotriton; species Lissotriton vulgaris. The sequence goes on along the minus strand of NC_141685.1, from coordinate 1,403,383,648 downwards.
TACATCAATTGGAATACTCACAGACGTGCTATTTCTGACAGGCTATTTAATCCTGTAACCGTTCTGTTGAATTTCAGAATGAGGTATGCCTCCTTCTGTAATAGAACTCTATCTACATCAGTTAGACATTTGATCTGATTCATAGTGAATAAGATCGACCATTAAAAATCATTCTCGCTATGACCTTTCTCTAGGAAGTGTTCGACCATAGGGGCAGACATGACTTTCTTTTTTATGCGCGATCTGTGTTGGCTAATTCTCAGATTGACCTGCTGGTTAGTTTTGCCAATATAGATTTTGTTGCACGGGCATATTATGACATACACCACGTTTTTTGTTTTACATGTTGTAAATCCATGATGTTTCCATTTCGTGCCCAAGTGTGAAAATTTGTTTCCTTCTACCGTACTGGAGCACGCAACACAATTCCCGCACCTGTGATGGCCTTCAAGTGGTTTCATCTTCCACTGACTGAGTAAGTCATTTTTAGCCTTAGGGACAGAAATGTCAGCCCTGACAATCTGTTGGCCTATACTTTGATTTTTCTTGTAGGCAAAAATAGGTCTCGGAAAGGGGCATTCCAGACCCTCGAGGAGGTGCCAATTCTTAAGTACCGCCTGTCTCATTTTGTGTGTCTCAGGGCCAAACGTGGTCACACATACTAGTCTATCTAGCTCTTTCTTTCTTGTAGGCAGTGGAGAAGTGTGGCTCAATGATTAGAGCGGCAGACTCTGATGCAGAGGTCTCGCCCGGGACCAGGGTTCAATTCCCTGCCTCGGCGGGTCTTGGGCTTAAAATTCCACGGACCTGATAATTCTCGCCTCGGTGCCTATTCCAATCATGGAGTCCCACTCTGCAACTCTGGGCGATAGCTTGCTTAATCTCCTCAACGGCCCCCACAACGCTAAGGATGCCTGGCCTCCCCCTTGGGGGTGCCCAGGAGTGGACGCCTCACATGGAAAGCCAGGATGGGTTCCACAGCGGTATTCGTACAAGCGCCTTGAGACCCTTGCGGGTGAGTAGTGCGCTATACAAGTATCAATTTCTTTGGTTTTATTTCTAATAGACAATCACGGGGCGTGAATCTTGCTCTTTTGCGAGAATGCTTCAGGAGTTTTTTGGGGTAACCCCTCTGTGTCATTTCACTACAGAAGGTTTGAGAATGCTCATCAAAATCACTTAGCTCTGTGCAATTTCTTCTTATTCGGAGCAACTGTCCGAAAGGCAGGTTCGCCTTAAGATTCCTAGGGTGGGCACTTCTATGGTGAAGAATGGTATTTTTATCTGTTGCTTTCTTATATAAAGAAGCCTTTAGTTGACCCTCGGCTACTGTTATTGGGACATCAAAGAATGTAATCTGTACCTTGCTGGACTCAATTGAGAATTTAATGTCAGCATGTCTCGCATTCAACCAACCATGCTGACAAACTAAAGGCTTGAAATGGTGTGAGGAAAGATTCACGTTTTCAATAAATCAAATTACAGTATTATGAATCATCATATAACTCTATCACCTTAGCACTAACCCACTACATGAATATTGATTCGGCCCTTCTAAACTAAAGTCAACTGGAGGTGTCAGAACAAACTAGTTACCAAGGGCCTGATGCACAAAGGTAAACTTTGTGTAAGTCTACAATTGTTTGTTATTCTCAAAAGTATTTTATGAGTAGAATCTTTATGACTATGGAAGAGTCTCCCAACATAAAAAAATAGGGATGTTCTATTTGTGTGCGGATACTCTGTAGTCATAAAGATACTGCTCATAAAACACCTTTGTGAAAAGTAAACGGTTGTAAACAAAAGTGTAAGTTTACCTTTGTGAATCAGGTCCATAAACAACAGTGAACCATTGTGAATTAATGCAATACCACGCGCAAGCTGCAGATCCTTAACAATGTTACCAAAGCTAATAGGTCCTCTTCGAGAAAGGTGCTATTCAGGAATAAACAACATGGGACCTATTTCCTACCTGCTCATGTTTACCTTCTCATTATCATCACTTGCTGCGTGTAAACCTAAAAGTTTTTTTATCAAACCCTTTCTTGTTTTTTACAAGAGGCGTACTCCAACTGCACATACATTGAACCTTTAATTAGGACTATGGAGAGAGACGTACCTTGATATAGTAAGCGTATGAGTGGTAGTGTGAATAAGTGCTTATGTGAAACTAGAGCGCCCCAACCAGGAAAACTTTCCTTTAAATATGAATTACATTTTCCTCGTTCCTAGAGTGTGACTACAGGGGTCTCTACTTCACCCTCCTCCCATGGGGTGTGTAGTAACCACCAACGGGTTAAGACTGTGAGCTGGTGAGGGGCGTGGCCAACTGCCGAACATGGCGGTCGCCTTTTAAGGGAGCTCAGGACCCTGGCTGTGTGTATCCTGACGAACCGCCGTATATCGTGGTCTCTGCCGCCATTTGAAGCAGCTGACAGCAGTAGCTGACTGGCGCCGCCGGACGCGCCCCTTGTGGATTCTCGGTGTGGTCTGGTCTGGGGATCGGCCCGACTGTATCGTATGCGGCCTGAGCATCCGGGCCGGCGGAGTGGAAGTGCCCCAACTGGGGTAGGACACTGCCGTAGGCTGCGGAGCGGCCCGGCGGCTGGGGACCCCGCGTGACGCTGCGGTGTCCGAGCGGAACCGCACACAGCTGCTGGCAGGAGGATTTCGGCGGGATGTGCCCGGTGCAGCTCAGGCAGGCCGGCCTGGGGCGAGGGACCCGGGGCACGCACCGAGGATTGGGCCAACGCGGGGCTCTGTGGCCGGAGGGTGAGCTGAACACGGAGGAGGCTGGTGGTGAGTTGCGTGTGGGGGGCACCACCAGAACCCGTGATAGAGGCCTAGCGGAGTAGTGAGGACCCTTCCCCCCAACACCCCCCCCCCGAGAAAGTGCTACCGCCGGAGGACCACATGGGTGCAAGTTTCAGCGCATGGAGACACGCTTGTGACTGATGCCGCGACCAGCGGAGTGCACCTGCCCAAGCGGGGATGTGGGGACAGACAGAGCATCAGCACTGGTGCTGGAGTGCCCTGCTGGAAGGACTTTTTTATAGCGCTGTTGTGGTGCATGAGGCCTGGAACCCCCCATCCTTATTTGTATGCCTGGTCAGTCCTGTGGTAATAGGAGTCTGGTGTTCTGAGGCCTACGGTCCAGAGTGGAGTGCAATTCTACCGCGGACCACGCTATGTGCTGGCGGAGGGGATTGGAGTACAGTGAAAGTGGCCAGGTCTTGCGTGAGCTTGCCATAGCGACAGTAGGGAGTGCTACCCGGTCAGGTCGCCCCCATTGTCCGGAACAGGGAGACTGCACACGCTGTGATGGGGCGAGTGAAAGGCAAACAACATGACACTGAGGCTGGAGTGGATTGCGTCCCTGACACTGCAATGACGTTGGATGGCTCCCAGCAGGCCGGAGGCGCTTCGTCTACTAGCGTAGCGGGGGCGACGGACAAACTAGATCTGATTTTCCAAGAAGTGCGCGATTCTAGGAAATCCATAGAAGCTCAGATAGGCGCGCTTATGTCTGGTCTGTCGCTGCTCCAGGCAGATCATGCCAAGCTTGCAGACAAGGTGAAGGAGCATTTAGTGGAACTCAATGCCTTATCCCCTCAACAAAATCAAAACACTGCTGATATTAAACACCTCCAATCCCAGGGAGCCACCCTCATGGACCGAGTTGAGGATGCGGAAGGGAGAGCGCGGAGGAATAACATTCTTGTGATAGGCCTTCCGGAGAGAAGTGAAGGGGCGGACGCGGCCCGATACATGGAGGGTTGGCTCAGGGAACATGTGCTTTCAGAGGGCCTTTCTGATCACTTCTGCATTGAACGGGCACACAGGATTCCCAAGGGCCGTCCAAAGCTTGGAGCCCCGCCACGGCCATTCATAATTAAGCTGCTGAACTACAGGGACTGGGTCGTGCTGCTACAAAAGTCAAGGGAAATACCGCAGATTAACTTTGAAAACACCAAAGTTTCGCTGTACCCGGATTACACGCTTTTAGTAGTGAAACAGCGCTCCTCCTTCTTATCGGTCAAGAAGAAACAAAGAGACCTGCACTTGCAGTACGCCCTCCTCTTCCCAGCGCGGATGAGGGTTATTCATGAACGAAAAACGTATTTCTTCGAAAGCCCGGGAGACGTGGAGGAATGGTTGGAGGTGATGGAGTTGGGGAGACCATCACTGGCTAACTCTCAGTCCTCTACATCCACAAGGCAAGGGGCCGTGCGACGGGACGCCGTGCTTCCAGGAGACTACGCAAAAGGAATACACAACTCTGTCCCATGACCCAACAGGTGCGAAGTGACAGGGAGACGGCAATTCTGGCGGTCTCCTCTTTCCGTACCACAACACAGATCGGTGACCAGACTACATCTGAAGCGGACACCCAGAAATCGGACTCGGAGGGAAGTGTGGCCCTGTATCCTTCGGTGACCCCACAGACTGCGGACGGACTGATTCCCTAAAGAGAGTGGACAGTACTATGGACACGCAACTACACAGTAACGTATACTGCTACACTATTCACACTATCATATTTGTTTTTCAGGCATTGTACCAATCGTCATTAAAGCCCGGGGGCTGGTTAAAAACCAAGGTAACTCAGGGTAGAGGGTTGCGCTGCATGGGTAAGTTTGGCCACGTACCCCAGTATGCGAACGCTTTGCATAAAGGTTACACAGGTTCCTTTGTTTTCTGTTTAGTTGGGTGGTCCGGTATAGTTCTACGACCGGACTCAGTATTGGGGATTGTTGGGGAGGGTAATGGTCCTGCGGGGTGCACTTTCTTGGGCTGGCACGGCATTACATTAGACTCGCTGCCAACATGGCAGCCGCATCCAGTCATATGTTGCACATACAGAATAAATTTACCATAATAACATGGAATGTTAGGGGCCTGGGGTCTGCTCAGAAGCGGCACAGAATACACGCGCAGTTGTTGAGGTGCAAGGCGCAGATAGTGTACCTGCAAGAGTCCCACTTGATTGAGCCGGAAGTACGGAAGCTGCGGATAAAATGGAGGGGGCAGGTGTTCTCCACTATGTATTCTGGGTTTGCGCGAGGCGCCACAATATGGTTCAGACAAGGTGTGCCATTTACGGTGACAGAACAGAGGGTAGACCAACAGGGAAGGTTCGTCATGGTCAGGGGCACCCTGGATGGCCAAATGGTAGTGTTGGGCTCCATATATGCGCCCAACTCGGAGCAAGACATGTTCCTAAGTAAGTTGTCAACTGCACTTCTGGGGTAGGAGAATTACCCATGAATCATAGGTGGGGATTGTAATGCTGTGATGGATGTTCTGTTGGATAGATCGCACCCTCCTGTGCATGGGACGGGCGTATGTAAACAAGCGAAGGCATTGTGTGAATGGGCAGAGGGCTGGCGGTTATGCGACGTGTGGTGGATGAGACACCCGACCCACAGGAAATACTCTTTCTACTCGTCAGTACACATGTTGCACACCCGAATCGACAGGATGTACTGCTCCAACACCATTGCAATGCAGGCGCCGACCACCACATATCTAGCAAAGACCTTCTATGATCATAGCCCCCTAGAAGTGGTGATAGGATGGGGTAGGGTTCCCACCCCGGTGCCAACGTGGCGGTTATGGCCTCAGATGCTGGAGGACTCTGTGTTCTGCACTGCCATGTCGGACACCATTCAGCAGTATTTCGCAGACAACAGTAACACAGCGTCTACCAGGCTGATAGAATGGGACACTTTTAAAACAGTAATACGTGGGAAAGCCATTGGGGCGATGGTAGGGGCTAGACAAGAACTCCATAGGTCATTGATAGACATGGAGGAGAAGCTGAGTGGGTTGGAGCAGGAGGCTGTGTTGAATGAGGACAAGCGTGCCCCCTTGCAGAAAGCTAGGATTCGACATGCCGAAATTTTGGAGTCCCTCCGAGTTGTAGACCACCAACGATACACTCAGTTGTCCCACACAGAAGCAGACAGGGCGGGGATGTTACTGGCCAAATTACTGTGGAACGACCCCCCCAATGTGGTGATCAATTAGGTTGTGGATATCACGGGAGGCGTAGCGACCACTCAGGGAGAAATTAATGCGGCCTTCGGGCAATATTATGCTAGCCTCTATGGTGCGCCGGTTGAGAAGATAGGTGCGGAGGTAGATAAGTTTTTATCCACAGTTCAATGTCCCCAACTTACGTTGGATGCCCGGAAGGACCTGTCGGACCCAATCACGCAATCCGAAATTAGGGCGGCCATTAAGGCCCTTCCCCGTAACAAAACCCCTGGGTTAGATGGCTTTCCAGCTGAGTTTTATACCTCTTACGCGGATCTCCTGGTACCGCAGTTGGAGATCCTATATAAAGAAGCACTGAAGAAGGGATCAATGCCCCTCACTACAGCGCAGGCGCTGGTAGTGTCAATCCCGAAGCCGGGCAGGGACCCCACAGATATGGCTAGCTACCGGCCCCTATCATTGTTGGTGACAGAGTACAAGATACTTAGCAAAGCCTTGGCTAACAGACTACAGCCCACACTACACAAATTGATTCATATTGACCAGACGGGCTTTTTACCAGCCCGCAGTACGCCCCTGAACACCAGAAAGCTACACCACCTTCTTGCAGAGGCCCCAAATGGAGCGGACTTCGCGGGTTGTATCTCGCTAGTTATGCGCCAAGCGTTCGTCTCGATTAGGTGGGACTATTTATTTAGGGCCCTAGCGAGTTTTGGACTGCTGCAGGAGTACATTACCTGGATCCGGCTTTTTATATCAGGCTCCCACGGCTAGAGCAAGGACAGGAGGGCATATCTCGGCAGAATATATGATATGTAGGGGCACGAGACAGGGGTGCCCGCTCTCGCCGCTTATTTTTCTATTAGCTCTTGAGCCCATGGCATTAAAGATTAGGGCAGAATGTTAGACATGGGTATCACAGTGGGTACTACTACGCACTTGTTCACGGCGTACGCCGATGATATCATTTTATACCTCCGCGATCTCCGCACCCCCGTGGACGCTATGGCCATGTTATTTGCCTCCTTCGAGTGACTGTCCGGTCTCTCTATTAACCTGGAGAAATCTATGGTCGTTTTCTTTAAAGCACAGGCACCTCTGCAGGATTTCCAATTTGGAACGCTGAGCTTTAAGCAGGGCCGTTTCTAAGTGTTTTGTTGCCCTAGGCGAGAATTGAAAAATACCGCCCCCTCCCTTTTTCTACCATCACTCTCTCCCCCCGTCATCCAGGCTACAAGAATGTCGAGGGCCTGCTGGGTAATTTGGTACTTGCAACAAAGTACGGACTCCAGAAGAAAGAACAGTGACCAAAGAACAAATCAACCAGTTTTTATTGTTAAGAATTATGATGTATTTCATTTATTAATTTTAAGGGGACCCGGACAAAGTTATTTTTTGGTGGCCCGGGATGAGGGTGACTGATATATTTGAATAACTATCAAGTCTCCCGCTGATTTCAGTTATCCCCTCTATAAAGCAGACCTGTCTTTGTACTATAGAGACCAGACCTCTTCACACTGATTCACATGAGACAAATACTGTTATGTTAATACACACAAGAATTCCAAGTTTTACCCGGAAATGCATATGGGAATATCGTATGGCATGCAGTCTCTAGTTCCCCAATGTATAATTATGCAGAGAGTAAAATTCAGGGTGATAAAAAAGCAGTCTCTAAGTGAAATTGCAGATTTTTGTCTCACCATGGGTAAACATTTTCCCCATAACGAGGCCTCTTTCTCAACACCTCTAAGAAGTTTAGGGGCATTCTGTTTCCCTTTCCACCCTTGGAGGGGATTTACTCTAGCTCTTTACAAGAGGAAATCTTCAACCATGTTCAGGTTGGGAAAGGGTCGGAGAGGAGTTTGTGAATGCTCTATAGTTTGTGAAAATTCATAAACCCCAAGGTAATCCATACCTTGATCCTTCCACTTTCGTTTGCATGGAACTTACAACTATGTTATTGTACGCAGTTGTGGAATACAAGCACCCTGGAATAAGTGAATTTACAGCTCCCAGCTAACGGTTTGTGAATTCCTAGCACCCTTACATGTTGTGAATTGTGCTGGTAAACCTGGCTCTAGCCGGACTGAGACCTTCCCTGGCTCGACCATTTATAAAAGATAATGGTAGAGTGGCTAGAGAATAAGGAGTGGGGTTTGGGTTAGATAGGGGTAAAAAAAAATATTGAAACATAAGGGGATAGATATGATGAGTATTACAGCACGCCAAGTTCTACTTCTTTTATTGAGAAGGGCAGCTCAGCCAGAGCGTTTCTTCGCGCTAAACTGAAGGACAGCCAGAAACCCCATCACTAATAAGCAAAGATGAAGCCTGCTGAAAAATGACTGGGCCTCAAAAGCTTTTTACTAGAACCATAAAAGCAAATAAAGCACTGCACGCGCCATACGTCATGGACGCTGACGTATAATGGCGCACAGAGGTTGCATTCAGGGCTGGCCAGGAGGACAAAGACGGCTGGGGCACTGGCACAAGACACATTTGGTCACCTTCTAGCTCCAGCAACGCCACTGCGAATTACCCACCTTAACATCTCTTCTCCTCAACATGCTTGGGGCAGTGAAGGCTTATGCTTTCCCTGCTTGCTTGGGGAAAGGAAGGACCTCCTTCCTTCCTAGTATCCTGGGGTCAGTTCTGCTTCCGTTTCTGCTATATATCATTTATCCCAAAGAGATGGTTGTGATTGGGATAGCTCTGGTGGAGGTCTCAAATCTGTCCCCACGGTATTTCGTTGTTCAGGCCAGTCTTGTCAGTACTCAGACGGAACACCCATCTTTGTTCCTTTTCAAGGAGTTGTTCTTCTCTGGTTACCTGTTCAATTACTGTCCAAAAAATGTCTTCAGGTTTGTGGTTCAGTTCGAGGAAGTGCGTCGTCAGTTTTGTGCTTGCCCTTTTACATTTGATCGTACTCTTGTGCTCCCCTATTCTTGTTTTAATGGGTCTACTGGTCATGCCCACATATTCCATGTGGCAAGGGCAAGTAATCAAGTATACAACATTGTTGGTGTTGCATGTTGTGAAGTTCCTCTGTTCCTAGCTTGTCCCATTTTTAAAGATCAGTTTATTGCTCTTCTTTGTCAGACAGCAAACCCTACAGTTGCCACATGGGTGATGGCCTTGGACAAAATCAGGATTCCTGCTGGGGTTAGTGTTCGGGGTTTTTGGTCTGGTGTGTACCAGTATGTCCCTGATACTCCTCCCCCTTCTATGTGAGAACATCGGTTTTGGAAGCTGAAGACCCCCACTGTTCAAAATCTTCCAATGTTTATTTACAATCTTACTGACTTGATTTGAGCTTGTGTTGTAGGTAGTGATACATATAGGTCTTTTCTCTTCTTCCTCTTTAGATCTTTCGATTGGAGCTTGAAATTCTCAATTTTGGTGCAATTCCTCCTCATGCAGGACGACTTCCTGAAATTCACAAGTACCATCTCGAACAGCAGTCTTGTATTTCTTGACCTTAATATCTTCCCAAGTGATGGAAGGTTAATGACCACCACCCATTTTAAAAACACTTCCAAAAACTGTCTTCTGATGTACAGTAGCTTCCACCCTAAACACTTACGGGATAATTTACCGTACGGGCAATTCCTCCGCTTGAGGAGGAATTGCACCAAAATTCAGAATTTCAAGCTCCAATTGAAAGATCTAAAGAGGAAACTGGAGGCTCGTCAATACCCAGAGACAATAATCAATCAAGCCTTCAAGAGAGCACGGAATAACTGCAGGGAGAGCCTCCTCGAAGAAAAAATACCAGAAGAGGAAGAAGAGAAAAGACTGGCCTTTAGAAATGGGACAAGCTGGGAACAGAGGAACTTCACAACATGCAACACCAACAATGTTGTATACTTGATTACTTGCCCTTGCCACATGGAATATGTAGGCATGACCAGTAGACCCATTAAAACAAGAATAGGGGAGCACAAGGGTACGATCAAATGTAAAAGGGTAAGCACAAAACTGACGACGCACTTCCTCGAACTGAACCACAAACCTGAAGACATTTTTTGGACAGTAATTGAACAGGTAACCAGAGAAGAACAACTCCTTGAAAAGGAACAAAGATGGGTGTTCCGTCTGAGTACTGACAAGACTGGCCTGAACGACGAAATACCGTGGGGACAGCTTTGAGACCTCCACCAGAGCTATCCCAATCACAACCATCTCTTTGGGATAAATGATATATAGCAGAAACGGAAGCAGAACTGCCCCCAGGATACTAAGATTCCTTTGTTCTGCGCTTTTCATGTATTCTACATTTTTTCCAATGAGGGAAATCTTGTAGTTTGCCACTGCCAATTGTTGGCACATTCATGGTGATCGCATGCTTTTTTATATGACCATATGCATGAGTAACCCCAGGCATTCTGTTCATCCGATTAGAAGTTTTTTTTTCCAACTCCATGGTTTTTAAATTCCTCTCCTGAGATAGGTTCCAAAACTGTTACTTTCTAAACTTGGAAATGAATTAAATTTTTTACAAAATAAGCCATTTCCACCATTCCTACCGATGAACGTAAAAAGAGAAGAAATACCCAGTCTCTGGGCTCTGTTTCCACCACGCTGATGCCACAAAGGTCAGTCATCTTTGTATACGCTCTAGCGTTTCAGTCCACACGCGGACTGAACTTGCTGACACACCGGCTGCTGCAAGCTTTGACTTCCGGCTTAAAAGAAGAGGGTTCGCTTTCCCCTTGTAACCCACGGAGCTGCGCTAGGGTAGGATTAACGCGATTACTCACTAGCGGTCACGTAAGTCAGACCCTAATCACGGGTCTTTAAACATACCTGATTACTCGTTTTTATCGGGCCGCGTTTGACCAACAGGCAGCCCAGTTAACCCTAACGTTTATTTTATCACAGTAAACCGGCGATTTGAAACCCTAAGACACGGACTCATGGGGCAAACATCGTTTGCAACGAGTGTATGTATATGTTACTTGTATTTATTTGTTAACAGGCACTATTAACTCACAGTTCGTGTTTTCTCATAAACGAACTCGGCTTACAACTGCCGCCCCTCTCTTTTTACTTGCCAGTCGGGATCCCGCTAGGGAGGCACATGTCACCCCCTGCTTTTGGGTAATTGAGATACTCTGTGTATGTATGTCCTGCAGTGTTTGTAGTGTTCGTATGTGTGAGTTAATAGAGGGATATTATGCTCTCAAATCAATGATTATGAAAAGAAAGTGTACTAATAGCACTTTTTTTTTCCCGCTACAGAGCATGAGGTCATTTCACCATTGTCTGTAAATATCATGCCACAATGTGAAAAAAACGAATACGTTGATCTTGGATTATTATGTGCCAAATATTCTTCCTTGTGCTTTTACAACAATCATCAACTGTATTTTTGTTCTTTTTTCTCCCTCTTTTCTCTCCATAGGGACCGGACTAGGTCACATTTTTTTCACAAAGCTTCGCTAGGGGCCCACTCAAGCCCAGAAGCATTTCCTGGTGGCTTATTTTTGCCTCCACGAATAGGACTTTAGGCATACATCTTTATACTTAGATTTGAGTATTATTGATAGGGATCACCATAGGTCCTGATGAATAAGCAGTAGGGGTCTGCTTATGAAACATGTCATGTCGACCAAGTAGTTAACGGTTGAGTGCGTTACAGGCTGTAAACGCATCCTTGAAATTGGGCACATCCATTGGGTTCGTCATATAGAGACAGACTCCATTGTTGGTTATGATAATCAGTTTATTTCATCACTGATTTATCATTAGCTTTAACTGTAACAGTTCATAGAAATCGGTTTTCAAAAATGATTTTCAAAACGTTTTTTAAGTTCATCCAGAACCATCCTTAGAGATAATTTTCAATAATGCTCCAATGCATTTCGGGCATGGCTTGCCCTTTTTCAAGGAGCTCTGGATCCTGTGGCAGCCGCTTCCTCCTCGCGCCGTTATCAAGACCTGGGAGCACAGGCCCGGGACCAAGTAGTTAACACATTTTGTTTTACTGCTTTTTTAACCCCCTTTTTACTGTTCCCAGCTAGAGAAGTGAATAAATTGTTTTTTCTACTAGCCAGGGAAATTTTAAACTTTTTTAGTATTATCACCACACCTTAGTAAGTCCCCACCTTCACTTCTCACCCCTACCACCACACCACACATAGCCTATTGTCACCATTCAGTGCTCCCGCGTAGTTCGTAGGTCGTAGCACGCCCCGCCCCGTGGAGGGACGGGAAGACCCCTATGATGAAGCATGACACTATGGGATTCATAGTGTGTGAGGGGTATTTTAAAAGCACATAGTGCTCTCCTTCGACAACCCACGAAGAGAGTACACCTTTATTAGACACAGAGTTTCCACCTAAAAAATAAATAAATAAATACATCACTTTTTTCATATTGATAGAATCTCTTTGGTTATCTACAACGTACAGGAGGGTGATTCTATCACTACTGCCTCTACCCTTCCTCAATTGTTTTTTGGATTAGTAATTAATTCACCATCCAACAAGGCACCAGAACAGCTCGCCAGCTGACACACACAGTCCGCCCCCCCCCCGCGCGCGCGAGAGAGGGTGGTGCGCGTCACCGGCTGCTGAAGCACTGCTCACGGATTGGTCACAAATGTTGCCCAGGGCCATCATTGGTAGCACTATCCCGCGCTACAAGATTGACGCCCCTGGGGACCCACACTTACACTGTTAGTGTGTCCCGCTCCACACACGCCACTATTCTAGGTTGCGCCACCACTACTCTAGGGTGCGCTCTAAGCTGCGCAGCATGTACAAGCAGCAGATGCGCTTTCACAGTGCACTCCACAGGTGATGCTGCCCGCATGATTTTTGCCGCCTTCCACATTTTGCCGCCCTAGGCGGCCGCCTAGTCCTGCCTAATGGCAGAAATGGCCCTGGCTTTACGAACGCCCCCACACGTTCAAATACTTAGGCATTAACGTATACAGAGCTCAGGCGGATAACCTAGAGGGCAACCTGAAGAGAGTGTTGAGAGCTATACGGTCCAGTGTCAACTTCTGGGTAACCCTGCCATTGTCGGTGGCAGGCAGGGCAGCGATCGCCAAAATGGTGGTCCTTCCGCGCTTACTCTATTATTTCACGAACTTACCACTGCTGCTCCCGAGAACTACTTTTAAACAGATGAATACCTTAGTGGTTGAACTCATCTGGGGCTCAGGTAGGAGGAGGATTAGCCTGAAGAAGTTACAGCGTGGCTCGTCTAGTGGGGGCCTGGGAGTACCGGACCATAGAGCGTATTTTTATGCCTGTCAACTGCAATGGTTGTCCTATTGGACAGCAGGGCGTAACTTACAGGAGATTGGGATGTCTGAGCGAGATATCAACGCAGGGACATTACACACCCTTTTATTGCTGCATAGCAAGATACAGCGGGATCTTTCCCCTCTTCTATATACGGCGCTGCGATGCTGGAGTGCAGCGCTGCAGTACGCGGGGGCGTCCACAGCCTATGCCGGGAATATACATTTGCTGGGCATTCCCCTACAAGGCGGACGCCTAACAACGCGCAGGCTTAGGCCCTGGACGGATGTCCACAGTTGCAGACCTCTTTTGGGAGGGGATGTTGTTAGATCATGACAATTTTGTTCGGGGGAACGGGAGCACCAGCTCATTTGTACCTCTTACATGCTGCATTGTTACAATATGTGCGGAAGCATTGGGCCCCGCAAAGACAGGAACCCCCCACTAATGACCTAGTCAAAACACTGTATTACATGGGCAGGGGGCGTCATCTTATTAGGTGGTTATATGTAGACCTGCGCTCACATACTCAGGTTGATCTGACACAGCTCCGTACCATCTGGGAGGGGGACACGGACAGGGCAATTACGGATAAGGAATGGGAAAGTCCTAGAACACCCTAAAAGAGTATCACGGAATGTGCGCTTTAAATATATTCAAACTATGATCCTACACAGGGTGTACCGTACACCACGTAAACTCAACGGGATTTACCCAACAATGAGACACCACTGCCCCAGATGTCAGCTAGAGGGAGCGGATCTAGCACGTATGATCTGGTCCTGCCCGCGACTCGATGGTTATTGGGCCTTGATCAAGGGACACACGGCGGAAATCACAAACAGAGAGATAGATGGAACAATGGGGGGTTGTATCCTAGAACTAAGAAAGGGGCCTCGAAGTGCAAAGCGCAGAATAAATTTGAGAATCTGGCACTCCTATTGACAGTGCGAGCGATCACCATGCGGTAGAAGTCCAAGACGAAGCCCACTATTAATGCATGGCATGAAGAACTGATTCGATGGGGTGTAGCGGAGAGCGCTGCATTGAGACGAGAAGAGGCCAGAGGCCTACGTAAGACCCCGATTACAATGGACTGGGACATCATGTTAGAGTCCTGTAGATCTTTGGGGGTGCCCTTGGACATTAACGCCAGTCATACCTAAGGTGCTGAATGAATCGGTGGGTTAGAGTGGCATGGCCCCGGACATTAGCAGAAGGGAGACAAATGTGTGGATAGTGACTCAGACAGTGCCAGCAATTGAATATTAACTGAATTTCGGAGGGTACCCTATGTATCTATGCAGGACCAGTGGATGGGGGGTGGGGGGGGTGTATTGGATAGTTGCGGGAGGGGCTTTAAGAATTGTATGTTCTGTAAAATCAGCATTAGAGAAATACATGAAGGTGTGCGGTGCTAAGGGAGATTGGCACAACACTCTGTTATCCATTACCTGGCTCAACCGGGATTGAACAGTAGGGTCATTGGGAGATGATGTTACTGGCTGTAATATGTGACTGTATGCTCCAGACGAGTAGAATATAATTTTGTATGATAAAAGTTATAAGGATATGCCCTCATATATCTCTGTATGCTGTGTTAAAAAAACTGAAAATCAATAAAACTATGTTTAAAAAAAAAGACTGTGAGCTGGTCTCACAACTGTGTAAATGATACGGTTTCACACAATAGCCACTATATGTATACTGGTGCTTGTGGGGCAACTTTCACTGCAGTTTTTAATTTTACTTTGAACAACTTCCTCTCAGGATACCCTTTCCTGATGGCAATCTCAATTTCTTTTTTACAGGTTTCAAGAAATTCTCATAGGTAGAGTGTGACACAGGTCCACCTACCCAGTGGTAATGTGGTACCAAAGGTTTTGGTAAGAAAGGAGCCCACATTTATTTTGTCCTGATAAATGCCACAAACCCTTTGGACCATAAGGGCCGAAACATGTTGACGACCTTCACCACTAAGGTGATGGGGTACTAATTCCCCTCCTTCACCGCTTCCATCTTAATATCTAGTAGTTGCCATTTGAATAAATGTATTTTTGGCAATTAGAATGATTTTTAACTATCACTCACTGTCACGGGCACCCACTTAGATTTAGAAGTGCCTCCCTGTCTCCAGGTGTAGGCCCGCTCTCTATCAAACCACGTTTTTAGAGAGTGAGGACTGCCAATGATGAAGCATAGCACCTGGTAGAGGGTGAGAACAGTCCTTTCCTTTTTTTCTGAGATGCCAGGCACTCCACTTAACACCTTTTAACTTCGGTCTTCTTTCACTCAGGGTAGCTTATTTTGTGTACACTTTTAAGTATGGAGGCCAGCTCACCCTGAATACCCCATGCCTCTAGTTCCCTTAACTGGGATATACCAGGGTTATTGTGTTGCACACTTTTCACAACTTTCCACGCCAGAAGGGTGGAGACATGAAGTGCACTGACACTGGTGTGTCTAAACTAGGGCCTTAAAAATGATCAGCCTTGACCCTAGAGCTCTGTCCGTAGAACGGGGCGAACGGGTGGGTCGGTAAGGAATCTGCGGCTAGATATAGAATCTATCAGATAAGGTGTTACTGAATGTAAGTAACTTTTTAATCTGATAGAGACTTCTAGCCGCAGATTCCTTACCTTTAAATAGCTACCCAAGCAATACCATCCCTGGTGGTGGGTCTGCAGAAAAGTTAGGTTAAGAAATTCTGCAGGACTGAATGAGCGAAATGCCCATCCCTGGGGACCTGACTGTCCAGGCAGCAATGTTTGGCAAATGTGTGCAGGGAAGCCCACGTTGCTGTCTGGCAGATGTCCAAGGCTGGAACTCCATGTGCTAATGCAGTAGTCGCAGCTTTAGCTCTGGTGGAATGAGCCTGTAAACCTTCAGGAGGATGCTTCTCTGCCAGAGCCTTGATGCAGAGAACAACCCATTGATAGTCGGTCCGCTTCTGCACTGCCCGGCCTTTCTTCGCACCAACATACCCCAAGAAGAGTTGCTTGTCCACCTGGAACTCTCATCTGTGGTCAAAGTAGAACGACAAAGTTCTTTTTGGGTTCAGGTGGTGGAGTCGCTCCTGTTCCTTAGAGGGATGTGGAGGAGCATAGAAAGTGGGCAAGGTGACAGATTGGTCCACATGAAATGGTGTTACAACTTTCGGCAGGAAAGAGGCCCTGGTGCAAAACACCAGTTGTGTGGATAAACAGAGAAGATTGGAGGTTTGGAAAACAAAGCCTGTAGCTCACTCACTCTGGGCCGATGTAATTGCCATGAGGAAGGCTGTTTAATTTGTGAGCAGAAGGAGGAGACAATCGTGAATAGGCTTGAATGGAGAACACATCAAGAATGTGAGGACAAAATGAAGGTCCCACTGAGGCATAATAAAAGGAGAACATATGTACAAGAACTTTCCAAAATCTAATTACAATAGGGGACTTAAATAAAAGAGGGTTGGTCAGGCAACCGCAAGAAGGCAGACAGAGTAGAAAGATATCCCTTCTGAGTGCCCAAAGCAGAGCCCTGTTGGGCAAGAATAAAAAGCAAAATATCAGAAAGTGAGGCAGAAAGTGGGGCAGTGGACTTTTCTGCAAAATTAGATACATGTCACTTCCACCGGCAGGCGTATACCGTCTTGGTGGAAGGACGCCTCGCTGCCACAATAACATTGCAGACTTCGCAAGGAAGGTCGAAAGCTATCAACTTCTGCCGCTCAATCTCCATGCAAGAAGGCAGAAAGTTGACAGGTTTGGGTGGAGGACCTTCCCCTGCTGCTTCAGTAGAAGTTTCTCCCACAGGGGAAGCCTTATCAGAGAGCCGATGGCTATGCTCAGTAGCTCGGAATACCAGACTCTCAGTGCCCAGTCTGTAGCAACAAGGAAGACTTGGGACGGGTCATTCCTGATCTTCTTGAGTATTCTGGACAGGAGTGGTATGCGTGGAAAGGAATATAGTAGACCTGAGCTCCAATCTAGATGAAATGCTTTACCAAGCGAGACCCACCTTGGAAACTCCAGCATGCAAAACTGCTTACATTGTGCGTTCTTGGCAGAGATGAGAAGATCAAAGCAAAGTTCTCCCCACTGCTGAAAGAGACCTTGTGCCACTTCTGGATGGGGGCGCCATTCATGATCTACTAGGCATCGATGGCTGAGTTTGTCCGCCCTGACATGCAGGGAGCCTGCCAGGTGTTGAACCATCAAGGATATGCACTGCTGCTGTTCCAGCCATGTCTAGAGATGTAGGACCACTTGACAAAGGGTCAACGACCCCACCTGCCCTCTTTGCTGCAGTACCACATGGCAGTGGTATCAGTGAACGCCTGCACTAGCCTTCCCTTGATGGAGGGTAGAAAGGCTTTCAATGCCAGTCGGATCGCACGGAGATCCAGCATGTTGATGTGGATTCTGGATTCTACCGGAGACCAGAGTCCTCTGATCTCCATATCTCCCAGAGGACCCCTCCATCCCTGGAGTGACGCGTCTGTTACTACTGTGAGATCTGGTTGGGTAAGGGAGAGGGGTCTGCCTCTAACCCAATCGCGGTTCATCAGCCACCACTGCAGAACCTTTGCAGTTCCCTCCGAGATCTGGACCATGTCAGAGAGATTTCTAATGCTATGCGCACTGGAACTTCAGGTCCCAATGCAGAGCCTGCATATGCCATCTGGCTTGTGTCACCAGAGGATGCAGGAGGTCATGCCGCTCAGCAGCCTCAGAGTCAGTCTTACCGAAACCCAGGATAGAAGCTGAAACATCCGTATAATAGCCTGAATATCCTGGACTCGCCGCTTGAGAGGATAAGCCCAAAACTGCACTATGTCCAGAACAGCTCTGATGAAAGGGAGTGTCTCAGAGGGAGACAGGTGTGACTTCAGCATGTTGATAGTGAACCCCAGTGAATGCAGGAGTCTGGAGGAGGAGACAACAACATGGGACGAGCCCACCTTCAGCAGCAAGTCATCGAGGGAGGGGATGACAGGTACCCCTGACTTGCGCATATGAGCTACAACTACCACCATACCCTTTGTGAATACCTGAGGGGCGCTGGTAAGGTCAAATGGGAGCAGGGTAAACTGAAAATGCTTGTGACCTTCTGTAAACCGCACGTAGCGCTGATGGGCAGGCAGGACGGAGATGTGAAAATGGGCAACTTGCAAGCCTAACCCTACTATCCAGTCAACTGGGTCTAGGTCAGGCAAGGTCTGAGCCAATGTGAGCATCTCAAACTGCTCCTTTTTGAGGAAGTAGTTGAGGGCTTGGACATTTAGAATAGGGCATAGACCCTTGTCCTTTTCGGGGACCAGAAAGTAGCAGGAATAACAACCACAGCCTAATTCTTTCACTGGCAAACTCTCTATGGCTCCCTTGGCCAAGCGATCCTCCATCAGGATGAAGGGGTAGTCTCAAAGGGGAGGTTGTAGCCCCTTCGGATGATATGAAAACCCCACATGTGCAATGTTATGGACTGCTAGAGGTGGAGGTGATGTCGTAACCTGCCACCAACTGGACGCCCAAGATCTAAAATGGCAAGATTAGGGAGATTAGGAAGGTTTGGAAAGGGTGAGGCTGCGACCGCCGCAAAGATGGCAGCTTTCTTGTGAGGCTCCAGCAGCCTTTTCATCTACAGAATCACCAACATCATCACCTCCTGTACAAAGTATAAGCCCCGCTGTGAGAAGTTGGCCCGATATGCAGTGTTCACTATTCTAGTGACCACTATGCATCGGTCCAAACGACCCTTATGGTGATCGGTTGTAAGTCAACCTTAGACCAGCTATCCTAGTAGCGTGGATACGAGCAGTCTTCGGGCTAAACTCTAGAGGGCGTGTTAAGCCAGCTGTTATACCATCACATACCCCTTGAACACCAAGTGAAAGGACACCACACAAGTGTTATGAAAATAAACAGTATATTTATTAGAATCACAACAGCCCTGTACTCTTTATGAGGACATGGTACTAAGCACAGAACAAAACTCTTAGGAAAATACTTCAAGTGCACAATCAATACAAGTGCCCGAGGGCACGGAAAGTTTAGTTGTCTCGGGCGGACCCGATAAGGCAAGTCGGAAGCGAGGGACTCAGGACCCTTAAGTAAGGAGGCTATGCGGCACCGAAATGCCGGAGTTACCTAGCCGCAAGGGCTGCGGCTGCACAAGTCTTACAGGCGTCGGGGGTCTTCGCTGACGAGCCAGGAGCCGGAAGGAAGGAGTTGCTGGCCGGCGACCAGTGAAGAATAGTTCGTAGAGATCCAAGCCTGGATCAGAGATCGATGATACCTGAAAGCAGAGGGGACCAAGTTCGTACTACTAGCCAGTAGTCAGAGGGTACCAGGAAGGCACCGGATGGCCGTCACCTCGACTAGGTGAGTGGGCGACGCTAGGCTCTGCAGTCTCACGGACCAGGAGGCGTTGTCGGCGACCAAGATGGAGGTGCGAGCTGTCCCACGAAGGTTGATGCTGTCGGCGTCGCTGGGCCCAGGATTGGGGCAACAAGCCTTGGCAGATTTCAGGGCCACGTGGTGGGCCTAAAATGGTGTCTTGAGTGGACCAGGAGGGTCCGGGGTGCTCCTCTCGGAAAAGGGAGCAAGGGCCGGTCTGGAGCAACCAGACCAGCAGCGTTGGTTGTCGGATGTCGTCAAGGAGATCACAAGCCAGCGGCTAGTGATCGGACAACGTGCTGAGCGGCGAGCAGAAGGGCCCCACGCAGATCGTGGAGATGCTGGGAGGCTGCACTTCGGTGCTGGAGCGGCTCAGGATCGGGGCTTCTCGGACCCCAGAGCACTCACCAGAGGATTCCTTCGGTGGTCGTGCTGGATTAAGAAAGCGTGCAGGTTTTGATGATGGCCGGTCCCTCGAGGTCTCGTCGCACCCACAGATCTCAGCTGAGCTGACGATGTGGGTAGAGGTCAGAGGTGCCAGGGAAGCCGGTTCTCGTCGAGCTGGGCAGTCGGATTCCTGAGGAAGGACGTGCAGCAAACCGCAGAGGTCTTAGATGGTGCCTGCGGATGCAGGGTGACTACTCCTTAGCCACAAGGGAGAAATCTTGAGAAGAGTCTCGAATGTCCTTTCGTAGAAAGTAGTTCTTGATTCAAAGATGATCTAATTTGGAAGGGTCCCCGCTCTGGCCTTTATCCTAAAGAAAGGGGTGGGTACATGACTAGGTCCTGCCCTAGGGGTGGGACCAGGAAGGGGGGTAGTTACACCCCATTCCCCTGCTGGACTTTCCCCAGGTCAGGGGCTGCGCGCCCCTGGAACTGGTTCTAGCCGGCAGATGCGTAGTGAGCACCGGGGTGCCACTCCGCAGTCACCTTCTCGCAAACCCCTACCTACCCAGAATACACAAACCCTGTCTGGGATGGTGCGAACACCGCCCCTGACAGGAAACCCTTTGTCCAAGCTCTCCTCGCTGGAAGGACTCCCAGCAGCAGGAGGTCAGACTCGTGTCTGTGGTGGCAGCGTCCATTTTGTGGAGCTGAGGCTTCAGTTAACTTTAACCGGGGTTCACAGTTACGTACATGTCGTGTCCCTCTAGAAGGGCGGAATGCTAACCTCGTCACCAGAATTGGTGAGGGGGCAGCATCCCGATTCGTATGACACCTTACTCGACATGTCTTGATAACGCGATACCGAAGTTACCGATATGATACGCGTTATCATGGAACAGCCATTGGGTCTTGGTTCCGCAAGCTGCAACCGGGCTCGGCTCGTGCCAGAGCCCAATTCACACGGTTCCATGCACTCTGCCTTCAGGATTGTCAAGGCCTGCAATAGGAGTGACTGATAGACACTCGGGTGTCCATTTTAAGGTTAGGTATAGGGATACTATACCTACAGCAACGGGCGAGTACGCCACGTGGCCCCAGATGTCGTGCAGCCAGTTGTGTCAGATGTAGGTGGCCAGCCAGGGGTGGCATAATACATGCTTCAGCCCCTGGTAGGCCCTGGGTATACCGATGCCCTGAGTTACAGGGTCTGACAGGGTGGCCCAGTTCCAATTGGGTAATGCACCTAGGGTACACACAGCAATTTAGCGAGAGAACAGCTAGGCTGTGGGTCTGATTGGCAGGCCCACAGCCCGAGAAAGTCGTAAACCAGTGAAACAAAAGCAAAAAGTCCGGGTGATCATAGGATTGCAGACCCTACTCTCCTACATGACCCCCCCCAAACGATGGGACAATAAGCTAACCTTGACCAGGTGAGTCTTCTTGTTCTAAGTGGAAATACCTGGAGAGCCCATCTGCATTGCCATGATCAGTGCCAGGTCTATGCTCCACTGTGAAGTCCATCCCCTGTAGGGAAATGGACCACCTAAGCAGTTTGGGGTTTTCACCCTTCATCTGATTTAGCCATAGGAGGGGCTTATGGTCGGTCTGAATCTTGAAATGAGTGCCAAACAAGTATGGCCTCAGTTTCTTCAGGGCCCACACCACAGCGAAGGCCTCCCTCTCTATAGCTGACCAATTTTTCTCTCTGGGGGTCAGCCGTCTGCTTATAAAAGCAATGGGCTGGTCATTACCATCAAAATTCAGTTGAGATAGAACAGCTCCCACACCCAACTCAGAAGCATCTGTTTGGACAATGAATGGTTTGGAGTAGTCTGGACTCTTGAGGATAGGTGCCGTGCACATGGCCTGTTTTAGGTCATCGAATGCTTTTTGACAGCTCGCTGTCCACTGAACCTTTTTTGGCATTTTCTTACTCGTCAGTTCATTGAGCGGAGTCACAATCGATCCGTAATTTCTGACGAACTTCCGGTAGTAACCAGTCAGGCCCAAGAAAGCTCGAACCTGAGTCTGGGTGGTTGGAGGAGCCCAGTCCCTGATTGACTGTATCTTGCTCTCCAGTGGTTGAATTTGGCCTCCACCGACAAGGTGGCCCAAGTACACAACCTGTGTCTGCCCTATCTGGCACTTGGTAGCCTTGATAGTGAGACCTGCTGCTTGCAGAGCCTCTAACACTTTCCGCAGGCGGACCAGGTGATCCTCCCAGGTGGAGCTAAAGACAGCGATATCGTCAAGATACGCCGCACAGAAGTCATCCAGCCCAGTGAGAACGTGATTCACCAACCGTTGGAAGGTGGCAGGTGCATTTTTCAAACCAAAGGGCATCACCACGAACTGATAATGCCCACCAGGGGTAGAAAATGCGGTCTTAGGCTTGGCGTCCTCAGCTAACCTGATTTGCCAATACCCAGCTGTCAGGTCAAACGTACTTAAGTAGTTGGCCGAAGCCAATCTATCGATAAGCTCGTCTGCCCTTGGTATTGGGTGGGCATCAGTCTTAGTGACTGCATTGAGACCCCTGTAGTCTACGCAGAACCTCATCTCTTTCTTACCGCCCGGGGTGTGAGGTTTCGGCACTAGAACTACTGGACTAGCCCAAGGGCTATCCGAGGGTTCAATGACTCCCAGCTCCAACATTTTCTGCACTTCACTTTTGATGCAGTCTCTAACGTGATCGGGCTGCCTGTAGATTTTACTCTTGACGGGCAAGCTGTCACCAGTGTCAACCTCATGGGTGCACCAATTGGTCTGACTGGGTGTTAGAGAGAACATATGCCGGAAGGATTGAAGAACCTGTTTACAATCCTCCTGTTGATGTTCGGAGAGGCTGCCACAAAAGACGACACCGTCTACCGATCCATCGTCAGGATTCTGAGTGAGCAGGTCGGGGAGAGGGTCACTCTCCTCCTCCTGTCCCTCATCTATGGCCATGAGCAAACTCATGTCCTTCCTGTCGACATATGCTTTGAGCCTGTTGACATGGAGCACCCTGTGGGGGCTCCGAGGAGTTCCCAGGTCCACCAGGTAGGTGACCTCTCCCTTTTTCTCCAGGATGGTGTAGGGCCCGGACCAGTTGTCCTTGAGTGCTGCTGGGGCCACTGGCTCCAACACCCACACCTTCTGTCCGGGCTGATAAACAGTCAAGACAGCCTTTTGGTCATGCCAAGCTTTTTGGAGTTCTTGGCTGGCCTTAAGGTTTTCGGATGCCTTCTCCATGTACTCAGCCATCCGCGAGCGGAGACCAAGCACATAGTCCACTATGCTGGTTGCAGGCTTTTTGAGAGGTCTCTCCCATCCTTCCTTCACCAAACACAGGGGTCCTCTTACAGGATTCTCTGTCAAAGGGAAATCCCTGGGTATGCACTATAGCTACTATTTACTATATTGCTTGTCTAATTTCTAACCGATCATGCAGTCATTCATTCCCGCATTTTAGCACAGGCAGAAATCTCCAATACAAGAGAACACTAGGTAAAGAGTTCCACACTAAAAAGTGAACGTTCACAATCTATTTATTTTTCTATATAAAGTAAAGCATAAAATATAAAACACTCCTGATGTACACCAAATTACACAAAGTTCAGTTAAAAATCCAGGATGCCCGTACAAAAGTTCAAAAGGGCTGTAGCCAACCCCCTTCTGTGGGACTTCTCTGTAAGCGAATAAAAGGCAGGGGATCAGGACGTCCCATCTACGCCGAAGCTTTTCAGGTAGCCCATGAATCATCCCTTTCAGGGTCCTGTTGAATCTCTCAACAAGCCCATTGCATTGTGGATGATAGGGTGTAGTGAACTTGTAGTTAACACCACATTCCTTCCACATAGCAGTTAAGTAGCTCGACATGAAGTTTGCACCTCTGTC
This sequence comes from Lissotriton vulgaris, assembly GCF_964263255.1. NCBI lineage: Eukaryota > Metazoa > Chordata > Amphibia > Caudata > Salamandridae > Lissotriton > Lissotriton vulgaris. The sequence continues at coordinate 1,403,359,748 of NC_141685.1, read as the reverse complement.
GGAGACGACCTCCTTAGGGAAGTCCACTCTGGAGAATACTCCAACTAGGGCTCTTGCCACCACGGGGGCCGTAGTGGTCCTAAGGGGAATAGCTTCAGGATACCTGGTGGCATGATCCACTACCACCAGTATAAACTTGTGCCCTGATGCTGTTGGTGGTTCCATGGGACAGACGATGTCAATCCCCACCCGTTCAAAGGGCACCCCCACCACAGGCATTGGTATAAGGGGGGCCTTTGTCGTGCCACCTGACTTACCACTGGCTTGGCAAGTGACACAGGAGCGGCAAAACTCCTTGGTATCTTCGTTCATGTGAGGCCAGTGAAAGTGCGAGACAAGCCTGTCCCACGTCTTCGTCTGGCCTAAGTGTCCTGCTAAGGGAATCTCGTGGGCCAAGGTAAGGAGGAAACCACGCTGAGACAAGGGGATAACCAGCCTCCTGGTCATGCCAGGCTTGGGGTCTCTTGCCTCAGTGTACAGGAGTCCATCTTCCCAGTATACCTTGTGGGTACCTGTGGCGTTCCCAGCAGCCTCAGCAGCAGCCTGCTGTCTGAGGGGTTCAAGGGAAGGGCAGTCTAACTGGTCCTTCCCCAGGTCTTCTCGTGTGGGTCCCCCTGAGCCCAGAAACTCAACTTGATCAAGTTCGAGCTCTTTAGGCTCAGTTTCCCGCAATTCCTGGAGGTCAGCCTCCTCTGAGACCTGATCCTCGACCTGGGGCAAGGGGGAAGGCGAGGCCTTAACCCGACTGCTCTTCTTCTTGGGAGGTGTCTGGTCCGTTGTTCCAGGATCCAGCACCTGTTCAGTGGGGCATCGTCTGACCTGTGACCTGGTCACAGCAAACACGTGTGCTGGCAAGCCTAACATTTCCATGTGAGTCCGTTGCTCCACTTCTGACCATTGTGATGACTCCAAATCATTGCCCAACAAACAATCCACTGGGAGGTCTGAACTAACAACAACCTTTTTCTGGCCATTTACCCCTCCCCAGGAGAAAGCAACAATCGCCATACTATGACTGGTAGTGACGTTGCTGGCATTGGTCACCAGGAAATCTGTACCTGGCATGATCTGTCCAGGGTCCACAAAGTTAGGCGTCACCATGGTGACGCTGACACAAGTGTCCCTGTAGGCCTGAGCCATTCTTCCATTTATTAAAGGCGTCTGTCGGTATTTGCCCAAAGTATTGGGACTGACATCAGGGGATATATCCACATCCCCTGTACAGACAAGGACAGCCTGAGTGAGTGTACCAACTAAGCTGTCACACCCCTCAGAACCCAAGGTTAACCCAACTAGTCCCTTGGGAGGCGCACTACTACTGCTGGCTGTACTAGGGGGCACAGGTGCCTTAGGGGCTGCAGTAGCAGGAGTCTGCCCTCCTTTCTTGGTGCACTCACTAAACCAGTGAGTTTTACTTTTACAGTATTGGCACCACCTTTTCGATTGGCCTTCTTGATTCTTCTTTTTCTGGGAAGCCTGACCCCCCCCTCTTTGGGTTGTTGGGGACCTGTCGAAGACTTCTGGTCAGTTTGTTCCCCTTTCGAATCTTTACCCTTCTGGTCTGCTTTTTTCTGACCACCCTGGTTCTGGCCCTGGTTTTGCTTAACCCTTGTCCTGACCCATCTGTCTGCCTTCTTTCCCAATTCTTGGGGAGAGGTCAGATCCGAGTCGACAAGGTGCTGATGCAACAACTGGTTCTGACAATTGTTTAAAATCTGTTCTCGCATGATCGAATTATACAATCCTGTGTAATCAGTAACCTTACTGCCCAGCAACCAGCCCTCCAAAGCCTTAGTGGCACAATCACGAAATCAGACCAATCCTGAGACTGAGTTTTCTGGGTATCCCTGAACAGCAACCTGTACTGCTCAGTGGTTAGGCCGAACCCATCAATCAGTGTGTTCTTCAGGACCTGGTAATTGTTAGCGTCCTCTACTCTAGTAATGAGGAGCTTATCTCTACCTTTACCTTCAAAGGAGAGCCACAAGATAGCTGCCCACTGACTCTGGGGGATGCACTGTACAGTGCAGGCCCGCTCCAAAGCAGTAATGCATTTGTGGATGTCGTCCCCTTGCTTAAAGGGGGGCACTATCTTATTCAGGTGCTTAGTGTCTAAACTCCTGGGTTCCCGTGGGGGAATGCTGCCACCAGTGGGAATTGTCCCACTCAATTCTTGCTCTCGAGCAAAGGCGAGTCTTTCTTTGGCTAGGGCAAGTTCTTCCCTTTCGATCCGCAGATTGACTTCCCGCTCCTTCGCTTCGTACACTCTCCTCTGAGGGGATGTCATCCCTCTTCGAGGAGAGCCTCGAGAGCCATTGGTTTGAATGGATCTGTTAGAGCCTCTCGATAGAGACCTAACTCGTCCACTCCCAATGTTAAGCTGGCCTGAGAGAGGCCCCAGGGGTCTCCTGGTACCATTCTCGTGCCGGCTTAAGTTGTCCCTAGTTAGCTGACTAACTACCTCTGGACCTTTGTCTGCCTCGTCCCCAGATGTCTCTGGTTCCTCGTCCTCCTCTTCACCTTCTGCGGAGAGATGGATAAGGTCAGGGTCACCTCGGGTTCCCTCGAGGGGGGGCATATCCACTTCTGGATGAGAAGGGTCGTGTTACCCGCCCTCCTTGCATCATAAGTCTCCAAGAGACCAATCAGAAACGGAATGGTAGGGTTTGCACCCTGTTTTAACTTCCGAGATGTACAGATCTGTCGCATCTCTTGGAAGCTAAGTGCAGCATATCTGGAGGTGACCTGTGGAAGGTCGACTGACACAAGGGGAGACTCAGAGTTTCCTCCTTTGTCTGACATGCTGCTTCTAGTGTGGTGTAAGTGATGCACCTACCTACACTATATGTTTACCTACTGATCCCTTGCTAAGAGTTGTAGCCAAGGTGTGCTAAGCCTTGCGGAGCTACAACAGCTGGTTCAGTAGAACTCAGAGTATTCTAAGCTAAGTTATATGTACCTGGAGTACTTATGCGATCTTTCACAAGATATTCTTAGGATACGCGTGGTAAAACAACAGCAAGCTTAAATCCCAACCGCTGCTCACCAATGTGAGAAGTTGGCCCGATATGCAGTGTTCACTATTCTAGTGACCACTATGCATCGGTCCAAACGACCCTTATGGTGATTGGTTGTAAGTCAACCTTAGACCAGCTATCCTAGTAGCGTGGATACGAGCAGTCTTCGGGCTAAACTCTAGAGGGCGTGTTAAGCCAGCTGTTATACCATCACATACCCCTTGAGCACCAAGTGAAAGGACACCACACAAGTGTTATGAAAATAAACAGTATATTTATTAGAATCACAACAGCCCTGTACTCTGTTAAAGTTCAAAATTTATTAATAGGGACAATGAAGAAGGGCACATACAAGGTTTCAAAAGAATAGTGGCTTTATTGCCAATAAAGCTGCAGCTTGAGACAATTTGCAGGAGTGCAAAGTGATCTGATTTTCACAGAGCGAATTCAGCCTTTATATATGTTCACAATCTCTTGACAGGTTGTTCATTAACTATTACATCATGGTGTGACCATGCTAGAATTAGATCCACGTGTACATTACAGTATCAAGGTGCATTTCAAAAATATGTCTACGTTCACATTTTACATTATTTGCGACACATCTGACCATGCAGCTACAGGTTAATCTTTAAACCACCATCGCCTGACTTTTCAGCCTTGCCTTGGCCGGTTATCTTGAAATGTACATATGCAATGTTGATCTACTTATCGGCAGAGGCCCGTGTCAGCCTTGCCTTGGTCGGTTATCTTGAAATGTACATATGCAATGTTGATCTACTTATCAGCAGTGGCCCGTGTTTTCTGCTTTCTCACACAATGACGCACTTGCTATCTGTGCTGGGCACACACTTTGCCTCTTTAGGACAACAAGGCAAGGACAGGCCAAACTTGTCACATTCTAGGTCAGCGAGCGATTCCTGGAAAAAGCTCGCTGAACTGACTGAACTGCCTCTGGTACATAGGTAAAAGCTAGTGAATCATTAAACAATTTGGAGCTTCAGCAGAATGGGCACGCACAGGTTCACCTGCCTTTCTTTCCTGGTTTCAGCTGAATTTCAGACAACTTAATTTAACCCTCTGTGCACCAGCCGTGCACCATGGAGCAACATTTCATTATGACTAGTGGGATCTGTTTATTTGCAAGCAGGTTACAGACAGAAATTAATATAAACTACGGTTCAAAAACAATATTTTCTTTCAGCAAGGGCCAACGTATTTTTTTTTTCTTTTACAAACCGACCCTTTGAACCTCAGTTTAAAATAATTTCATCACGCAGCATATCACAATTTAATAATTATATTGTTCATTCTTATCATCGTCAGAAATGTCTATGTTCATTAACTCTGTAGTGACTGTTTGCATCAGCATTCTTTCTTTTTCCTTTAATTTCCTCACTTGGCATTTTGTCAGCTGTCCCAATAGTTGACAACACATTGGCAGGCAATTAACTAATAGACAACAGCCTATTATTAGTAGGAAAATTGTTATGAACACCATTCCTATCTTCCAACCCCATGCGCTCAACCAACTCCAAAGTGAACCTCCTATATCCCATGTACCAGAATTCTGATGTGCTTCTACACCTATATGATGCAATCTTTTTATTGCTTCCCTGACAGTAACAGAGGAGTCCGGGACATAGGTGCAACAGGACGCCCCTATAATTGCACAGACTCCTCCCCTTTCTGCTAGCATCATGTCGAGAATCATTCTATTTTGTAACGAAACTAATCTCACAGCTTGAAGCTCTACTGTAATATTTTCAAGTATACTTGTTGTTTCATTTATTGTTGCTTCTAGTAGCCTGGATAATCTACGTATATCCCTGGAGTTGATAGCTGGACCAATCCATGGTATCACTCCTTTAAATATGTCACCCGCTATCTGTGATGCTGTATCTCTTTGATCCACATCCACACTTCTCCTGCCTCGCCGTGGTGCATGTCTTTGCATGTCCCTTTGAACTTCTTTTGTGTCTTTTATTGCTATAGCAGGTAATACAAAACCTAGGTGACAACAACCACCCCAACTTGTTGGAAGCCATGTATAAGCCTTCTCTCCACAAATGAAATAAATTGAGTCACCTACGTAAAGTGGAATGCTAATATTTCCGGCCGTCATTTCAAATGTCATGTTACAATTTGTGCTATTTCCTACCTGATAGGTCCCATTACTCTTAATACATATACTCCCTATTGCGTTGTGTTTTCTTAATTTTAACTTTAAAAATGGTATATTCTTATTTGCTTCTTTTGATGGGCCTGCTATCCTAATGCTTGTATTCTTATTTGGAAAGAGCGGGGTAAAGATGTCAGACAGGGGAAATGTTGCATTTGGTTCTATCACTTCCGTGCAGTTCCCTAGTGTCAGAATATCTGCCATATATTTGTTATATAATGTTCCTGCAGGTGGGGCCATGGTTGCCCCTGCACCAGCAGTACTTTTCTTTAAGTTCTGCAAAACAGCTATCAGTTCTATTTTTACTATTGTTATGTAAATGGCATAACAGGATGCTGCAAACGGTAGTGGGACTTGAACCAGGGGCAAACTTTGGTCTACAGAAGCTGGGAATTGCAAACATATCCAGCAATCTCCCCTTGTTAATATCTTATTGGTATGATGCATCAAAGTCACAAAGGAATTGTGGTGCATATCTTCTCTGTGGGCTATTTCTTCAGGTGACAAAGTGTATGCAGGTATTGTAGCAGGTGTTGTTGGCGTTGAGATCAACTTTTCCATGGGATAGAACACATCTAATAGATATACAGTAATTAATGCTAATAATAACAGACAGAATATCACCCCAGATATGCACATTTTAGACTTGTACCATTTTCTCTTCATTTTTAGAACTGTATTTTCCCTATCCATATCTATCTATCTATTCTTATACTTTCTTTAATTGGATGTAGTGCTATTGATGACACTATGTTGTGAATTATCACTATGAATCTTTACTATAATATAGGCTAAACACACAAAAAGCATAAACACATATAAGGTGAGGCTGTAGTATAAAATATATTGCGAACAGCTATTCGTTAATATTTCAGATGGTCTCTGAGTATTTTTTGGTACTTCTCTTCTCCCAAAGATATGCATGTAATTCCTATAAGGCACGACCCTTTGATCATGAATATCAATTGTCAGTGCAGCCACTTTTACATTTACAGGAGTGTCCACTATACCTCACCCCAAATGTATCTTTCTGAAGCTGGCTGTCCTGACGATCTGGAAAAAGTCCTTTGCTGGTTGCTGCAGCAGCACGGGTGCTCGCAGTGACAGAAGGACCCGCAAATTCCTTCTGGATCCGTTCAAGTCCTTTGCTGGTTGCTGCAGCAGCACGGGTGCTCGCAGTGACAGAAGGACTCGCAAATACCTTCTGGATCAGTTCATCTACTAATTACTGCAGTGGCACGGGCACTATGCAGTTACAGGAGGACTCGCAAATACCTCCTGGATCAGTTCATCTACTCACCGTTGTACTGGCCCACTTTTTACTAAGAACTTCCCTGATGAATTGTTGTAGTCTCTTCCTGTTATGCAGACAGGCTGTTATTCCTGGTGGTAGTGTGCAATATACCCTAGTTTAATTTTCTCAGTCAGCAAGTACTCTATTCAAGGCTTCTTGTAATGCTAGACTATTCAAATCTTGCATTAGTTGGTATTCTAGCTGACTAAATACTTCCTCAAGGTAACTGAGTGCGACTTCGTTGTCTTCTTCACTGCTATTCTCAAAGTCAAAAATCGTCGTCAAAATATCTGTTAGGATAATATCTAATAGTAGTACTTCATCTATTTCCTGCAGAAGATCAGGTACCAGAATTACTGACATTTCATCTCCTTCTTCTTTGTAGATCTCAATTTGTACCTTTTTTCTTCTTTGATCAGTTCTGGTGTTGGCATGTGCTGCTGACCTGGGTCTTGGCTGGATGCAGTCTCAGGAGGTGCCCTCTTGACGTGGTTGGCGTGGATCCAAGATTTGTTGTTGGTGCACTTCACTGCTGTCTTTGTTGCGAGCAGCACCTGCTGCGGTCCCTTCCAGCGAGCTTGGAGACAGTTGGACCTCTGGAATGCTTTAATTAGCACCCAGTCCCCGGGCTTGAACTTGTGCCCCTCGACCTGCAGCGGCTCTGGAAGGGCTCCCTTCACGTGCTGGTTGATAGAAGCAAGAGTACGTGTAAGTGACATGCAGTAATCATTCAACAGTTCATTCATCATCATAGGCAGAGCATTTTTGTCTGGAACTCCCCAAGCTACCATTGGCAACCCAGTGACAATCTCGTGCGCACTGAGTTTGGTCTTGGCATCTGGTGTGCTCCTCATGCTCATTAGGGCAATAGGTAAGGCATCCATCCAGGTCAATTTTGTGTCAGCGCATATTTTTGCTATCTTGGACTTAAGCACGCCATTTTTTCTTTCCACTGCACCAGCGGCCTCTGGATGGTAGGCGCAGTGTAGCTTCTGCTGTATTCCCAAGGCTTTGCATGTAACCTTTATTAGTTCATTACAGAAGTGACTGCCATTGTCTGAAAATATTGTTTTTGGGACCCCAAAACGTGGGATCAGTTCCTTTATCAAGCACTTGGCTGTTGAGATGGCATCATTGTGTTTCACCGGATATGCCTCTATCCACTTTGAATACATGCACACCACCACCAGGATATACCTATACTTATTTGTAGGGGGCATCTCCACATAGTCTATTTGCAGGGCTTCAAATGGCATTGTTGGTTTCTGAAAGTGGCCTTTGGGTACTGGAGCAGTCTTACCCACATTGTACTGTGCACATACCATACATGTTTGACATATCTCCTGTGCTATTTTTCTTATGTTCTTGTTCACCCAGAATTTGTCCATGCAATTTACAATTGCATCGCTACATATATGTGCTGGGCCATGCATGGCCAAACACATAGAGTAGACCATCCTGTCTGGTAACATATATTTATTCCTGGCGTCATTCATCCAACATCCTTGAACAAATCACCCGTTCTTTGACCAACTCATCTGTTCTTCTGTGGTTGCTCCTTGTTGCATTAGTCTTATACCTTCACTTGTTAGATCTAGTGACTTCACTTCATCTGGTAATTCTTGGACAGTTAGTACTAGTGCTGAATTATTTCTTGCTGTCTGTTTTGCTGTTATGTCAGCAAATGCATTTCCCTGGCCTACCTTGTCTGTTACTTTTCTGTGGGCGCTGCATTTAACTATGGCCAATTTCTTTGGAAGTGCCAGGGAGTTAAGTAATTTGGTGATAAGCACTCCGTGCTGTATCTTTGTGCCTTGTGAGGTAATAAAACCTCTTTGCTTACAGAGTCTTCCAAAGGAATGTGCCACATTAAAGGCATATTGGCTGTCTGTATATATGTTAACACACCTTCCTTCAGATAATTCACAAGCTCGTGTGAGTGCCACAAGTTCTGCTGCTTGTGCAGACAACTCGGGTATCTTGCAGGACTCAACTACAGTTTTATTTGTTACAACTGCATAGGCTGCTGATGTATTTCCATCCTCTGTTCTAAGGCAGGAACCATCCACCCACAATTCTCCCTCTGCATCTGCATAGGCTATGTCCGTCATATCTATTCTCCCTTTTCTTTGCTCTTCAGTTAACAAAATACAATCATGGTCTGTGTCCACTAGATCATCAGTGGGAATAGGTAACAGAGTGGCAGGGTTAAGCACATTGCATTTGTGAAGTGTCACATGTGCTGCAAATAAACAGATCTCATACTGTGTGAGCCTGGCATTTGTGAGGTGCTGCGTACGTGTCTTATTTAGTATCAGCTCTACGGCATGTGGAACATAGACATCAACTTCATGTCCCATTATTATGCTTTCTGCACGTTGTAGTGCTAAGGCGGTTGCTGCAACAGAACGTATACAGGAAGGTAAAGCCTTGGCTACAGTATCCAAGGTGGCAGAGAAATATGCGCATGGTCTTTTGTAGTCACCAAACTGCTAGCATAGAACCCCAAGAGCACTCCCGTCAGATTCATGAACATAGAGTTGGAAAGACTTAGAATAGTCTGGTAGGCCTAAAGCAGGAGCAGAGCAGAGAGCTTGCCGAATGGCAAGGAAGCTTTGTTCATGTTCTGGCAACCACTGAAGGGGTTCGGGCGTGTCCTTGTGGGTCAGGGCCAATAAAGGCTTTGAAATCAAGGAGAAGTTAGCAATCCAATGTCGACAATAACTGGCCATACCTAAAAAGGCTAGCACCTGTTTTTGGGTGCGTGGCACTGGTGTCTGTAGAATCAATTTAATGCGCTTATCATCCAATCTTCTCTGCCCTTTCGACAGGATGTGTCCTAGGTAGGATACTTCCTGTTGAACAAATTGAATCTTTTCTGGTGAAACTTTGTGACCACGTTCAGCTAAGAAATTTAACAAATTAATGGTGTCAGTTGTACATTGTGTCTCAGAAATGCTACCAAGCAGCAGGTCATCTATATATTGAATTAGCACAGAATTAGGTGATAAATTGAATGTGTCTAGTTCTCTCTTTAAGGCCTGGTTGTAAATGCTCGGGCTTTCTGTGAACCCTTGAGGGATCCTACAGAAGCAAAAACTTCTCCCGCCTATAGAGAATGAAAAGAGGTACATGCTACCCTCATCTATTGGGATTGAGAAGAAGGCATTCTTCAAATCCACTACAGAAAAATATGCCATTTCTGGTGACAGTGTTGACAATATTGATACTACATTTGGGACAACCGGGAACTGTGGCACCACTATTTTATTAATTTCTCTTAGGTCAACTATGAATCTGTAACTTTTTTCATTAGTATTTCCATCACTCTTTTTTAAGACCGGAAGAATAGGGCTGTTACAAGGACTGCCTGATATTTCTTTAACAATCCCTTCTTTTAGTAAGTCAGCTATTATATCCTGCAATCCCTTTAGACCCTCTGGAGCAATTTTGTACTGTGGTATTCTTGGTAATTTTACATTCTGTTTGACTGTAATAGTGACAGGTGTGATGTTCATTTTCCCTGTGTCATTTTTGTGTTTTGCCCATATCCTTGAATCTATTTGATCCATTATTTGTGCGGCAATATTTTGTATTCCTATTGATAGGAAACAGTTGCCCATTTCTTCTGTCATTGGTCCATCTACTTCCAAGAAAACTCCGTCTGCAGTGCACTTAATAATGGCATTCATCTTTTTTAGCAAATCCAATCCCAACAAATTAAATGCACATTTGTCTGATATAAGGAATGAATGCGTGTCCTGAATTGGGCCTATACTGTATTTCAAGGGTGCTGAAATTGGGCTTGTTACAAGTATGTTGGTGAATCCCACTGACTTATTTATTTTTCCCGAGAGAGGAACATCTGGAAACTTTTTCTTGGATAAGGAGGAATTGGTGGCCCCTGTATCTATTAGTAATTCCACAGGTGTACCTTCAATCTTACCCCTCACATATGGTCCAGTGGGATCTACAGGGATTACCATCCTCTGTATTAACTCTCTCGGGCCCCCCTATTGTGCATAATAGTCCCAGTCCCCTTGGGGCCCTTCCTGATATATTCCATCATAAGGGTGATGCACCTGCATTTTTGGTATTTGTTCATTATCAAAGAAATTTGTGTTGGGGGGATACTCTGTAGGGCCATGCTGTGAGTCACGTCCTTGCTGTTGATATCCACCTCTTCCCATGCTCCTTCCCCGGCCTCTTGATCTTCCCATCCCACCCCCTCTTTGTGACTGCTTGACGGGGTGTGGGCATTGAGCTCTCCAGTGATCCTGACCCCCACAATTAAAGCATCCTTGTGTGTGTGCTTGTTCATTTGTGGGGGTATGCTGTGTAGGGGGAGTAGAAAAAGACCTTTGTGGGCCCCCACGGCCTCTTCCTCTACCCCTGCTTCTTTGTCCTCTGCCGCTATACTGGTTTGCCTGCTGAATCAAAATTTTAGTTTTTAAGTCTTTTAATTTGTTATTTTTACTTTCCAACTCCTTTTTACCTAGCATTTCGTAATACTGTGCCAATTGTAAAACTTCTGTTAGCGGTTTGCATGACCAAGTAGGGTTGTACTCTAGAATCCCTTTTTTAATTGATGGTTTTAAATTATTTACAAAACAAGAGACAAGTGCACTTTGTGTTGCTTCCTTTTCAGTATCTAAACCACTTGAAGCTGTGAAGACTTTCTGTATTCTAGCGAAAAACCCAGATACTGTTTCTTCAGTGTCTTGAATGCATGCATTTAATTTTGACCAGTCTATTTGTTTTCTGGGTATCAGTGTATTTACTTTAGCCATTATTTTTGCTGGTAAGTCTCTAATATCATCCGATATGTCCTGTCCTTGTTCCCTTTTTGCTTTAGTAATATTTTCCCATTGTATTTTTAAGACTTCATCATCCTCTCTCCTTATTTTTCCCCAAATGTCTGGTGGCAATATTATAGAAAACATTTGTTCTATGTCATCCAATGTGAGAGTGCCAACTCTTAGTATTATTTCTGTCTGTCTGTACCATTCTTCTCTGTCTTGTCTAATGTCTGGAAACTGAAGTGCAAATCTATGTAATTCAACATTTGACCATGGTGTGTGAACTTTAATAGTGGGCTTCCCTACCTGACTTCCTGGTACTTCTCTTAATGGCATGGCTATAGAAGTGGAAAGAGTACTATCTTCCTCCTCTTTACTTTTTTCCCTTTTTGTACATTTTTGTTGTAGTATCAGAAGAGTATCTATCCATTCAGCTAATATCTGGACAGCCTCTAATATATCTGTGCTTGATGCCCCTACATCATCTATTGCTGCTGATATTGTGTTGCTATGAGCACGGGACAATCTGTCAGGTTGGGGGTAGCCGTCTTCCTCAGGCCAATATTTTTCCCAGTCTTTAAACCAGTTGTAACTTTTCTTGTCTAATTTTTGCAAAGCACTGCGTTGTTATTTTTGGCCTCAGCCCTTGTCTACCAGAGGTAGAGAGAGGTGTTTCTTGTAGTGATACAGGTACTGTCTTACTAGTTGGTGATGTATATTGTGGTGTGTGTGTCTGTGGTGCTGATGTAGTTTGCATTGTTTGTGGGCTGTATGGTGAAGTAGTGTGGCTCACTGGTTAGAGGTGGCAGACCCGAGAGCAGAGGCCGGCCCGGGACCAGGGTTCGATTCCCGGCGCGGCAGGTTTCTGGACCAGGGTCAGCGGACTCGATAATTCTCTCGCCTCGGTGCCCACTCTGATCAGCGATCACACTCGGCAACTCTGGGCATTAGATTGCCTCATCTTCACTAACGGCCCCACCAGACCGCCGGGGATGCCTGGTCTCACCCTGGAGATACCCATTAAGGGACCATCTCTCAGGGAAGCCAGGAAGGGTTTCGCAGCGGTCGAAACGCCTTGGGACCCTACGGGTAAGTAGAGCGCTATATAAATGCCAATACATATGGTGGTTGAGTTGTTAATAATGCCTCTATTACAGGATCTTCTGTATCTTCCTGTTCTAAGGGAGCATTAGGTAGAGTGGGGTACACATCTGGTATAGGCTTGTGAACTGTAAGACATTTATCCATTTCCATTTCTTTTTCCCTACAACTTGTTACACATCTTTCTTTTGCCTTCTCCCTATCATATGCCAAAGCTTTCCCTTTCATTGTCCTAGGTTCCCCTGGCCATCTGTTAGCGGCGTATGACCGCCATGCATGAAATGCATCCCATTGTAATAAACGTACTTTCTTCCCTTTCTTTTCACGTTCCCTTAAACAATCTTCTAAATAAAGCATTTTATCTCTGTCAAATGTCCCATATTCTGGAAACTGTAGATCAGGATTTTTCCTGGTATAATGAGTCCATTGATCTAGGTGAGTAGCTGTATGGTACCCTTTTTTCCGTGACACATACCATGCTGGTGTGCCACGAGGAGGTGTTGGTTGAGTAACATCTAAGGCTGTCCTGCGGCCTTTAGCTGTGCTCAAAAATAGTTTGCTAAGCATTTTGAATTTTATTCAGTTACTAATTTTATTATTTTTCCTCTTCTATCACTTTTTATTTCCTTTTATTTTAAAGTGCACTTAAAATACACTATTGTACACTACTTTACACACTTTTTTATACTATTTTTCAACACTTTTGCAAGATACAGTTGTATGACCTATTTCAACAATATGCATATGTACTTTTAATTTTTAGACGTCTTTTCAGAAGCATGCTCTGTCTAAAGGCGACCACCCATGGTCCCTCTTAGAAAAGCGACCACCCACGGTCCTTTCTCCTGTCCTTGGGATCCTTAAGATCTTTCACAGGTTGGACAGTCCTCCTCAGACACCTATCTTAAAGGCGCCCTCAGACCTCCCCTAGAGACCCCTAATGGATCTCAGTTTGTACTTTCTGATGTATTTTAGAAAAAACACTATTTCAATTGACAATATTGAGTTCAGTGCAATTAAGCACTGCCTACCTGACGTTGTATGCACCCTTCTTAGCTGTGGCAAAATCACCTGATGGCTCAAAGGAAGCTGGTGGTGTCTTGTGTCAAAGGCTTATCAACGGGAGCCTTGTCATCTGGGCGTGTCAGGAAACAAGTCCTCTCAGAAGCTGCGCATAATACACCGAGACAGGAAAGGCTCCTGAAGAATCCAAAGACAGCAGTTCATTATCCCCTGCAGAGACCATCAGTTCCTGTAGAGTCACGGCGCCATCTGTTAAAGTTCAAAATTTATTAATAGGGACAATGAAGAAGGGCACATACAAGGTTTCAAAAGAATAGTGGCTTTATTGCCAATAAAGCTGCAGCTTGAGACAATTTGCAGGAGTGCAAAGTGATCTGATTTTCACAGAGAGAATTCAGCCTTTATATATGTTCACAATCTCTTGACAGGTTGTTCATTAACTATTACATCATGGTGTGACCATGCTAGAATTAGATCCACGTGTACATTACAGTATCAAGGTGCATTTCAAAAATATGTCTACGTTCACATTTTACATTATTTGCGACACATCTGACCATGCAGCTACAGGTTAATCTTTAAACCACAATCTCCTGACTTTTCAGCCTTGCCTTGGCCGGTTATCTTGAAATGTACATATGCAATGTTGATCTACTTATCGGCAGAGGCCCGTGTCAGCCTTGCCTTGGTCGGTTATCTTGAAATGTACATATGCAATGTTGATCTACTTATCAGCAGTGGCCCGTGTTTTCTGCTTTCTCACACAATGACGCACTTGCTATCTGTGCTGGGCACACACTTTGCCTCTTTAGGACAACAAGGCAAGGACAGGCCAAACTTGTCACATTCTAGGTCAGCGAGCGATTCCTGGAAAAAGCTTGCTGAACTGACTGAACTGCCTCTGGTACATAGGTAAAGCTAGTGAATCATTAAACAATTTGGAGCTTCAGCAGAATGGGCACGCACAGGTTCACCTGCCTTTCTTTCCTGGTTTCAGCTGAATTTCAGACAACTTAATTTAACCCTCTGTGCACCAGCCGTGCACCATGGAGCAACATTTCATTATGACTAGTGGGATCTGTTTATTTGCAAGCAGGTTACAGACAGAAATTAATATAAACTACGGTTCAAAAACAATATTTTCTTTCAGCAAGGGCCAACGTATTTTTTTTTTCTTTTACAACTCTTTATGAGGACAGGGTACTAAGCACAGAACAAAACTCTTAGGAAAATACTTCAAGTGCACAATCAATACAAGTGCCCGAGGGCACGGAAAGTTTAGTGGTCTCGGGCGGACCCGATAAGGCAAGTCGGAAGCGAGGGACTCAGGACCCTTAAGTAAGGAGGCTATGCGGGCACCGAAATGCCGGAGTTACCTAGCCACAAGGGCTGCGGCTGCACAAGTCTTACAGGCGTCGGGGGTCTTCGCTGACGAGCCAGGAGCCGGAAGGAAGGAGTTGCTGGCCGGCGACCAGTGAAGAATAGTTCGTAGAGATCCAAGCCTGGATCAGAGATCGATGATACCTGAAAGCAGAGGGGACCAAGTTCGTACTACTAGCCAGTAGTCAGAGGGTACCAGGAAGGTACCGGATGGCCGTCACCTCGACTAGGTGAGTGGGCGACGCTAGGCTCTGCAGTCTCACGGACCAGGAGGCGTTGTCGGCGACCAGGATGGAGGTGCGAGCTGTCCCACGAAGGTTGATGCTGTCGGCGTCGCTGGGCCCAGGATTGGGGCAACAAGCCTTGGCAGATTTCAGGGCCACGTGGTGGGCCTAAAATGGCATCTTGAGTGGACCAGGAGGGTCCGGGGTGCTCCTCTCGGAAAAGGGAGCAAGGGCCGGTCTGGAGCAACCAGACCAGCAGCGTTGGTTGTCGGATGTCGTCAAGGAGATCACAAGCCAGCGGCTAGTGATCAGACAATGTGCTGAGCGGCGAGCAGAAGGGCCCCACGCAGATCGTGGAGATGCTGGGAGGCTGCACTTCGGTGCTGGAGCGGCTCAGGATCGGGGCTTCTCGGACACCAGAGCACTCACCAGAGGATTCCTTCAGTGGTTGTGCTGGATTAAGAAAGCGTGCAGGTTTTGATGATGGCCGGTCCCTCGAGGTCTCGTCGCACCCACAGATCTCAGCTGAGCTGACGATGTGGGTAGAGGTCAGAGGTGCCAGGGAAGCCGGTTCTCGTCGAGCTGGGCAGTCGGATTCCTGAGGAAGGACGTGCAGCAAACCGCAGAGTTCTTAGATGGTGCCTGTGGATGCAGGGTGACTACTCCTTAGCCACAAGGGAGAAATCTTGAGAAGAGTCTCGAATGTCCTTTGTAGAAAGTAGTTCTTGATTCAAAGATGATCTAATTTGGAAGGGTCCCCGCTCCGGCCTTTATCCTAAAGAAAGGGGTGGGTACATGACTAGGTCCTGCCCTAGGGTGGGACGAGGAAGGGGGGTAGTTACACCCCTCTCCCCCTGCTGGACTTTCCCCAGGTCAGGGGCTGCGCGCCCCTGGAACTGGTTCTAGCCGGCAGATGCGTAGTGAGCACCGGGGTGCCACTCCGCAGTCACCTTCTCGCAAAGCCCTACCTACCCAGAATACACAAACCCTGTCTGGGATGGTGCGAACACCGCCCCTGACAGGAAACCCTTTGTCCAAGCTCTCCTCGCTGGAAGGACTCCCAGCAGCAGGAGGTCAGACTCGTGTCTGTGGTGGCAGCGTCCATTTTGTGGAGCTGAGGCTTCAGTTAACTTTAACCGGGGTTCACAGTTACGTACATGTCGTGTCCCTCTAGAAGGGCGGAATGCTAACCTCGTCACCAGAATTGGTGAGGGGGCAGCATCCCGATTCGTATGACACCTTACTCGACATGTCTTGATAACGCGATACCAAAGTTACCGATATGATACGCGTTATCATGGAACAGCCATTGGGTCTTGGTTCCGCAAGCTGCAACCGGGCTCGGCTCGTGCCAGAGCCCAATTCACACGGTTCCATGCACTCTGCCTTCAGGATTGTCAAGGCCTGCCATAGGAGTGACTGATAGGAACTCGGGTGTCCATTTTAAGGTTAGGTATAGGGATACTATACCTACAGCAACGGGCGAGTACGCCACGTGGCCCCAGCTGTCGTGCAGCCAGTTGTGTCAGATTTAGGTGGCCAGCCAGGGGTGGCATAATACATGCTTCAGCCCCTGGTAGGCCCTGGGTACACCGATGCCCTGAGTTACAGGGTCTAACAGGGTGGCCCAGTTCCAATTGGGTAATGCACCTAGGGTACACACAGCAATTTAGCGAGAGAACAGCTAGGCTGTGGGTCTGATTGGCAGGCCCACAGCCCGAGAAAGTCGTAAACCAGTGAAACAAAAGCAAAAAGTCCGGGTGATCATAGGATTGCAGACCCTACTCTCCTACACCCGCTGCCATAACTGAGGACCTGGCCATCTGTGTGAGCCAATTTTAAACCAGACCATTGCTTGCTGTCCGCTGTCTGACAGTGGGTGGCCACGCAGCCGGCGCTGCCGCGGAGGCCCCTCAGCGACAGAGCCTGCAGGTGAGCCACTTGTGGCTCCTGCCTTCCTACATGAATGGGGGGAACTACTCTGAGGTCTTGGATCACCTCCGCATGTACTGAGTTTCTTGCCCACCCTGGGCCCAGTGATGAGAGGGCCGATTTCTCGACCGTCCCTCACTGGAGGCATTACCCAGCGTGCATTGCCTTCCTCTGCTCTGACCATGGACATCGTTGGATTCCCCCTGTGCTTCTCGACTGGGCGACGGTCGCCCCCTAGCCGTGGTGGTTGCTGGGGTGGAGGCCTGTGTCCTCTGCTGTTGGGGACTACTGCGGTCGGCGGCTGGGCCCGCCGGTGCGGCTGGAGCATTGACGGACTTGCTTCCTTGTCAGGTGGGAACTGCAATTGCCAGCTGGTGTGGTAGGTGCTGTCCTGCTTTGGAGGGATACTGCACTTCACCATATTGCTCTCACGCATACTTGAAAGGGTGAACTATATACCTGCTGGACCCCGTGCCCTGCCTCAACTTGCTGAATTCCGTGGCATTGAATTGAGCCGTCTACTACTCAGGGGACACACCCTGGACCCTTGGTGCCTGTCTGAGCCATTCTGCAGCTCTACAGGCCTGCTGGCAAGTTCTTCTCTCAGCTGGTGGTTAATGGATGAGGTGACCCTGGTGCAAGCCTGTTCCTTGATTTCCCCAGATAGATCCATTGTTTACCTGACTAGTTAATGGAGGGACGTTTCTCCCTACTCCGTCTACTTATCATCTGATCGCTTTTTGCAAGTCTTGACTTTGAGAGGCAGACTATCCCCTTACTGTACTCGCTAGATCAGTTGTGTCTCAATCACCTGACCCCCTGCATTTTTAATTCTGGTCCACCCTGCTGGCGTTCTACTGGTCCACTGTGTGTACTCTGCACTAGAATTCCCTCTCATTTGACGATGGGTTGTTCCACAGCCACCATTAACACAGTGCAGTATTGTCTCTCCTAGCCGTCGCTACATCAACCTGCCATCCACCACTATGGACCGCACAGACCCCATTAGCGTAGGCTCACTTTTGATCGCACTAAACCTTTCAGAGGCCATGGCTCTCTTTCTGACACCGATGAGACTGTGGATGGAGACCTAGATTCAACTACCCCTAATAACATGTCCACCATCAAGGCTGAACCTAAGGCAGGATTTTGAGCAAAGGCTGCACGCTTTGATTCTCTTGAGGACTGCATAGATAGAATGGGTGGGAGGTTGGATCGCCAATGGACCAGAATTGATGGTGCAAAGGAAAGAATATCGGGTCTGGAGGACAGCAATACAACCATGCAGAAAGATCTGGACAAGATGGAACATATCCTGAAACAAGTAGCCATTAAAAACAAAGACCTTGAAGCCTGGTCCTGTAGGAATACAATTTGTATATCAGGTGTAGCGTAAACCACCAACATGGGACGACCGTATGTCTTTGTGGAACAGCTCATGACTGACATTTTTTATAGTTCCAGTTTCTCCTCCACTCTAACTGTGGAGCACGCTTATCGCTCCCTAGCCCACGGCCTTCCAAGGATGTCCCACCTTGCTATCTTATAGCACGTCTCCTCAATTACAGGGACAGGGACATTGCCCTCAGGCCGGCCCAGGAATGGGGTTTTATTTCAGCACCAGAATGCCACCATTTCACTTTATCCGTACTTTACCCCTACGGTACAGGAAGTCCGCCGATTCATTGATGTTAAAAATAATCTTTAGTTCAAATAGTTTTATGAAAAGAAAAACAAGGTGACCATACAGAGTAAATATTATAAAAAATGTAACATCACATTCCAATCTTACTATTGAGAGGGAAGGGAATTGGACTAATAATACATAGGCAAATCAAAGGGGAACATTGTATATTGAATGAAACATATATGCAATATAGAAAATATGAAAGAAAATAAATAATGGAACAACTAAGGGAGTAACGGTGGCTTAGGAACCTCCTGTTGAAACGGTTTTGGTAAAGAACATTTCTTGGCACTATCATCAACAAATGTTTTGACTGGAGACCACAAGTCAGCACGTTTTTAGCCGTTTGGGGTGTATATACAAAGGCAGTGTCTAACCTATGATTATGGCAAACGGTGTACCACCAAGCTCTATACGAAATCTTCGAAAAAATTTTCCAGTTGGCGGTAATTTGTTGAAATGCTATCGCTAATAACAAATCAATAAACTTAACATTTAATGAGATCCCATTCCAAATAGATGAGAGACTGCCCAAAAAGATATGGCTAACAGAAAAAGGAAATGTAGTATTATATTCCAAATTAAACTGCGCCCATACTTGCTTCTAAAAAGTATGTACCAGTGGGCAAAAGAACAACATGTGAAACAGGTCAGTATTGGGGGAGAGCAAGTCCAACAAGTGTCCGGAGTGGTAGAAAAACGTTTACATAAAATGGTTGGCGTAAATAAAAGTCTATTATAAACAAAAAACAATGTTTGTGTGGTATTTGCTGCTCTAGAAGTCTTGCGTATTTTGGACCAGATGCCTTTCATAATAAAATTGGCAAACAGACAGCCAAATCTTTTTCCCATGCCTCTTCAATTTTTGTTTTCTGTCTATCAGTGTCAATGCCTTGTAGGAGTTTGTAAATAGTAGAAGCTGTAGGTGCGGTCATTAACAAACTATGAAGTCGAAAAGAGGACTCCGAGCTGTTAGAGATAGCTGGTGTGACAGGGACATGGGAGTAAGCTTCCAATACAGCTTGTTTGAGTGCAGTGTATTTATGGATAAAGGAAGCCGGTAAGTTAAATGTCTGCCTATGCACAGAAAAAGGCAACAATTCTGAATTTAAAAATAATTGATGAATCCAAATCAAACCTCTGTCCTTCCAAGTTCTCCATTAAAATGGTTTATTATGAATCAATAAATCTTTATTATGCCAAATTGTGGAGTTCAAAAAGGAATCTCTAGAAGCAAGAGGAGAGCAGATAGATAGGTCAAGTAATTTAGAAGTATGTTTCAAAGCAGGAGTGGTAAGGGAATGTGGCTTACGTGAAAAAGAGAGGTATTCACAAAATGAGTAAGGGGACAAAAACAGGCGCTCTATTGAAGTCCATAGAGGACATTCATCTGCGGAATCAAGCAACCATAAAGAGGCCTGATGTAATAAGAAAGCCTTGTGATAAGCCTGAAAATCTGGGAAATTAACTCCCCCCTCTATTTTCGGACGAATCAATTTTGATAAAGACATACAAGATTTCTTATTATTCCATAAGAAAGAAGATAACATAGAATTAATTTTTTTAATATATTTGAAAGTTAGGGGAATTGGTATATTCGAGATAGTATACAATACTATTGGTGATAGCAACATCTTTATGGTATCCAAGCGACCCCACCAGGACAAATAAAGGGGATGCCATTTGGAGGTCAGACCTGAGATCTTTTGAAGGCACTTATTCATACATAAAGTAATCGTTTCTGAGATTGAGGAAGTAAAATGTAAACCTAAATATTTGTTATGATGTGGACACCACTTAAATTGAGAAGCTTGAAATTGCAAACTAAAAGTATGTTTTGTCAATGGTAAAATTTCACATTTATCATTATTTAGTTTATATCCAGAAATAAGTGAATAAGATTTCACTTCTGCTAAAAAAGCAGGAATTGATTCTTCTGGTTTTGATAAAAATAAGTGAATATCATCAGCATAAGCTGCAAGTTTTACGTGGACATTTGATGTTTGGAACCCGTGAATGTTCGGGTTTTGACGTAATTTAGATAAGAATGGTTATAGAGCCAGGTTAAAAAGAAAAAGAGAAAGAGGACAACCTTGGCGTACCCCTCTACTTAAGTCAAAGAATGAGGAGATCAAGCCATTAGCACAAATTGCGGTACGGGGATTGGAATAGAGAAGGGACAATAAACTTATGAACAGGGGCGGTGGGTGAGATTTTAAAGTGGTGGGGCGGAAAGTGATTTGCATACTGCATCGTAGCAAGCGAGCGAAGCGAGCGAGCCGGAACCCCAAAAGGGGGGTTTGGGGGGATAACACCCCCAAGAAAAATTTGAAAAAAAGAAGAAAAATCGTGCATTTTCAAGCAAATTTAAGAAAGCAGGAAGGTTAATAAAGCAATTGTGAAAGTGCAGTTATTACATTAATAGATGGCATAACATAGGTAGCTGCTTATTCAGTATAACCACAGAGCTTCATTCATTCCGTCCTATTATGCTCAGGTGCCGAATTCAGACTATAAGACTTTCATGGAAATATCAGCTCTAAGAGTAGAAGAAGTCGCACAGCAGTGTAATGGTTGCCAGGCTCATTCCGCAGGAGCGTCAGGAACTTGAAGAAAAGTCCACAGTCTTCCCCTATGGCCTTCCGACTCTATCAGACTCTAGAGTAACGAATACAGGGAAACAAAACAAGGAAAGGCGGGGGAAGAAAAACAGGAAAGACTAACAATATACTGAATATAAAAAAGGCAGCGCAACGCGCTGTTACCGTGATTCTGGTTGAGCTGAGCTTTATACACACACTTCAAATAGGTCCACGCAAGTACCCCAAACATAACCTCTTCATGAATTCTTGAAGAATAGGCAGGCTGTAAAGGAAGGAAGATGTTACACTCTATTCTTATCTACACCCCAGAAGTCTAAGAGATAACTTGCCCTTTGGGCAGTTCCTTAGGGTAAGGAGAAATTGTAAACTAAGGCATGACTATTTAAGGAATCAGATATCTTGATAAATACATTGCTTGAGGGGGCTAACCCCAAAGGGTCTGCTACGGCGCACACGAAAGTATGCGTAATACTACCAATGGGAACACTTACACACGACACATAGAGGAAAAAAAAGAGATGAACAGGTATGTTTCTGCACATGCAGCAACAAGATCAAACAAGTATTTGCAATGCAATAGGTCTCGCATTTGCGAGAGTTTGAGCTATTGGCATTGTAAATGATAATGCCTTTCATTTATGTTTTAAAAACCAACACATAACTAAAAAGCATTGTCATGTACAATATCAAAAACTCAAACTCTCACAATTGTGAGACCTATTGCATTACAAATGCATGTTTTCCAAGTCACCATTCAGAAGATTTCACACTTTCCGTAAAGGCAGCTCTCTGGAAAAGGCTCTCCCTGGGGCAGGAAGGAAGGATGCAGGGAATGAGTACTTCTTACTGGCTCTGGTTCACACAACCCTTCCCTGCCATAAACACCCTCAAAAGCACCTCAGTCCTGGGATTCAGCACCACCTACTTTTCAATGATCTGTCACGACACATGAAGCCTCCCCTCTATCCTCCACAGACACTACAAACCGAGGCCACGTCACACTGGTCCGCCACTGAACCTCAACCGTGACTTGCGGCAACAAACAAACTTCCGCTGCTTGGGCCCACAATGTAGCGCCGATATTTTAAAAACACCCGAGTTACCCACTGGTGCTTTATTAGTTCTCTGAAGTTCGGATAGTACCTTTAACAGTGGCCAACGCCTCAATCACACAAGGACAACCACTTTGATAGTCATAGAACATGAACAGAACTCTGAAAGCTGATTTCAATTCTGTCATAACAACAACCAATCCAGTCGCGCAGACGTGAAGCCAACTTGCCCTGTAATCAACATCCGCACCACCATAGTGCCTAGCTGCGCCTCCACGCTGATGAAGCACGAATACCTGGCATGTATCCATTCGAGGTAAATTTACACACAGAAGCGTCACCCCAGCACCATGCACTCAGCAGTGACATCTCACAACACGTAATAAACAGACAAGTACACACACATGGCCCAATCACGCAAGTGAACACAGATATGGCTTCTCGCCACACACACACACCTCTACATACAATATTGACATCCCACCACACACATGTAAGTACATACACAAACAGGCACACACACAGCAGCGACATCCCACCACACACCTAGCCACACTGCAGTGGCTTTCCACAACACAAAGAAATCACATTGCGCCAGGCCACACACACACTACACTAAAAATATTCCGCACACACAAGCAGGCAAATACACACACAAACCGACGCAGCTTACAAACACCCCCACCCAAGTGTCATCGTTGCAAATACACATACAGCAGAGATATTCCACTGTACACTACGTAGAATGTGCATACACATGGCCCACAAATAGCAGAAGAATCCTCATTGCTTTAAATGGGCGGGTACTGGTACTGTTCGGTACCGAGTATCGGCACTCTTATTTTGAGAGTACACATCAAGGAGGCTCGTCGGAGACGCTTCAATCTCAACAACTAAAAGATGTTATCACATGCTGGCTGCTTCTTACATATCACACACTTCACTTAAGAGATGCGCTTTATCGACTGCATCACAGCCCTAACCAGCTCATTAATTCTCCTGGACATCGCAAAGGCGAGTCCACCCTGCAGGAAACACAATTTATAACTTGCAAGTTGAAAACAAATCAGGCACACAGTCGAGGTAAACTGTGCTCCCAGAAGCACAGATAGCAACAAGCATTTACAATGCAACGGTTTCGCCTTTGTAAAAGTTAGAGCTATTGGCATTGTAAATGATAAATTTGTTATTTATGTGTTGGTTTTGAAAACCGATA
Source organism: Lissotriton vulgaris (assembly GCF_964263255.1). Classification (NCBI taxonomy): domain Eukaryota; kingdom Metazoa; phylum Chordata; class Amphibia; order Caudata; family Salamandridae; genus Lissotriton; species Lissotriton vulgaris. The sequence continues at coordinate 1,403,336,238 of NC_141685.1, read as the reverse complement.
AATAAATGGCATTGTCATTTACAATGCCAATAGCTTAATCTCTAGCAAATGCGAGACCTATTGCATTTGCACCCACACACAGAGCCACCCACACACAGAGCCACCCACACACAGAGCCACCCACACACAGAGCCACCCACACACTGAGCCACCCACACACAGAGCCACCCACACACAGCGCCACCCACACACAGCGCCACCCACACACAGAGCCACCCACACACAGCCACCTACAAAAAAAGCTAGCCACACAGACAGAGCCACATACCAACTAGCATGCTTCTCACAATAAATGCAGGGCCTACTGTCTTTACCGTGATTTTTCATAATAAACATATCAACCCTTTAACCTTGAACATTAGCTTGACACCATAGCTGTTGTAGTGCAAATAAGCTTCCCTCAAGGCAAAAAATTGAATAAATGCACACTGTCAGTGGAAGCACAAAACTCTTGCCTGAGCAGAATTGCAGGCATGTATAAAGTCAGGTGGTAACCAAAACCAGTGATGTTTACTGCCAAGCTCGCCAATCATGAGAACCCCACCCGAGCCGCTGTTGTAGAAAAACAATGCATATGGGAGTAGAGTTCATAGGACAATCCCAGAAGACAGACAGCACCAGAATCTCTTTTGGAACTCCTAGAAACCAGTAAACCAGGGCCAACCCATGTCACGATTATCCATCACCTACAGAACTTCCACAAAAGACAAATTTGAAAGCACTTGTCAAACAACCTTCGCTGCCTTAGGTTGGTAATGCGGTGTGATCAAGCAAGTCAGCACTCTCGTCTTTAGAACAAGTCTAATGGCAACAAGAAAACGCTGGAGTCCACAGCGCATGTGTGAGATCCGAGCGCCAAGTGGCACATCTACATTTGTGTTTGGTCAAATTCTTCTCTCCTAAAATCTCCACAAAGAAAACGGAGAAACGAATGTTATTCATGCAAAATGCACAAGGCCAATATCTTGCCTGAAAACTGAAAGCAAGGGCATACCTTTCATACAAAATAAAGAGATACCAGCAGCTACACAAGGGGCCCTCAGTGCGGAAGCTCAACTGCACAGGTTGCATCAGGCGGAACTCTCTTCCTACATAGGGGGCACAGACAGGTGCTGCGCGCACATACACCACAAAGCACTGTCATCCGAACCTGCGCCCCCTGCGACGATAACACACAGCTCTGCAATTTCTAGCAAATAGACGTAATAAATCAATATCACACTGTTTAATTTCCGACAACCCTTCAAATTCCACTTGATTAACACCACCAAAACCCGGGGTGTAGCGTGGGCTCTTAGGGTACATTCAATGTGTTTTGATTCTTTCTAATTTTGCTAACATAACAGCTTGGAGAACAGATACGTTTGAATAGGTTAATTAATAGAGCTAGTTCGTCGGTCGTGACTATGACTAATCACCTCAATGTGTGGCCATGAATGAATGAAGGAAAAACACAGGTAGACAGTATGAACGGCCAGCTGAACTTCCCTGTGGAGAAGATACCAGAAAGCTCGCTGAAATATTAAAAGCAGGGTCCCCCCAGGAACGGCGGCATCTGGCACTGAAAGCTTCACTTTCAAGCACGCTAAAAAAAAAAACGCACCGAGCCAAAGAAACACGTTCAACACTCCTACTTCCTCAAAATGTTCATCAAAGATGTAAACAGCACAGACAACTACTAACACGTTGTTATAATCAACTGACTGGCAGGAGACTGTTACCGTTTCCTGTGTAACAAGCCACAGTTAATGCAGACCGCAGAGCGACAAGGCCACGTTATGCGCTTCCTGTGCCATGATTTTATGCTGCTTGGTAGTCTCGTCTTACACTATCGTGGCGACTACACTAGTACTACACACTGACAAACAATCACCGCCCTCCCCACGTGATAAGTGATTCAGTGAATGATGACAGTGAGACTGACTGAGAGTACTAACTTTACTTACGTGACGGTCCAACAACGACAAACAGAGTGAGTCAAGTGAAGTGGTGACGGTCTGCTGCCTGGCCTGCACCGGGGAAACGTCACGGCGCGCACGTCATTGCATGGCCAATCACTGAATGGCTTCATATGCTGAAGTCACAGTGATTGGCCATGACTGGTAAGAGTGCTGAGCCTGCCCAGTCCAGCCAATCCTGGCGCTGCATAAGCGCCAGGATTGGCTAGGGGGTCACACACACTACTCGCCCTGGCGCCTTCTCAATGACGGGGCCCAGTCTGAGACACACCCCCTGGCCCCTTCGGTCCACTCACTCAACTTGGCTGCTAACGCGCATGCGCAGGCAAGTTTCCGCACGACATTATGATGCGCAGCAGAGTCACTGACACTGATGGTAATTGTAACCCAGCCCCAGCCCCACCCCCTGCGCACCCCTATTCCTTCGGGTCTGTCCCGGAACTGATGCGCTGCGCTGAGCTTCATTTTTTTTTAGGTGCCTCTCTCTGCAGCCGCAGCCGGTGCGTCCAACAGGCTTAGTGGGGCTACGCCCCTACGCCCCAATGGACGCACCGCGACTGCTTATGAAGTTGGGGCCAAATCCATACCATTTAAGGGTATAAAATAGATATTTCCACTCAACTCTGTCAAAGGCCTTTTCGGCATCTAGTGCAATTGCCGCTAAAGGATGATTAAGACGAGAAGATTTGGATAGGACATCAAAAACCAGCCGTGTGTTGTCTGTAATGACTCTCCCCTTGACAAATCCAGATTGCTCCTTACCTAAGAATTTTGGGAGGTATGAGTCAAGATGTACGGCTGAGGCTTTGGAATTTTTTTTATAATCAATATTGACCAGCGAAATGGGTCTATAATTTTTACAATACTTGGCGTCTTTACCTTCTTTAGGGATAAGACAAATGTGGGCTTCAGAAAATGAACAAGAGGAGTTTTGGAAGTTCAGAAGAAAGTTATAAGTGAATGGAGTTTAGGAATAAAAAGCAAAGAAAAGTGGGAGTAAAATTTAACAGTAAAGCATTCCGGGCCAGGAGCTTTGTCTTTTTTGAGAACCTGAAGGGCTTTTAAGAGTTCATGTTGGGAAAGGTCTGACTCTAAGGGGGAGAAATCTAAGAGGGTTTGTGAAGGTTTTTGTATGTTAGAAAAGAATTGTGAAAGTAGATGTTCTGTACGTTGGGTTTCTGAAGAGTATAAAGATTTATAAAAGAGGGAAAATTCTTTTAAATTTTCAACCTTCCTAAATTTTAAAACAGAGTGCTCATCCAAGATGGAATCAATGTTCAATCTGTTTTGGCGGATTTTTAAATAATTGGCTAAAATTTTACCTGCTTTGTTTTTACTGCCATAAAATTTGGCGCTAGATTTTAATAAATAAAGAGAAGCATCTTCTGTTGATTTTGTGTTGTAATCCAACTTAGCATTAACGAGGGCCTTTAAAAACTCTTCTGAATGTGATGTGTAATATGAATGTTCCAATGCCTTAATGTCTTGAAGAAGATCTTTAGTTATCTTGCGTGCAGCCTTTCGTTTCTTTGCCACATAATCTAAAATAAAACCTCTTGCTGATGTCTTAAAGGCATCCCAAATGATTGCAGGAGAGAGGGAGTCTGAATTATTTCTTTCAAAAAAGTCCACGGAAAATGAAGCAAAAGCTTTGGTGAATTTGGAGTCTAAGAGGAGTGCATTATTGAAACGCCATCTTTTTGGAGCATTATTCTTGGGGAGAATATCAAAACCGATAGAAAAGGGTGCATGATCTGATAAAAGAATAGGGCCATTTCTGCATGAGTAAGGGACTGTGAAATGTTATGAGATACAAAAACATAGTCAAATCTTGATTGAGTATGATGGGTAGACGAATAAAAAGAGTATTCCCTAGTAGTTGGGTTGCAAAGGCGCCAAGCGTCTAGCAATTTATGTTGCTGTATAGTGTGAGTAAAGGATTTGTGAGATTTGTTAGGTATGAAGGACACTTTGGAATTCCTATCTAAAAAGGGGTCAACACCTGGTTACAATCTCCAGCTAAAATACAATTATCTTTAATACAATAAGAAATACGTTTTGCCAAAGCTGACCAAAAGGAAGCATCTCCTCCAGTAGGTGCATAAACATTAAGGAGAGAGAATGGAACTCCTTTAATGGATAATTTAACAATGAGCCATCTCCCCTCATCATCTAATTCTTGTGATAAAAATGTGATTGGTAAAGGTTTACGACATAGTATCGCCACTCCATTTCGTTTGCCATCACCTGGAGGGAAATACACCTCACCTACCCAACCCCTTTTCAACTTTAGAGGTTCAATATCTATAGGTGGGTCTCCTGTAAAAAAACAATGTCAGCATTCAATTTGGCCAAGTGTGATAAAACTCTTTGTCTCTTGATTGGAGAGTTTAGACCCCTAATGTTCCATGAAACTAACTTAAGCGACATCAGATATAAAGGTGGGATAACATAGACAACAGAGTGTAACAGTCCAATTCGATAAGATAAATAATACAACAAAAAATGATGCAAACTTACATCGCAAAAGACCAGTCCTTTGCAGAGAAGATTGTATGATAATGAAGAAAATTGAGAAAAGGAGAAACAGTAGAAGAGCTGCAGGCCAGTAAAAACCAGAGAAAGTAAGTAAACAGAGATAAAAAGAAGTGAAATAAGCAGATACGTAGAAATCTAGGATTAAAACACTAAGATCTAATTTGTTACATAAATATCGGTAAGCATTATGAGAGATGTTAAAGAGAGAAAAAAGTAAAATTAGTTCATAACATAGAGAAGGAGAGACAATTGAGAAGTGCGCGTAAAGATAGAAAAAAGAGTGGTCAGATGAAGAAAAATGTGTAAAAAGAATAGTGTATCGTACTGTACCGAACAAGGAATGCATGGAAACTGTTCATGGTTATAACAATAAAAATACTTCTAAATATGAACGAATAAGAGAGAATAGAAAAATTGGTGATACCATCATGTGAAAAAAGACGAAGACGAAAAATGAAGCACAGAACAAAGAGTAAAATGACTTCCGCATCAGTTGCAATGGAAGCGTAGAGAAAGTTTAAGCAAAAACACAAATAATAAGAGAATACCGTCACAAAGGAAGAGCCAAATAAGAAAAAGAATATGGGAATGTAATGTAGTATACAGAACAAAAAACAAAGTAAAGAAGAAACCCGTAAAAGGGAAAATTTAAAATGGGCAGGAAAACAAAGGTCACCGTAATAGCAATAAAGGAAGAACTGTAAGACAAAGCCAAAAACAAGAAATATTCTTACATTAAAGGAACATGAAAGCGAGGGTAGGTGGACCACATGGAACAAGCGGAACTTCGGACAAGGACCAGAACAACCGAGGAAGGGACAAGTCACACTGTGAACAACACTGTTTAGGCGTAGGTTGAAGGAAAAAGGGGAAACAGAGAGAATAAGTGAGCTTGGTAAGGCATAAAACATTAATATATGATAAAACACCAAAACCCAAAAATAATAAAGATAAGTAACCGCAACGCTTGAGCAAAAAGCTGTATAGAACCGTAAAAGTATAACAGTCATTCAATCATTGAAGAACCTGCAACAAATTAAAACAGAATCAAAGATGTGAAAGCATAAAAAAGTCAAGTGCCATGTGGGGAAGAAGGCCTTGAAGAATCCATTTGACTCGACGTATTTGAATTGATGAAGCTTTGCAGTCGGACAGGATCTTCATAAGAAGAAGTTTTGTTATTGATTGTGACTTTAAATATGCATGGATGGAAGAGGCTATATCTTGCTTCCATAGCACGGAGATCTGATCTCATATTGAGGAAAGCCTTGCGCCTAGCTGCTGTAGCTCTTGAGTAATCCTGCGCAAAGAATAATGTAGATCCAGACCATGAAATCCGTTGAATGGCCTTAGCAGCTGCTAAGACTTTCAACAGATCTGTGTATTCTAAAAAATAGAGAATAACACCTCTGGGTCTTTGCGAAGGAGAGGAACTGCTAAAAACTCTGCCCAGTCTATGAGCGCGCTGGATATTTAAAGCGGTATCCTCCATGATGTGTAAGACTTTGGGAATGAAAGATTTGAAAAAAGAGATAACCTTCGGCCCCTTCATTCAAACCATAAATACGCAGGTTGTTCCTCCTATTGCGATTTTCTAAGTCCTCAACCTGCTTTTGGAGCGTTGAAACTTGTGACTGCATGAAAGAAACAAACAGTTTTAGAAGTTTCGTCGAAGGCCGAGAGCTGAAATTCTAGTATCAACTTGTGCCCAACTGTCAGATAGTAATTGCAATTTAGAGTTAGTTTCCTCCATAAATGGTCTAAGAGCCCTTAAAAATAAGTCCATGGAAACTGAGGAGTCTGCTTTGGTTAGAGAAGGAGAATCCTGTTTTAGGCATTTTACGTTTGGTTTTCCTGGCATAGAACGTGTTTGATCCATGCTGCTGCTTTCTTCTTCAGACTCTAGAAATCCAGAATTCTCCAGTTTTTAGAGCTCTGAGAACAGCGTCAAATTTTTTATGAAAACACGTTTTGGCTTGGGTGTAGTAAAAGAAGACCCTTTCATTCTGCCCATCAAATGCTAAATCAATCAATCAAAAGTCTCTTAACCAGTAGAATATTACAGAGAGGTGTCTCGTAGTGAACTCCTCGAATCTGTCACTGAAAATTTTTAATTAAATAAGGGTATGGTCTCAATGCAGGCCAATATCTGGGAGGCCTTTAAAGCCTATTTTCATGGAGTATGTATCTCCAAACACAGGGGTATTCTTCGTTATATCCGTACTCAATTACAATGCATTGAGGCAGCCCTGCGAAATGTAGACTGTGATGCTGCGGATAGTCCTTAAAACACTCAGGAGTTTTCTCCCACTCCTCCCTAGGTCTGCCAAAGAGACGGTTATTCGGGCATTAGTTTTGTCTCACTTGGAGTACGCTAATGCCCTGTATATTGGCATCCCTGGTTATTCTATGAATAGACTTCAAGGTAACCAAGTGCGGCCGCCAGGCTGCTTTTGGGAATCGCTAGAAGGAGTAGTGTGCGTGCTCATCTCCGCGCCCTGCACTGGTTGCCCGTGGCGGAGAGGGTCAAATTTAAATCGCTGGTAATTGCTCACCGTGGACTTTACGATCACGGGCCCACCTATTTACAGAAACGGTTCTCTTTTTATGTCCCGCTCAGACAACTGAGGTCTTCTGCCCTTTTGTTGGCGAGGGTGCCTCGTTTCTCCTGTCACAAACTGTGTGGCTGCTCTCTTACTGTCAAGGCCTCTCAGGTTTGGAATGCCCTTCCATTCCTTTCGCGTAATACTCAAAACCCGTTAGTATTTAAGAAACTATTAAAAACTCATTTTTTCCCGTAATTGCTGACTACTAAGTCAGATACTCCTCTTGGCTCCGCGCTTGGACACTCTTTGGAGTAGCTATTGCGCACTATAAAAGATTTAACAAACAAAATAATAATAACATAACATAGTGGAGCTACTCGATTACACCAACACTCCAACTTGTTGGCAGAGTTTTGAGATCTTGCTGATAGGGATATTGGCACATTTGGAGGGATATGCTAGGGCCCGCACACCAGTGCATGAATCAACTACATCATTTTGTGACTGAGCTCCGAACATATTACGGAACACATATTGTAGGTGGAGAGCAAGTACTGGATACGTTTCCACGTTACAGAGACAGTGTCTCTGTGCTTCTCGGGTATCAGACATCCCTTCTGAGATCTCCTCATATCTTGAGGAGGTCACAATGATCTGGTTTATAGATGGTCAATGACCATTTCTTAGTGAACCACTGTCTGCAGAAGAGATAACACAGTCTATTGAGGCTCTTGACGGCTCCAAGGCGCCGGGACTGGATGGGCTAACTGGTGCCTTTTACAGGGTTTTTAAGCAATAATTGGCTCCTCATTTCCTGGCACTGAATAACAAATCCCTGGTTGTTGGCTCATAACTCCCTACAGTTTGCGAGGCTGTTCTTACATTATTGTTAAAACATGGTAAAGATCCTTGCCAATGTGCTTCCTATTGACCCCTTTCTCTATTGAACATTGACAACAAAATCTTATCTAAAGTCCTTTCCACTAGACTATCCCTCTTGATTGAGCAAAAAATTTCTCCCGCTCAGTCCGGTTTTGTTCCGCATCAGTCAAACTCTCTCAATTTAAGTACCATTTTTACAGTATGTAATCAGATATCTCCATCTACAACTGCAGTTGTGGCCTTGTTGGATGCCGAAAAAGCATTCAATTCCCTCGATTGGCCCTTTTTGAGAGCTGTTCTTGGTAAACCTGGTATTCCCTCTTCTTTTATATCTCTGATTATGCTTTTATATGTCAAACCCGTGGCCGAATGTGGATCAATGGCTCACTTAAATAATCATTCCCTATTATGCGTAGCACTCTGCAAGGTTGCCCTGTGTCCCCCCTCCATTTCATCATTGCAATGAACCCCCTTGTCTGTTGACTATAAGATCAACATGCACATCAGGGACTGCAGATCACCCATGGTTTCCTGTTACTTTCTATACATGTGGACAATATTTTGCCATTTATTCTCCATCCAGTAGTCAATATTTCCCCTCTCATGCAGGAGATTGATCGATATGGTTATCTCTCTAGTCTCCGGATCAATTGGGGTAAGTCAGAGCTTTCCCTATAGAAGGATTCTGCTCAACCAGCACCTGCAGACTACCCCCTTCGATGGGCTGCAGACAGCACCAAGTACCTTGTCAACCAACTCCTTAGAGACAAGGACCAAATTATACAGCCTAATTATGGTCCAGCAATGGTGGATCTTGCTACTCAAGTGGACCGTTGAGTCGAATTGCCCCTCTCTATGGCCGGACGCGTGGCTATTATTAAAATGGTCATACTCCCCCGCTTCTTATTTGTTTTCTTAAATATTCCCATTCCCTTGTCACAAGCATTCTTTCATCCACTGTGCAGTCACCTTTTTACGCCCGATCTGGGCTGGGAGTTGTCATTGTGTCCACTGAGATACTCTCAATCTCCCTTACGGCTGCAGAGGACTTGGGGTTCCTGATTTTTATCTACATTATCTTGCTGTTCAGTGCCAGTACACCCATCGGTGGTATCACCTGGATGCCCGTGTTCCATATCTTCGACCTGAGCGAGACCAGTTGGATGGACTTCTGCATTCACAGATCATTTCTAAAGGCATCCCACTGGAGGACAATGTTATCCAGACTGTGTCCACAACCTGTTGGGCATGGTGCAAACTGTGACGCGTCCTGGGCAGAGGTCCACGTTACTCTACTGCTCTTCCACTCCATGATAATCCGTGGTTTCCACTCACGTGGGAAAAATTAATGCAACACACACTCTGTTGACATAACTTATCCATCATGGGGCAGCCCTTTCCCAATGGCCATGTCAAACAATTACCTGCTTATCCTAGTATACAGGACGTACCATACATGTATATTTTCACCTTCCGGAGACTCCATAATACTTTACGATCACTCCTCCCCTCTTATCCGTTGTCCCTTGGGGGTTTTCGCACCCTTGACACTTGTGATATCAGATGTAGATGGTGACTGTATGACCTCTAGATTATGCCATCTATGTATTGCTATGAAACCTGATACTACTACACGGGTGAATGACGTCTGGGCGACGGAATAGGGGATTCCTCTCACTGATAAGATCTGGACAAATTGCTGCTCGCAAAGTCACTGTGTCTCAAATAACCATAGGTACAAAGTATTGCATTTTAAATTCCTCCACCGTAGTTATCTCTCTCCCTCAGATATTGTTAAATTGGACCCACTAAATCTGATTAGTCTTAAGTGTCAAGCTCCAGGGGTGGATTTCGCACATTTAACTTGAACGTGCCCTGTAATTTTCATATATTGCATCTCTGTCTTCTGATACATCTCTGCCATGATAGACATGGAACTCACATCAGACCCCCTTCTTGCTCTTTTAGGATACACCAAAGACATACTGCGCTCTATGCGTAGCCTCACCTCAATGACCTTCTTGTTAGCCAAAGATCGCACTTCACTGGGGAAGCAACAAATCACCCAATTCCTCAGAGTGGCTTAGAAGTATGACATACTGTGATAATGTTAGTGAAGATTATGTCCTTCTTCAACCTCCCAGGTCTCGGCTGGAGATATTTGGCTGCCTTTTTGCGCATATTTCCACACCCTCGAACAGGATACTATTCCCTCTCATGATTTTCGATTCTGTATCATGTTTCCCCTTTAACTACATTTGATGATTCTCCATTACCACTAATATAACTAATTAAAACGTATGCTATGCTACCGTAATGTGATCTCTGACAGCCTGCTATTGTTGTTTGTTTGTTGATATTGGAAAAGTAATAAAGGCAATTTAAAAATAAAGTAAGGTCTGGAGAATGGAGCTGCCAGGGAGGTGGGGGGGTTGGCTGAACCAGACCGCTAGCTACATGACCCACAAGGCTGGTGGTAACCGAACCCCTGTCCACACAGAGGCTTGGAAGCTTGTGCATCCGGGTGGCTGGGATAGGGTTGGGCCGGTTAAAAGACCCATCTGAGGCCAAGAAAGGAGAGAAAGGCAGATTGGTGATGATATAAGGCAGCCGAGAGGCCCAAGGACTTGGCCATAGCCTGAGTGTTCGTATAGCACTTAAGGTCTGAGTCTGCCCTGTCTCTGAAGAGATGGGTGCCATCGAAGGGCATGTCAATGAGGGAAGCTTGGACATCCCTTGAAAAGCCAGACGTTCTCAGCCAGGTGTGGTGTCTGAGGGCCACTGTTGACAAAACCGCACTGCCCAGTGAGTCGGTTGTGTCCAGTCCATAGTGGTGTGGATTCAAAGTGTCTGACCTGGAGCCAGAGACTGGAAATGAAGAAATCCGGTGTTCACGGGATGACACAGTTTTTGTGGTTGAAGGCAGGCAGGTCCTCCTGGGTTTTCGAGGTTAATGGCTGCAGGACACACCTAGTTTTTGTAGCAGCAGGTTCGAGGTGGAGACAGGCCAATAGGGCTGGGGCCAAATCAGTGGGCATCTTCCTCTTGTTAGCTTCAGCACGACTGTTCGGTCCTTCTTCTTTTTTTGTAGTTTCTTCTGGTCTGAGGAAGCAAGGTTTAGGGGTGCCGCTAAATACTAGATTTAGGGGCTTTACAGGTAGGTAAAAGGTTGGGACCAATGGGTCCCTTCCCTGGGGTGCATACACCCCCTATTATGCCACCCTTCAGTGGGAGGGGGCATAGGCCTTCCCTGGTTGGCTGAGTCCCCCCATCTGCAAGATGTCAGGGGCTGAGAGTTGTGCATCACCTCACCTCCCCCACCTGATGGGTGCAGTTGGCAGTAGTGGGCATACCTCTCTTCCTCACTAGTTTTTCCCACCGGTTCTCCCGCCCAAAGTAGGGGTCAGAACCATTGGGGACCAGTTGCTGAAAGCATCAAGTGGTCTGGGGAAGCTCACAAAGGCGGCAAGCCTTTGAAGCTTCCCCTTCATAGACCCTGCCCATCCTGGGGGGAGGAGGCTTGGCACCTCATCCCAGGATGTGCATTGTTTCAAGGGTAATCAGACATAATATCGGAAAAAAAATATCGACAAGACATAATATCGAAGTTTATATATCGAAGGTAGATAATATAGGAAAAAAAAATATCGAATACAAAAATATCGTAATCAGTAAGTATGATGAAATATCCAAAGCAAGAATATCGTTAGACAAAATATCGACTATAAAAAATATCGTTTTATAGTTGACAAAAAAATTCAAAGTAGTAAAAAAAAGTAATGACATTAAAAAAAAGAATAATAAAAAATAAATAAATACTAAAAAAAATTAAAATAAAAATAATAAAATAAATTATAAAAAAAATATCTAGTTTTAGGAGCGGTTATTGGGTTTATAGGGGATAAGGGTGGGGAGTGTATTAAAATATATGTTAAAAAAAATGTAAAATAATTTTATAATATTTAATAATAAAAATATTAATATAAAAACATATCTAGTTTTAGGAACGGGTTATTGGGTTAATAGGGGATAAGGGTGGGGAGTGTTTTAAAATATAGTTTAATAAATAAAAAAATCATTAATAAAATAATAAATAATTTAATATTATTTATTATTAAAAAATGTTTAAATAAAACATATTTAGTTTTAGGAGCGGGTTATTGGGTTATTAGGGGATAAGGGTGGGGAATGTTTTAAAATATATTTTAAAAAATTAAAAAAAAATATATATATTAAATAATTTTATTTTAGTTATTATTAAAAAAAAAAAATACATATCTAGTTGTAGGAGCGGGTTATTGGGTTAATAGGGGATAATGGTGGGTAGAGTTATAAAAGTTATTGTAAAAAATATAAAAATTATTAATAAAATATGAAAAAACTTTTTTTATTTATTAATAAAAATATATTAAAATATACATATCTAGTTGTAGGAGCAGGTTATTGGGTTAATAGGGGATAAGGGTGGGGAGTGTTATAAAAAATATTTAAAAAAATTAAAAAAATTTTTTTAATAAATAATGTTTTTATATTTATTAATAAAAATATTAATAATAACACATATCTAGTTTTAGGAGTGTGTTTTGGGGTTAATAGGGGATACGGGTGGGGATTGTTTTAAAAGAAAAACAATAAAAATGTTTTAATAATTAAATATGATTATTATATTAGTAAATAACAATAATATGAAATAAATATAGCTAGTTTTAGGAGTGGGTTATTAGGGTTAATAGGGGATAAGGGTGGTGAGTGTTTTAAAATATATGTTTAAAAATATTAAAAGTGTCTTACAATTCTTATTTTTTTTTAAATCTTTTATTACAAAATTATACATCATAATATGTTTTGATGACAAAAAACATTTTAATTAATTGAAATAATTTTATTAAAATGTATTAATATTATATACAAATCATTAGGAGAGGGTAATAGTGTTTATAGGGGATAAGGGTGGTAGTGTCATTTACAAAATGAACTATAAATATTTAATATAAATTATAGTAATTATTACATAATTAGTGTCCAGCACCTACTTCAATTTAATGTAGACTGGAGTTTGATTATTAATTAATCAATAATTTGTGTGCAGCACCTACTTCAATTTAATGTAGACTGGATTTGGAATAGTAATTATTAATTATTTAGTGTCCAGCACCTACTTCAATTTTAGGTAGACTGGAGTTGGAATAGTAATTATTAATTAATTAGTGTCCAGCACCTACTCCAATTTAATGTAGACTGGAGTTGGAATAGTAATTATTATTTAATTAGTGTCCAGCACATACTTCAATTGTATGTAGACTGGAGTAGGAATAGTAATTATTAATTATTTAGTGTCCAGCACCTACTTCAATTGTATGTAGATTGGAGTTGGAATAGTAATTATTAATTAATTAGTGTCCAGCACCTACTCCAATTTAATGTAGACTGGAGTTGGAATAGTAATTATTATTTAATTAGTGTCCAGCACCTACTTCAATTTTATGTAGACTGGATTTGGAATAGTAATTATTATTTAATTAGTGTCCAGCACCTACTTCATTTTAATGTAGACTGGAGTAGGAATAGTAATTATTATTTATTTAGTGTCCAGCACCTATTTCAATTTTATGTAGACTGGAGCTGGAATAGTAATTATTAATTAATTAGTGTCCAGCACCTATTTCTATTTTATGTAGACTAGAGTTGGAATACTAATTATTATTTAATTAGTGTCCAGCACCTACTTAAATTTTATGTAGACTGGAGTTGGAATAGTAATTATTAATTATTTAGTGTCCAGCACCTACTTCAATTTAATGTAGACTGGAGTTGGAATAGTAATTATTAATTAATTAGTGTCCAGCACCTACTTCAATTTTATGTAGACTGGAGTTGGAATAGTAATTATTAATTAATTAGTGTCCAGCACCTACTTCAATTTTATGTAGACTGGAGTAGGAATAGTAATTATTATTTATTTAGTGTCCAGCACCTACTTCATTTTTATGTAGACTGGAGTTGGAATAGTAATTATTAATTAATTAGTGTCCAGCACCTATTTTTATTTTATGTCGACTGGAGTTGGAATAGTAATTATTATTTAATTAGTGTCCAGCACCTACTTCAATTGTATGTAGACTGGAGTTGGAATAGTAATTATTAATTATTTAGTGTCCAGCACCTACTTCAATTTTATGTAGACTGGAGTTGGAATAGTAATTATTAATTAATTAGTGTCCAGCACCTACTCCAATTTAATGTAGACTGGAGTTGGAATAGTAATTATAATTTAATTAGTGTCCAGCACCTACTTCAATTTTATGTAGACTGGATTTGGAATAGTAATTATTAATTAATTAGTGTCCAGCACCTACTTCAATTTAATGTAGACTGGAGTAGGAATAGTAATTATTATTTATTTAGTGTCCAGCACCTACTTCAATTTTATGTAGACTGGAGTTGGAATAGTAATTATTAATTAATTAGTGTCCAGCACCTATTTCTATTTTATGTAGACTGGAGTTGGAATAGTAATTATTATTTAATTAGTGTCCAGCACCTACTTCAATTTTATGTAGACTGGAGTTGGAATAGTAATTATTAATTAATTAGTGTCCAGCACCTACTTCAATTTAATGTAGACTGGAGTAGGAATAGTCATTATTATTTATTTAGTGTCCAGCACCTACTTCAATTTTATGTAGACTGGAGTTGGAATAGTAATTATTAATTAATTAGTATCCAGCACCTATTTCTATTTTATGTAGACTGGAGTTGGAATAGTAATTATTATTTAATTAGTGTCCAGCACCTACTTCAATTTCATGTAGACTGGAGTTGGAATAGTAATTATTAATTATTTAGTGTCCAGCACCTACTTCAATTTAATGTAGACTGGAGTTGGAATAGTAATTATTAATTAATTAGTGTCCAGCACCTACTTCACTTTTATGTAGACTGGAGTTGGAATAGTAATTATTAATTAATTAGTTTCCAGCACCTACTTCAATTTAATGTAGACTGGAGTTGGAATAGTAATTATTAATTAATTAGTGTCCAGCACATACTTCAATTTTATGTAGACTGGAGTTGGAATAGTAATTATTAATTAATTAGTGTCCAGCACCTACTTTTATTTAATGTAGACTGGAGTGGGGATAGTAAGTAATATTTTGTTAGTGTTTAGCATCTATTTCTATATTAAGTAGAGTGGAGTTGGAATAATTATTTTTCTTAAATTAGTGTCCAGCATTGATTTATATGTAATATAGATTGGAGTGGGAATAGTAAGTTAAATGTAATTAAAATCTTGTAGCTCATTAGATTTTCCCAATAATAATATTGTTAGATTATAGTAATAACAAAATAGAAAATGTGCAACATGTTTGTAAAATAATATTTATTATGTTTTGTATTTTTAGCAGAGATAACAATTTAAATCATAATAAATTCACTTTTATGAAACATTTATTTTTCTGATAATTTCCAAACACAATGACAATAAAATTTACTGAAGAAGAAGATAACTTTAAATGGTTATAATTAATATGTAATATTATTTTGTATAGTATTACATATTATATAGTAAATCACATTTTTTTTATTAATATTATTAATTATATTAATAATAATTTTTTTAACCATTAATTTTTTACAATAAAGTTTATTACAAAAAGGGATATTTTTTGTTAACATAATTTGTACATTTAAACATTGTGTGACATTGTTTTAACATTTCTATACATTGTTTTAATAAATATTATTTTTTGTCATAATATTTATTTATAAAGTTTTTATACATATTTGTAAATAAATTCTAAGTAGTAAAAAAGTAAAAAAATTTTAGCAAATCTTAGCATTTTTTAACTGATTTCAGGTAATTGTCTAAATTATTGATATTATATTTATAACTTTGGACTACTTTATTGCTTTTGGGTTCTTTATTTTGTAACCGGGTTAGGTCGTTTTGGGTCATTTGGATGAAGAGCAGCTCGCGGTTGGGAGACACTTCACGTCGCTTCAGGTAAGGTTTATTTTATATGTTTTATGTGTATTTTAATGAACTTTTGAGAGTAGTGTGCTTCTATTTAGTGTTCTTATATGTGAGGGAGTTGTGTTTTATATTTTGAAAATGATTATTTCCGTGTGGTAGATACACGTAGTTTTACTTTGTTGTAGGATTGTTTACAGAGTAACTTTATGTAGGTTTAAAGTTTATGTACTCCCAAAATTATGTTTTTACTATAGTTAGTACTTATTTATGTGTTGGTTAATCTGGGTGGGAATGTCTGTTTTCTATGTTTTTGTTATAGGTGTAAGCTAAATCGGAAATTCCGTTTGTTTTTTTAAAGGAAGTGTTTGTTGGTTTTATTCACCACTGCTTTGCAAACACTTCTTTTAACTTTTCGGTTTTCCTGGAGCGTTTCTTAAACTTTTTACTATTTTTCGGGTTTTTTATGGTTATTCAATGGCTCTTCACACCGTGGATTTGCATATTTTGGAACAGTTGTATTTTTGCATTTTTTGGGGTTAAATTTGCACTACCTGGATTACTTTGGTGGAGAAGGACGTCATTGGATTTACAACTTGATTGGTAAGTCATTTATGTTTTATCTTTTGTGGGTGGGTAATGTGATTCTTAATATGGCATTGTTTAATAGTTCTTATTTTTATTTAATGTGTGCATATATGTGATTAATATCTCTATATATTGCATACATTAAATACTTTTAAAGATCAAGTTTGAAATGTTATGCATATTTAGGTGATTGTTTTAGGGATTGTTTTGGTGTTGTTAATTATTCAGAGTAGGGTTTTGGCAATGATGTTTAAGTATTCAATGCCTTTTGTACTAGGGTATAATTTTACTTGTTCTTCTAGGTATTTGTGCATTTGCTTATTTTGTTTTGATGTTTTAGGGACTAGTTCAGTTATGGATTGGTCCATTCTGAATTCCTGGTAGCTTTGTTCTTTCTGTAGGCACTTAATAAAATGTTCTAGAGTTGGTTTTGTTCTGCCAGTTGATTGTACAAAGGCATTGTGCCAACCTTCTACTGTGTTGTTAGTTTTAGATTCTCCATTTAAGGTGCTTTTGTAAACGTTCCACCAGGGTATTAGGAATTTGGGGTTTCTTCTGTGGCCAGATCTGTGGAGTCTGCCTACCCAGGTGTCTTCAAAGTAGTCCAGAAATGGACTCAACTTTGCTTCATTTTGTTTGTAGAAGGGGCTGTCTATAAGAATGTTGTAGTGTTCTGCTACGTCTGTTTCTGGAACATAAGCCAGTGCTATGAGTTTTTTAATTTGGTATGCAAAAGATGAGTTAGTAGCATATTCTACACTTAAGGTAGTTTTTTGTAGATGTCTCCATAAACACTGGTTTAAATGATAGTAGCAGCCTTGAATGCAGGTATGGGGGTGGATTTTTAGGATGGTTGAAAGCATTGCTTGCTCAAAATCTAGAATTATTTTTTCAGGAGAATAATCATTAGTTTTTTGTTTAATTATATTTAATAATTCCATATATGTGGAACTATTTTTGTTTGGTAATAGTGCATATAGTAGTGGTATGTTGCAGTTTTGGTAGAAGCCATGTATTGTGTATAATTGGAAAAATGGTTTGGGACAGATATTAAAAGTCCCATCCATCATCCAATATTGGCTTTGCTGAAGTTTTACTAGATTCATATTTGTCCCAAAAATAATAAGTCTTTTGTCATTGTTTTCATTGTCGTAAACTATAAATAGTTGTTTGTTTAAAGTTATAATTTGGTTGGCATTTAAATTGATATCATGATATTTTCTGGGAGGTGGTGTGGTAGTAGTAGTAGCTTTTTTAGTTCGTGCTATAGTTCTTTTTAGGGAAAGAATATTTGGCATTTGGGTTGTGGCAGTTTTAGGGATTTTAGGAATAGCTTCTTTTAATATGACGTTGGTTTGTTTTTGGGAACCTGTACTTGCCTCTTTTATATTTTCCAATGCTGTTCTAACTTCAATTTCAGTAACATTTGGTGGATGATTGTGTTCCCTAGTATACAGTACAGTAGCTTCTCTAGTTGTTGCCCTTCCATAACACTTGTTAGAATAATATTTACAACATTTCCAATTAACTTTCATGCCATATTGCTTTTCTTGTGCATAAGTGTAACCCATGTAGCACAGTAATAGCTTTCCTTTCTGGCTGGTAACAAATTCTGCTCCTTCTGTCATTTTGTTGTTTGTATATCTAGAAAATATATATATAATAGTTAATGTCAAGTAAAACGTGTTTATAATTCTAAGTAAGTGATTATTAGTAATGTATATACTTACGTGTTTTATAAATCAGTGCAATCTTTAGATATGCTTTCTTCTTTTGTTGGGGATACTGTTTTCTGATGTTGTTAGAGCTGTTAGGAAAAACATAATAAGAGTATATTATTACCCAATTTGTGGTATATTTACAATGTTACAGCTAATTTCGACTACAAAAGTGGATACTAATAAGTGGAGGTTTTTCGTTTACATTGTCAAGATACTTACTTTTTTTTTTTAGGTAGGGTTTTCCAGTATAGCTGCATGTTCTTTTTCTGGAGAGTAGTTTGTAGTGTTATCTTAAAAAAAAGGTACATATGTGTTAGAACATTCACCATGTTTGTAGGTTTTCAACAGATTAGCAGTTAATTATGTTCTTTAATATACTTACTCAGTGAGTTGTATTTGTGGTATTCCGATTTTGGAGATTTGAATATTTTCAGTATATTTATCGGTAGTGTTAGCTGTGTTAAAAAAATAGATAATAGCAACTAATTAGAACAAGTGCTAATGTTTGTCGGTTTTTACCACATTTATTTTAGTTTACAAATACTTACTTAGTAATATGTAATGTAGAAATAGGAATTATGTTCTTGGTTCATTTGTAGTGTAGTTTTCAGTAATAGATTCTGGAGAAAAAAATCACATATGTGGGATAAATGTCATAGTTTGTGTGTGTATAGAATAATTTACAAGTAAATTAAAACTGAAAATTTACTTACTTAGTTATTATAACCTGTTCTCTTATGATCTTGTTCACAGTTGTTTTGTGTAGAATTTTCTCTAGTTGTAGTATCTATAAAAACATTTGTATATATAAATTATTAGCATGTTCAGTAGTAGTAATAGAAAAGGAGCACTGGGTATTTAGCAGGTAAGTAATGTAGTAGCAGCTAATTTGTGTAGTTTTTAATTTATTTACTTACTTGGAAGATGTCATTATATGTTGATAGTCTTGATGTTCTTGTTGGTGTGCTGCAATTCATCCAGAGATGTATCTCCTCCCGTGACTTTTAGCAAGTGGTTTGTGTTTTGGGTTTAATTGTTTATATAGAGGAGTGTCATTAGCACTTAGTTTGCTATTGGTTGTTTTAAAAAATCAGTGTTGTGATTGGTTAGTTAGTATTTTTGAATTTCAGTTGTGAGTATTTTGTAATAGAAGGGAAAAGAAAAATAATGATATTATTATAAAAATAGCAGAGAATAGTTTTCTATGTGTAGGTAATATAATAGAAAATATAGAATCGTTTTGAATATTTAATAAAAAAATAAAAATTTTAAATAAAGTAGTGTTTATTTTTTTTGTTAAAAAATTATAATATGTTAAATAAATTTGCAAAGATATGTATATAAACTGTCGATATATCTGAAAATCCGATGTTTTTGTTCACGATATTTTTGATGTCGATATTTTATTTATTGTGTATGTATTTTTTAGAAGTCGATATTTATGTATACCGATATCAAAGTGGTCGATATAAATGAAAACGATGTTTGTGTATGTCGATATTAAGTATTCGATATATTTGTAAATCTATAGTTAAGTATAGGAAGTCGATAATAGTGTTGTCGATATTTTTGTTCCGATATTAGTGTACTACGATATTCTGTATTTCGATAATTTGTCAGACATTCTGTTTCAAGCCCCCGAGAGCAGCAGGCTCTCCACCCAGGGGTCCAGAAATATGTCTGGTGGCAGCATCTGAAAGCAGCCACCTAGTCTGGACACTAGTGGTAGGTTAGTTTTCAGGGGGCAGCTTTAGGATGCCCTCTGTCAACATTTTTCATTAAATCCCACGCTGGCATTAGTGTGGGTTTAATGTGCTGAGAAGTTTGATACCAAACCTCTTAGTTTTCAGTGTAGCCATTATGGTGCTGTGAAGTTTGTTATGACAAACTCCCAGCACCATATACTCTTAATGGCAGCACTGCACTTACAATGTCTAAGAATGGACTTAAACACTATATGGGGTACAGAGATCATGCACCTGTACCCTAACCACTGGTATAGTGCCCCTAGCTAGAGGGGTGACTGATCTTAGCCAGGGCAGTGAGTTGGGGGCATGGCACACAGGGATGTGTGCCATGTCGCTCTTCACTTTGTTCTGCACCAAAACACGCAGCCTGCAAAGGCACTATGTGAGTGTGAAGGTACAGGACCTCTAAAGGTGGCACAATAAGTGCTGCAGCCCTTAGAGGCCTTCTCTGGTCACAGTTACCCTAGGAGCATGTGGTACCATTTACCAGGGGCTGACCTGTGGCCCCAGATGCCAATTGGGGTTATGCTTCCATGCAGTTTTAGGGAAAGAACATAGGCCCTGGGTACCTGATTAGCAGGATCCCAGGGCACACTCAGTCAAAGCACATCAGCAATTCAGCAAAAAGTGAGGGCAACCATGTAGAAAGAGGGCACTTTCTTACAAAACCCCCAATCGAAAGATGAGACTAACATTTCCCTAGAGTCTTCATTTTCTAAGTGGAAAAACCTGGAAGGTCCATCTGCCAGTCGCGGCTCGTCCATCAGGGCGTTTAAGCGCCGCCCCCCCTGCTTTCTCGCCGTGCGAGAAGGCAAACAAAGGTAGTTATTATTACCATAATAACTACCATTTGTTTCTGCCATGCCTTCTCGCACGGCGAGAATGCAGAAGTTCCTGTGTGGGCGGTGTTACTCGAGGGCAGGGGGGAGAGGCTTGCCCACTGTTTTTAATAATATCTGCTTGGGCAGCCTGAGAGGCTGCCCAAACAGACAGTATTAGCACAGTAGGCAAGCCGCTCCCCCCTGCCCTCGAGTAACACCTCCCACTCTCTCTGTCTCTCTGTATGCTGCAGCATACAGAGAGAAATGACGTGGGTAGGGCAGCCGGCCGAACCAATCACAGCGCTGGCTGCTGTGGAGGGGAGGGAGGCTGCCTGCCGCCTTCTGATGACGAGCTCAGCCCAGAGGTCGGAATTCAAATACAGCGACGGTGGGAGTCGGAAGTTTGGAGCCTCAGTCAGGAAAGAAAAGCGGGAAGCCATTAACTAAGGTAAGTTTGTTAATATTTAATGATCCCACCTCCCACACCGCCGCAACAACCCCATTTCCACCCCCCCTACCCCCGCCCGTAATGCAGGCCGCGACTGGGAATCATGCTATAGATGCAATCGAATGAACTATTATTTATTGCGAGTGATGTGAAGTAAGGGAAGGTTATTGGCGAGCAATAAGGAAGAATGGAGGAGAACTTGGTGGTTCTGATTTGTGAGGACTGCATCAGTTTTTGGTGGTGGTAGGAGGAGGAATAAAGATCGCCTTGCGGACAGTCATATGAGAGATGGGGCAGTCTTTAATGTGGCAATGAGAAACCTCACAATATTGGACTTTAGCAATGCGCAGTCAAACAGTATTTGGTTACAGTAATGAATGGAGCAGTGCTTGATGACAGTAATGAAGAACGGGACTGATTTGTGGTGTTGGTAAAGAAACACGGAGCAAAATGTGTCTGCAATGAAAAATTATAGTGGAATTTTCAGTCTGTGGCAAGGAAGGAAGACTGGGGCATTACTCATTCCTAGACATACTAGCCCCCTCTTGCAATGTTGACATTTTAGCGATGGTACAGACTTTGACAGCAATAGGAAGCAAAATGAGGATTAATATTGGTGTCAGCAGATGCCCTGAAATCAAGGATTGGTGCACTGCCCAAATGAGACTGCTGTAAAGAGAAATGTTGGCAGAAACTGGTGCATACCAGGGTTGGTAATGAAGAGTGCCACAACTCTTTGGTCAAATAAATTAACCACTGTAGTAACTGACGCTAGTCAGTGCAAATACCCTCTTGCTGTAAACTATATTTGTCAATATACAATAGTATATAGTTATGGAGGCAGTGGTCCTTCGGCTCGCTCGCCAAGGTGGCCTCCATCGCCAATTTTACGGCCACCAATTTCAAATGTCACTAGCCGCCACTGCCATCTGCATTGGCATGGGCAGTTCCAGGTCTGTGTTCCACTATAAAGTCCATTCCCTGTAAGGGGTTGGACCACCTCAACAGTTTAGGAGTTTCACCTTTTATCTGCATTAGCCATCTGAGAGGTCTGTGATCAGTTTGGGCTTGGAGGTGAGTACCAAACAAGTATGGTCTTAGCTTCTTCAGGGACTAAACCAGAGTAAAGGCTTTCCTTTCAATGGCACTCCAACCCTGCTCCCTGGGGAGATGCCCTCTGTTTATAAAAGCAACAGGTTGGTCTTGGCCTTCATCGTTGGTCTGGGATAGGACCACTCCTATCCCTAGCTCAGAGGCATCAGTCTGCACAATGAACTGCTTGGTATAGTCTGGAGCTTTGATAATTGGTGCTGAGCACATAGCCTCTTTCAAGGTGTCAAAAGCCTTTTGACACCTAACCGGCCAGTTTACCTTTTTTTGCATCTTCTTGGAGGTGAGTTCTGTGAGGGGAGCCACAATTGACCCATATCCCTTCACAAACTTCCTTTAGTACCCAGTCAAGCTAAGGTATGCCCTGCTTTGGATCTGGGTTATTGGAGCTGTCCAGTCCAGTATGGCCTGGATCTTGGGCGGCAAGGGTTGTACCTGGCCTCCACCAACACGGTAGCCCAAGTACACCACAGTTTCCTGCCCTAATAGGCATTTGGATGCCTTGATAGTTAGACCTGCAGTTTGCAGGGGTTTTAAAACCTTCCCAAGGTGGACCAGGTGATCCTGCCAGGTGGAGCTAAAGACAGCAATATCATCTAGATAAGCTGCACTAAAGGACTTTGTTAGAACTGGCTATTTCTGGTAGGCTAAGGCGGATGCCAAAGCCAGGCAGAAACCACCAATCTAGTCAGGGCAAGGAAGTCACACGCCAAGATAACCCCTGCTCACCCCCTTGGTAGCTTGGCACGAGCAGTCTAGGCTAAACTCGGAGGCAATGTGTAAAGCATTTGCGTCAGCGCACAACAGCAACAACATACTAGGTACACCACAAGAGAGACTCCACACAAGGTTATTATAAAAATACCTTTTGTATTGTAAAAGCACATCAGATAAAATCACACATATACATGGTGCCAATTGGCACGGGCAATATTCACATGGGATTATTCACAAGACAGGGCCACAAGGGCCACTGTCACAATCAGCACTTTAGTAGTAATGAAGTACTATCAGAACTTAGACTAAAAGAGTATAAAATCACTGTAGCACAAAATCACAGTTATGAATCACATCCAGTAACTACTGGGAACAGGTAAGTACACACTACGCAACCCTAAACCCCTTAGGAGCATGTCACGCAGGGAACCAGGACCTCACTAGGACCCCCTGTATTAAAAAGGACAACCACCTAAGGATAAAATCCACTTAGGGGTATAAATCAGAACACATTACCCATGATGCATGAATATACATTCAGAGGAGTAACAAAGAAAGAAAACACATGATGTATAGACCTACACATTCAGCGGTGTTAAGGACAGAGCACATGATGTAATCACAATACATTCAGGGGTGCAGCGCAAGAAGACACATGATTACTAAATCATTCAGTGGTGCAGCGCATGAAAGGAAAGACACATAATGCATCAAACATTCAGAGGTGTCAAGAGTAATGCAATAGCGCAAAAATCACATGAGGCCTAAAAACCTTCAGAGGTGCAGGAATAACACATGATGCAAGAGATCACATTCAGAGGTGCAATAACCATACCATTGCGCAAACTCACATAAGCCACTACCTGTGGCAGTCCCTAGGCCAACGGCCTTGTTGGGGCTCAGACGCCCTGAGTCTCAGTGTCAGGGGTGCGCTGCCATGCAGCGCCAGTCTCAGTACAAAAAGCCTAAACGTAGCAGATGCCCACTAAGTGCTGGGCACCTGGAGAACAACAGAACTGCGCCAGGGCCCTCACTGGCCCTTAGGAGCAAACTGCGCCCATGCTGGAGCCACACAGGCTCTGAAACAAACACTGCGCCCGTTGGAGCCACACAGGCTCTGGCCAACACTGCGCCCGTTGGAGCCACACCGGCTCTGGCCAACACTGGTCAAACGTTGGAGCCACACAGGCTCTTAAGCAACAGGCCCCCTGGAGCCTCACCGGACTCTGACACGTTGGGGCGACCCACTGTCAACTGGGGCCGCCCTTGAAGCCCTCGTGGCTTTGCGCTGACAACAGGCGCGCTCTCAAGAGCCCCTCGCGGGCTCTGTAATCACGGTGGGGCGACCCACTGCCATTCGGGGCCGCCCTTACCGGCGCCTTGACCGGCACCGCACGGAGCTTTCCCCCCCCCGCAGCCCTTCACTCACCGGCTCTGCTGCGGGGAGGCTCCATCATCGCGCCGCTCAGCTTCCTCACTCTGCCCAGCCCTCCGCCCAGACTCACCGGGTCTCCTGCGCGGCGGGGGCGGGGCTCGGCGGCAACGGAGGAGCTCCTGCTCCTCGCAGACTCTCCTCGCTAGGCCCGGTCCCCCGTCTCGGGACCGGGACGCAGAGTGGAGCCAGCCAGGCTCCTGGGGGCAGTCTCTTCTCTCGCTGCAGGGCTCCCTCGGCACACGGGAGCCCTGTTAACCGGCCGCCATGCATCTCGGCGCCTTCTTCCTCCTCTCACTGCAGGTCACGAGCGATGGGCCAATCCCATCGCGGCTCCTTCGGCGAGCCCCCAGTGACACGCCTTCTTCGGCCAATCGGAGCGCGGCTCTCGGGGACAGGCCTCCTGCCACGGCCAATCAGAGCGCGGCTCCTGCCGAGGGACGGCCAATCAGGTCACGGCCCCTTCGTGGCTTGTTTTTCTACAAGGCAGATCGAGGTGGGCACTCGTAATTGATTAAATCCATGCAGGCAGGAATCTTCAGCGCGTCCAGCGCTATAAACGAGCAGGGAAAACGCTCCTCAGCGCTACAAAGTCCAGAGAAGGCGCTCTCAAGCGCTTGGGGGAAATGAAGCGCCCCAGAGCTCTAGACAGCAGGCAGAGCGCTCCCAGGTGCTCAGGGGGAAGCACAGTGCCTCCAGGCGCTAGAAATCAACTCCAGCGCTCTCCCCAGAAAAAGGCAGCTTCTCCATGCTGCCAAGGTCCCAGAGCTTCCCCAGGGGCAAAGCCAAGTCCCCCCTTCAGCCCAGGCAGGGCAGAAGGGTCCCCCAGGAGTCCAGGAATCCAGGCACCCAGGGGCTGGGCAGCGCCCACCCCGGGTAGATCCAAGTCAGCCACAAGAGCAAGAACAAGAACCAGTTGGAGGGAGACACAGCTCCTTCTTATACCCAGGAATGCCTTTGAAGTACTTCGTGCAAGGGACCCTGAGTGCTGGAATGTTTCTGGTTTTCGTCTTCCTGACAGCTTCAGGGCCAGAGGTGACAGTGGGCCATCAGGAAGGAGAGCTAGCAGGGTGGGCGACAGGCACGGCCCGGCACCACCAGACGCTCTTTCCTCCCATCCCTGACAGCAGAGGGGCCTTTCATCCACGGCTGACTCAGACCCCCTCCTCTGGGGCCTTGCAGACCCTGCAGACCCTGTCCTACTCAAACCGGACAGTCCATCCACCAGCAGGTCCAGGCACTCCTGGGCAGACTCACCAGCCAATCACACGCTAGCACCAACTTACACAATTATGCCAACTTCCAAAAGTGGTACTTCTAGACTAGACACAGTCATGCTGCATACATCATTTTGCAGCATTCATTCTCACGAGTTCACACATATCAAACTCGACCCCTGCACTCCCCACACAACAGGAACTACCATGGCCATACATATTCCCCATTCATTCCTATGGGAGGGCAGGTCACTCACTCTTCATACAGAGAGCTCAAGCACTTTACACTGTACCACAGTGAAAAAAGTGCGCAGAGGCCTAGAATCACCAACACCAGGTTCCAGAAACAGGCTAGGAAAAAGCAAAAAAGTCTAGGGGTGAACCTGCCCAAAGGGCCGGGTCCAACAGACTTGATTTACCAACCTCTAGAAGGTGGCAGGGGCATTCTTTAAACCAAAGGGCATAACAGTAAACTGATAACGCCCATCAGGAGTGGAGAATGCTCTCTTTTTTTTTAGAAATGTGGCTGCACCCAATGTATCTATCAGTTCATCTGCTCTTGGGATAAGGTAAGCCTATGTCTTAGTGACAGATGTGAGCCCTCTATAGTCCACACAGAACCTCATTTCTCTCTTTCAACCATGTGGATGAGGTTTGGGGACTAGAACCACAAGGCTGACCCAGGGTCTATCAGAGGGTTCAATAACCCTTAACTCCAGCATCCTGCTGACTTCAGCTCTGATACTTTTCTTGACTTGATCAGACTGGTGATAGATTTTGTTTCTGACAGGTGAACTGTCAACAATATCCACATCATGGGTACACCAGTTTGTCTGACCAGGGGTCAAGGAAAAGAGCTTAGCATATTGCTGCAAGACTTGCTTGCAATCAGTCTGCTGTTGGGGAGAGAGGGTGTCTTAAAAGACAACTCCATCCACTGAGCCATCTTTTGGGCTGTAGGAGAGGAGGTCAGGGAGAGGTTCACTCCCTGTCTCCTGATCCTCATCAGTCACCATTAGCATACTGATGTCAGCCCTATCATGGAAGAGCTTAAGGCGGTTCACATGGATAACCCTTTTGGGTATCCTGCTTGCGCCTAGTTTAACCAGTTAGGTGATCTCACTCTTCTTTTCCAGGATAGGGTATGGGCAACTCCATCTGTCCTTGAGAGCCCTTGGTGCCACTAGCTCCAAAACCCACACCTTCTGCCCAGATTGAAATTCTACCAGTGCAGCTTTTTTGTCATACTAGTGCTTCTGAAGCTCCTGGCTATCCTCAAGATTATTGGATGCCTTTTCCATGTACTCAGCCATTCTGATCCTTAGGTCAAGCACATAGTCCACAATATCTTGTTTGAGTTCTTAGAGAGGCTTCTCCCAACCCTCTTTTACGAGACAGAGTGGTCCCCTCACAGGATGGCAAAACAGAAGTTCAAAGACGGAAACCCCTACTCCCTTCTATGGCATCTCTCTGTAAGCGGAAAACAAGCATGGTAAGAAGTCATACCATCTTTTGAGTTTTTCAGGGAGCCCCATAATCATGGCTTTTAATGTCTTGCTGAATCTCTCAACAAGGCCATTGGTTTGTGGGTGATAGGGTGTAGTAAACTTGTACCGCACTCCTGTTAAGGTTTGTACTAAGAACATAGCCCAGCCCCATACTGTGTAATGAGGATTGGCCCTGTGTGTCTTTTGTTTTTACTTCGTCATGAATAATGTTCCTTGTTTATATATTACTATGAGGGCTTTTCAAGTTGGCTCCTTTTGCACAAGCATAGGCAAAAGTGTCATTTTTTGTACAATTTGATGCAGGCATAAAATGGATATTCAGTTTGAGCTCAGGGATCATTTGCATACTCATTGTACAACCTGATGCAGGAATAAAGTGGATATTCAGTTTGAGCTCAGGGGCTCATTTGCATACTCAGCACATTGCCTTAATGGCTGTTGAACATGCTTCTTATGTTTTTCTAACCACAACCTAACTGGAGAACCCCCCTAAAGAAACAGTATAAAAGACCCCACATTACAACAGAGCTCGCTTGTGCTCGTTGAATCCTCTTCCTCACCTGATTTCCAAAGCAGCTCCAGTCCCGTGTGTTCCTCTGCAGTCTTCAAGGCACCTTCCCAGCTCGAGAAGTGTTTCGGCGGTGATCCAGCTTCAGCAGGGCTTCCTTGGTGACACCAAAGTGGGGAATCTTCCTTTCTGGTCCCGAGGAGAAACCTGTCTGATCTGCAACAAAAGAAATAGAAATCATAAATCAAGTAATATCTTTGAAAAAGCTGGCATAGAGAGAAGCGCGCATGCAAGAAAAACGGTAATTTCCAACTTTGTTTTTGCGAGTGTGTATTTTTTGATTTTCCGAACATTGTTTACAGAATCAAGACTTTGGTAATAAGGAAGAAGCTACAAAACTGAAAGAGCAGACATTTGTGCTTAATGAAACTTCCGATGACTTACCTTTGAATCCCTGAGCATAATCCGGGACTCTTCAATCGCCACAATCACAAATCTGAGCATAAAAAGAAAACACAAGAGGAGAAAAAGAACTTTATTGAGAGCATATTAAGACTCAGTGAACATTATGAATACTATTTGTGTGTTTTTGGAAGTTATTATTTAGTAAGTTAGTGCGACGGTCATACTATGTAGTGAACTGGAATAACAGTGCAGGCCAGGGATTGATGTCATTTTATTTCCACAGATTTAAAGATAAGGATAATAGCATTTTGTCATAAAAACTTCTTATGGTGAATCAGAATCACGTTTTATACAAAGGTATCTTCTTGACTAGTGTTATAAACATATAGAGAAAAAGACAAGACATGGTTTTTATAAGAGAAGTGTGATAACATATTCGCTTATGTTTAAGATGTACTTGTCAACTCCCAGGAGTAAGACTTCCCGAAGACTTTTAAGCTAGAAAGGAGTGATGTCTAATCAACGTGAGCCGTAACCAGAGGAGCTACAAAACTGAAAGAACAGACATTTGTGCTTAATGAAACTTCCGATGACTTACCTTTGAATCCCTGAGCATAATCCGGGACTCTTCAATCGCCACAATCACAAATCTGAGCATAAAAAGAAAACACAAGAGGAGAAAAAGAACTTTATTGAGAGCATATTAAGACTCAGTGAACATTATGAATACTATTCGTGTGTTTTTGGAAGTTATTATTTAGTAAGTTAGTGCGACGGTCATACTATATAGTGAACTGGAATAACAGTGCAGGTCAGTGATTGTTGTCATTTTATTTCCACAGATTTAAAGATAAGGATAATAGTATTTTGACATAAAAACTCCTTATGGTGAATCAGAATCACGTTTTATACAAAGGTATCTTCTTAACTAATGTTATAAACATATAGAGAAAAAGTCAGGACATGGTTTTTATAAGAGAAGTGTGATAACATATTCGCTTATGTTTAAGATGTACTTGTCAACTCCCAGAAGTAAGACTTGCTGAAGACTTTTAAGCTAGAAAGGAGTGACGTCTAATCAACGTGAGCCGTAACCAGAGGAGCTACAAAACTGAAAGAACAGACATTTGTGCTTAATGAAACTTCCGATGACTTACCTTTGAATCCCTGAGCATAATCCGAGACTCTTCTGTCGCCACGATAACAAATCTGAGCATAAAAAGAAAACACAAGAGGAGAAAAAGAACTTTATTGAGAGCATATTAAAACTCAGTGAACATTATGAATACTATTCGTGTGTTTTTGGAAGTTATTATTTAGTAAGTTAGTGCGACGGTCATACTATATAGTAAACTGGAATAACAGTGCAGGTCAGTGATTGTTGTCATTTTATTTCCACAGATTTAAAGATAAGGATAATTGCATTTTGTCATAAAAACTCCTTATGGTGAATCAGAATCACGTTTTATACAAAGGTATCTTCTTGACTAATGTTATAAACATATAGAGAAAAAGACAAGACATGGTTTTTATAAGAGAAGTGTGATAACATATTCGCTTATGTTTAAGATGTACTTGTCAACTCCCAGAAGTAAGACTTGCTGAAGACTTTTAAGCTAGAAAGGAGTGACGTCTAATCAACGTGAGCCGTAACCAGAGGAGCTACAAAACTGAAAGAACAGACATTTGTGCTTAATGAAACTTCTGATGACTTACCTTTAAATCCCTGAGCATAATCCGGGACTCTTCAATCGCCACAATCACAAATCTGAGCATAAAAAGAAAACACAAGAGGAGAAAAAGAACTTTATTGAGAGCATATTAAGACTCAGTGAACATTATGAATACTATTTGTGTGTTTTTGGAAGTTATTATTTAGTAAGTTAGTGCGACGGTCATACTATGTAGTGAACTGGAATAACAGTGCAGGCCAGGGATTGATGTCATTTTATTTCCACAGATTTAAAGATAAGGATAATAGCATTTTGTCATAAAAACTTCTTATGGTGAATCAGAATCACGTTTTATACAAAGGTATCTTCTTGACTAGTGTTATAAACATATAGAGAAAAAGACAAGACATGGTTTTTATAAGAGAAGTGTGATAACATATTCGCTTATGTTTAAGATGTACTTGTCAACTCCCAGAAGTAAGACTTGCCGAAGACTTTTAAGCTAGAAAGGAGTGACGTCTAATCAACGTGAGCCGTAACCAGAGGAGCTACAAAACTGAAAGAACAGATATTTGTGCTTAATGAAACTTCTGATGACTTACCTTTGAATCCCTGAGCATAATCTGGGACTCTTCTGTTGCCACGATCACAAATCTGAGCATAAAAAGAAAACACAAGAGGAGAAAAAGAACTTTATTGAGAGCATATTAAGACTCAGTGAACATTATGAATACTATTTGTGTGTTTTTGGAAGTTATTATTTAGTAAGTTAGTGCGACGGTCATACTATATAGTGAACTGGAATAACAGTGCAGGTCAGTGATTGTTGTCATTTTATTTCCACAGATTTAAAGATAAGGATAATAGTATTTTGACATAAAAACTCCTTATGGTGAATCAGAATCACGTTTTATACAAAGGTATCTTCTTGACTAATGTTATAAACATATAGAGAAAAAGACAGGACATGGTTTTTATAAGAGAAGTGTGATAACATATTCGCTTATGTTTAAGATGTACTTGTCAACTCCCAGAAGTAAGACTTGCTGAAGACTTTTAAGCTAGAAAGGAGTGACGTCTAATCAACGTGAGCCGTAACCAGAGGAGCTACAAAACTGAAAGAACAGACATTTGTGCTTAATGAAACTTCCGATGACTTACCTTTGAATCCCTGAGCATAATCCGAGACTCTTCTGTCGCCACGATAACAAATCTGAGCATAAAAAGAAAACACAAGAGGAGAAAAAGAACTTTATTGAGAGCATATTAAAACTCAGTGAACATTATGAATACTATTCGTGTGTTTTTGGAAGTTATTATTTAGTAAGTTAGTGCGACGGTCATACTATATAGTAAACTGGAATAACAGTGCAGGTCAGTGATTGTTGTCATTTTATTTCCACAGATTTAAAGATAAGGATAATTGCATTTTGTCATAAAAACTCCTTATGGTGAATCAGAATCACGTTTTATACAAAGGTATCTTCTTGACTAATGTTATAAACATATAGAGAAAAAGACAAGACATGGTTTTTATAAGAGAAGTGTGATAACATATTCGCTTATGTTTAAGATGTACTTGTCAACTCCCAGAAGTAAGACTTGCTGAAGACTTTTAAGCTAGAAAGGAGTGACGTCTAATCAACGTGAGCCGTAACCAGAGGAGCTACAAAACTGAAAGAACAGACATTTGTGCTTAATGAAACTTCTGATGACTTACCTTTAAATCCCTGAGCATAATCCGGGACTCTTCAATCGCCACAATCACAAATCTGAGCATAAAAAGAAAACACAAGAGGAGAAAAAGAACTTTATTGAGAGCATATTAAGACTCAGTGAACATTATGAATACTATTTGTGTGTTTTTGGAAGTTATTATTTAGTAAGTTAGTGCGACGGTCATACTATGTAGTGAACTGGAATAACAGTGCAGGCCAGGGATTGATGTCATTTTATTTCCACAGATTTAAAGATAAGGATAATAGCATTTTGTCATAAAAACTTCTTATGGTGAATCAGAATCACGTTTTATACAAAGGTATCTTCTTGACTAGTGTTATAAACATATAGAGAAAAAGACAAGACATGGTTTTTATAAGAGAAGTGTGATAACATATTCGCTTATGTTTAAGATGTACTTGTCAACTCCCAGAAGTAAGACTTGCCGAAGACTTTTAAGCTAGAAAGGAGTGACGTCTAATCAACGTGAGCCGTAACCAGAGGAGCTACAAAACTGAAAGAACAGATATTTGTGCTTAATGAAACTTCTGATGACTTACCTTTGAATCCCTGAGCATAATCTGGGACTCTTCTGTTGCCACGATCACAAATCTGAGCATAAAAAGAAAACACAAGAGGAGAAAAAGAACTTTATTGAGAGCATATTAAGACTCAGTGAACATTATGAATACTATTTGTGTGTTTTTGGAAGTTATTATTTAGTAAGTTAGTGCGACGGTCATACTATATAGTGAACTGGAATAACAGTGCAGGTCAGTGATTGTTGTCATTTTATTTCCACAGATTTAAAGATAAGGATAATAGTATTTTGACATAAAAACTCCTTATGGTGAATCAGAATCACGTTTTATACAAAGGTATCTTCTTGACTAATGTTATAAACATATAGAGAAAAAGACAGGACATGGTTTTTATAAGAGAAGTGTGATAACATATTCGCTTATGTTTAAGATGTACTTGTCAACTCCCAGAAGTAAGACTTGCTGAAGACTTTTAAGCTAGAAAGGAGTGACGTCTAATCAACATGAGCCGTAACCAGAGGAGCTACAAAACTGAAAGAACAGACATTTGTGCTTAATGAAACTTCCGATGACTTACCTTTGAATCCCTGAGCATAATCCGAGACTCTTCTGTCGCCACGATAACAAATCTGAGCATAAAAAGAAAACACAAGAGGAGAAAAAGAACTTTATTGAGAGCATATTAAAACTCAGTGAACATTATGAATACTATTCGTGTGTTTTTGGAAGTTATTATTTAGTAAGTTAGTGCGACGGTCATACTATATAGTAAACTGGAATAACAGTGCAGGTCAGTGATTGTTGTCATTTTATTTCCACAGATTTAAAGATAAGGATAATTGCATTTTGTCATAAAAACTCCTTATGGTGAATCAGAATCACGTTTTATACAAAGGTATCTTCTTGACTAATGTTATAAACATATAGAGAAAAAGACAAGACATGGTTTTTATAAGAGAAGTGTGATAACATATTCGCTTATGTTTAAGATGTACTTGTCAACTCCCAGAAGTAAGACTTGCTGAAGACTTTTAAGCTAGAAAGGAGTGACGTCTAATCAACGTGAGCCGTAACCAGAGGAGCTACAAAACTGAAAGAACAGACATTTGTGCTTAATGAAACTTCTGATGACGTACCTTTGAATCCCTGAGCATAATCCGGGACTCTTCAATCGCCACAATCACAAATCTGAGCATAAAAAGAAAACACAAGAGGAGAAAAAGAACTTTATTGAGAGCATATTAAGACTCAGTGAACATTATGAATACTATTTGTGTGTTTTTGGAAGTTATTATTTAGTAAGTTAGTGCGACGGTCATACTATGTAGTGAACTGGAATAACAGTGCAGGCCAGGGATTGATGTCATTTTATTTCCACAGATTTAAAGATAAGGATAATAGCATTTTGTCATAAAAACTTCTTATGGTGAATCAGAATCACGTTTTATACAAAGGTATCTTCTTGACTAGTGTTATAAACATATAGAGAAAAAGACAAGACATGGTTTTTATAAGAGAAGTGTGATAACATATTCGCTTATGTTTAAGATGTACTTGTCAACTCCCAGAAGTAAGACTTCCCGAAGACTTTTAAGCTAGAAAGGAGTGATGTCTAATCAACGTGAGCCATAACCAGAGGAGCTACAAAACTGAAAGAACAGACATTTGTGCTTAATGAAACTTCCGATGACTTACCTTTGAATCCCTGAGCATAATCCGGGACTCTTCAATCGCCACAATCACAAATCTGAGCATAAAAAGAAAACACAAGAGGAGAAAAATAACTTTATTGAGAGCATATTAAGACTCAGTGAACATTATGAATACTATTCGTGTGTTTTTGGAAGTTATTATTTAGTAAGTTAGTGCGACGGTCATACTATATAGTGAACTGGAATAACAGTGCAGGTCAGTGATTGTTGTCATTTTATTTCCACAGATTTAAAGATAAGGATAATTGCATTTTGTCATAAAAACTCCTTATGGTGAATCAGAATCACGTTTTATACAAAGGTATCTTCTTGACTAATGTTATAAACATATAGAGAAAAAGACAAGACATGGTTTTTATAAGAGAAGTGTGATAACATATTCGCTTATGTTTAAGATGTACTTGTCAACTCCCAGAAGTAAGACTTGCTGAAGACTTTTAAGCTAGAAAGGAGTGACGTCTAATCAACGTGAGCCGTAACCAGAGGAGCTACAAAACTGAAAGAACAGACATTTGTGCTTAATGAAACTTCCGATGACTTACCTTTGAATCCCTGAGCATAATCCGAGACTCTTCTGTCGCCACGATAACAAATCTGAGCATAAAAAGAAAACACAAGAGGAGAAAAAGAACTTTATTGAGAGCATATTAAAACTCAGTGAACATTATGAATACTATTCGTGTGTTTTTGGAAGTTATTATTTAGTAAGTTAGTGCGACGGTCATACTATATAGTAAACTGGAATAACAGTGCAGGTCAGTGATTGTTGTCATTTTATTTCCACAGATTTAAAGATAAGGATAATTGCATTTTGTCATAAAAACTCCTTATGGTGAATCAGAATCACGTTTTATACAAAGGTATCTTCTTGACTAATGTTATAAACATATAGAGAAAAAGACAAGACATGGTTTTTATAAGAGAAGTGTGATAACATATTCGCTTATGTTTAAGATGTACTTGTCAACTCCCAGAAGTAAGACTTGCTGAAGACTTTTAAGCTAGAAAGGAGTGACGTCTAATCAACGTGAGCCGTAACCAGAGGAGCTACAAAACTGAAAGAACAGACATTTGTGCTTAATGAAACTTCTGATGACTTACC
Source organism: Lissotriton vulgaris (assembly GCF_964263255.1). NCBI lineage: Eukaryota > Metazoa > Chordata > Amphibia > Caudata > Salamandridae > Lissotriton > Lissotriton vulgaris. Next base: position 1,403,301,371 of record NC_141685.1, on the reverse strand, counting down.
TTTAAATCCCTGAGCATAATCCGGGACTCTTCAATCGCCACAATCACAAATCTGAGCATAAAAAGAAAACACAAGAGGAGAAAAAGAACTTTATTGAGAGCATATTAAGACTCAGTGAACATTATGAATACTATTTGTGTGTTTTTGGAAGTTATTATTTAGTAAGTTAGTGCGACGGTCATACTATGTAGTGAACTGGAATAACAGTGCAGGCCAGGGATTGATGTCATTTTATTTCCACAGATTTAAAGATAAGGATAATAGCATTTTGTCATAAAAACTTCTTATGGTGAATCAGAATCACGTTTTATACAAAGGTATCTTCTTGACTAGTGTTATAAACATATAGAGAAAAAGACAAGACATGGTTTTTATAAGAGAAGTGTGATAACATATTCGCTTATGTTTAAGATGTACTTGTCAACTCCCAGAAGTAAGACTTGCCGAAGACTTTTAAGCTAGAAAGGAGTGACGTCTAATCAACGTGAGCCGTAACCAGAGGAGCTACAAAACTGAAAGAACAGATATTTGTGCTTAATGAAACTTCTGATGACTTACCTTTGAATCCCTGAGCATAATCTGGGACTCTTCTGTTGCCACGATCACAAATCTGAGCATAAAAAGAAAACACAAGAGGAGAAAAAGAACTTTATTGAGAGCATATTAAGACTCAGTGAACATTATGAATACTATTTGTGTGTTTTTGGAAGTTATTATTTAGTAAGTTAGTGCGACGGTCATACTATATAGTGAACTGGAATAACAGTGCAGGTCAGTGATTGTTGTCATTTTATTTCCACAGATTTAAAGATAAGGATAATAGTATTTTGACATAAAAACTCCTTATGGTGAATCAGAATCACGTTTTATACAAAGGTATCTTCTTGACTAATGTTATAAACATATAGAGAAAAAGACAGGACATGGTTTTTATAAGAGAAGTGTGATAACATATTCGCTTATGTTTAAGATGTACTTGTCAACTCCCAGAAGTAAGACTTGCTGAAGACTTTTAAGCTAGAAAGGAGTGACGTCTAATCAACGTGAGCCGTAACCAGAGGAGCTACAAAACTGAAAGAACAGACATTTGTGCTTAATGAAACTTCCGATGACTTACCTTTGAATCCCTGAGCATAATCCGAGACTCTTCTGTCGCCACGATAACAAATCTGAGCATAAAAAGAAAACACAAGAGGAGAAAAAGAACTTTATTGAGAGCATATTAAAACTCAGTGAACATTATGAATACTATTCGTGTGTTTTTGGAAGTTATTATTTAGTAAGTTAGTGCGACGGTCATACTATATAGTAAACTGGAATAACAGTGCAGGTCAGTGATTGTTGTCATTTTATTTCCACAGATTTAAAGATAAGGATAATTGCATTTTGTCATAAAAACTCCTTATGGTGAATCAGAATCACGTTTTATACAAAGGTATCTTCTTGACTAATGTTATAAACATATAGAGAAAAAGACAAGACATGGTTTTTATAAGAGAAGTGTGATAACATATTCGCTTATGTTTAAGATGTACTTGTCAACTCCCAGAAGTAAGACTTGCTGAAGACTTTTAAGCTAGAAAGGAGTGACGTCTAATCAACTTGAGCCGTAACCAGAGGAGCTACAAAACTGAAAGAACAGACATTTGTGCTTAATGAAACTTCTGATGACTTACCTTTAAATCCCTGAGCATAATCCGGGACTCTTCAATCGCCACAATCACAAATCTGAGCATAAAAAGAAAACACAAGAGGAGAAAAAGAACTTTATTGAGAGCATATTAAGACTCAGTGAACATTATGAATACTATTTGTGTGTTTTTGGAAGTTATTATTTAGTAAGTTAGTGCGACGGTCATACTATGTAGTGAACTGGAATAACAGTGCAGGCCAGGGATTGATGTCATTTTATTTCCACAGATTTAAAGATAAGGATAATAGCATTTTGTCATAAAAACTTCTTATGGTGAATCAGAATCACGTTTTATACAAAGGTATCTTCTTGACTAGTGTTATAAACATATAGAGAAAAAGACAAGACATGGTTTTTATAAGAGAAGTGTGATAACATATTCGCTTATGTTTAAGATGTACTTGTCAACTCCCAGAAGTAAGACTTGCCGAAGACTTTTAAGCTAGAAAGGAGTGACGTCTAATCAACGTGAGCCGTAACCAGAGGAGCTACAAAACTGAAAGAACAGATATTTGTGCTTAATGAAACTTCTGATGACTTACCTTTGAATCCCTGAGCATAATCTGGGACTCTTCTGTTGCCACGATCACAAATCTGAGCATAAAAAGAAAACACAAGAGGAGAAAAAGAACTTTATTGAGAGCATATTAAGACTCAGTGAACATTATGAATACTATTTGTGTGTTTTTGGAAGTTATTATTTAGTAAGTTAGTGCGACGGTCATACTATATAGTGAACTGGAATAACAGTGCAGGTCAGTGATTGTTGTCATTTTATTTCCACAGATTTAAAGATAAGGATAATAGTATTTTGACATAAAAACTCCTTATGGTGAATCAGAATCACGTTTTATACAAAGGTATCTTCTTGACTAATGTTATAAACATATAGAGAAAAAGACAGGACATGGTTTTTATAAGAGAAGTGTGATAACATATTCGCTTATGTTTAAGATGTACTTGTCAACTCCCAGAAGTAAGACTTGCTGAAGACTTTTAAGCTAGAAAGGAGTGACGTCTAATCAACATGAGCCGTAACCAGAGGAGCTACAAAACTGAAAGAACAGACATTTGTGCTTAATGAAACTTCCGATGACTTACCTTTGAATCCCTGAGCATAATCCGAGACTCTTCTGTCGCCACGATAACAAATCTGAGCATAAAAAGAAAACACAAGAGGAGAAAAAGAACTTTATTGAGAGCATATTAAAACTCAGTGAACATTATGAATACTATTCGTGTGTTTTTGGAAGTTATTATTTAGTAAGTTAGTGCGACGGTCATACTATATAGTAAACTGGAATAACAGTGCAGGTCAGTGATTGTTGTCATTTTATTTCCACAGATTTAAAGATAAGGATAATTGCATTTTGTCATAAAAACTCCTTATGGTGAATCAGAATCACGTTTTATACAAAGGTATCTTCTTGACTAATGTTATAAACATATAGAGAAAAAGACAAGACATGGTTTTTATAAGAGAAGTGTGATAACATATTCGCTTATGTTTAAGATGTACTTGTCAACTCCCAGAAGTAAGACTTGCTGAAGACTTTTAAGCTAGAAAGGAGTGACGTCTAATCAACGTGAGCCGTAACCAGAGGAGCTACAAAACTGAAAGAACAGACATTTGTGCTTAATGAAACTTCTGATGACGTACCTTTGAATCCCTGAGCATAATCCGGGACTCTTCAATCGCCACAATCACAAATCTGAGCATAAAAAGAAAACACAAGAGGAGAAAAAGAACTTTATTGAGAGCATATTAAGACTCAGTGAACATTATGAATACTATTTGTGTGTTTTTGGAAGTTATTATTTAGTAAGTTAGTGCGACGGTCATACTATGTAGTGAACTGGAATAACAGTGCAGGCCAGGGATTGATGTCATTTTATTTCCACAGATTTAAAGATAAGGATAATAGCATTTTGTCATAAAAACTTCTTATGGTGAATCAGAATCACGTTTTATACAAAGGTATCTTCTTGACTAGTGTTATAAACATATAGAGAAAAAGACAAGACATGGTTTTTATAAGAGAAGTGTGATAACATATTCGCTTATGTTTAAGATGTACTTGTCAACTCCCAGAAGTAAGACTTCCCGAAGACTTTTAAGCTAGAAAGGAGTGATGTCTAATCAACGTGAGCCATAACCAGAGGAGCTACAAAACTGAAAGAACAGACATTTGTGCTTAATGAAACTTCCGATGACTTACCTTTGAATCCCTGAGCATAATCCGGGACTCTTCAATCGCCACAATCACAAATCTGAGCATAAAAAGAAAACACAAGAGGAGAAAAATAACTTTATTGAGAGCATATTAAGACTCAGTGAACATTATGAATACTATTCGTGTGTTTTTGGAAGTTATTATTTAGTAAGTTAGTGCGACGGTCATACTATATAGTGAACTGGAATAACAGTGCAGGTCAGTGATTGTTGTCATTTTATTTCCACAGATTTAAAGATAAGGATAATAGTATTTTGACATAAAAACTCCTTATGGTGAATCAGAATCACGTTTTATACAAAGGTATCTTCTTAACTAATGTTATAAACATATAGAGAAAAAGTCAGGACATGGTTTTTATAAGAGAAGTGTGATAACATATTCGCTTATGTTTAAGATGTACTTGTCAACTCCCAGAAGTAAGACTTGCTGAAGACTTTTAAGCTAGAAAGGAGTGACGTCTAATCAACGTGAGCCGTAACCAGAGGAGCTACAAAACTGAAAGAACAGACATTTGTGCTTAATGAAACTTCCGATGACTTACCTTTGAATCCCTGAGCATAATCCGAGACTCTTCTGTCGCCACGATAACAAATCTGAGCATAAAAAGAAAACACAAGAGGAGAAAAAGAACTTTATTGAGAGCATATTAAAACTCAGTGAACATTATGAATACTATTCGTGTGTTTTTGGAAGTTAATATTTAGTAAGTTAGTGCGACGGTCATACTATATAGTAAACTGGAATAACAGTGCAGGTCAGTGATTGTTGTCATTTTATTTCCACAGATTTAAAGATAAGGATAATTGCATTTTGTCATAAAAACTCCTTATGGTGAATCAGAATCACGTTTTATACAAAGGTATCTTCTTGACTAATGTTATAAACATATAGAGAAAAAGACAAGACATGGTTTTTATAAGAGAAGTGTGATAACATATTCGCTTATGTTTAAGATGTACTTGTCAACTCCCAGAAGTAAGACTTGCTGAAGACTTTTAAGCTAGAAAGGAGTGACGTCTAATCAACGTGAGCCGTAACCAGAGGAGCTACAAAACTGAAAGAACAGACATTTGTGCTTAATGAAACTTCTGATGACTTACCTTTGAATCCCTGAGCATAATCCGGGACTCTTCAATCGCCACAATCACAAATCTGAGCATAAAAAGAAAACACAAGAGGAGAAAAAGAACTTTATTGAGAGCATATTAAGACTCAGTGAACATTATGAATACTATTTGTGTGTTTTTGGAAGTTATTATTTAGTAAGTTAGTGCGACGGTCATACTATGTAGTGAACTGGAATAACAGTGCAGGCCAGGGATTGATGTCATTTTATTTCCACAGATTTAAAGATAAGGATAATAGCATTTTGTCATAAAAACTTCTTATGGTGAATCAGAATCACGTTTTATACAAAGGTATCTTCTTGACTAGTGTTATAAACATATAGAGAAAAAGACAAGACATGGTTTTTATAAGAGAAGTGTGATAACATATTCGCTTATGTTTAAGATGTACTTGTCAACTCCCAGAAGTAAGACTTGCCGAAGACTTTTAAGCTAGAAAGGAGTGACGTCTAATCAACGTGAGCCGTAACCAGAGGAGCTACAAAACTGAAAGAACAGATATTTGTGCTTAATGAAACTTCTGATGACTTACCTTTGAATCCCTGAGCATAATCTGGGACTCTTCTGTTGCCACGATCACAAATCTGAGCATAAAAAGAAAACACAAGAGGAGAAAAAGAACTTTATTGAGAGCATATTAAGACTCAGTGAACATTATGAATACTATTCGTGTGTTTTTGGAAGTTATTATTTAGTAAGTTAGTGCGACGGTCATACTATATAGTGAACTGGAATAACAGTGCAGGTCAGTGATTGTTGTCATTTTATTTCCACAGATTTAAAGATAAGGATAATAGTATTTTGACATAAAAACTCCTTATAGTGAATCAGAATCACGTTTTATACAAAGGTATCTTCTTGACTAATGTTATAAACATATAGAGAAAAAGACAGGACATGGTTTTTATAAGAGAAGTGTGATAACATATTCGCTTATGTTTAAGATGTACTTGTCAACTCCCAGAAGTAAGACTTGCTGAAGACTTTTAAGCTAGAAAGGAGTGACGTCTAATCAACATGAGCCGTAACCAGAGGAGCTACAAAACTGAAAGAACAGACATTTGTGCTTAATGACTTACCTTTGAATCCCTGAGCATAATCCGAGACTCTTCTGTCGCCACGATAACAAATCTGAGCATAAAAAGAAAACACAAGAGGAGAAAAAGAACTTTATTGAGAGCATATTAAAACTCAGTGAACATTATGAATACTATTCGTGTGTTTTTGGAAGTTATTATTTAGTAAGTTAGTGCGACGGTCATACTATATAGTAAACTGGAATAACAGTGCAGGTCAGTGATTGTTGTCATTTTATTTCCACAGATTTAAAGATAAGGATAATTGCATTTTGTCATAAAAACTCCTTATGGTGAATCAGAATCACGTTTTATACAAAGGTATCTTCTTGACTAATGTTATAAGCATATAGAGAAAAAGACAAGACATGGTTTTTATAAGAGAAGTGTGATAACATATTCGCTTATGTTTAAGATGTACTTGTCAACTCCCAGAAGTAAGACTTGCTGAAGACTTTTAAGCTAGAAAGGAGTGACGTCTAATCAACGTGAGCCGTAACCAGAGGAGCTACAAAACTGAAAGAACAGACATTTGTGCTTAATGAAACTTCTGATGACTTACCTTTGAATCCCTGAGCATAATCCGGGACTCTTCAATCGCCACAATCACAAATCTGAGCATAAAAAGAAAACACAAGAGGAGAAAAAGAACTTTATTGAGAGCATATTAAGACTCAGTGAACATTATGAATACTATTTGTGTGTTTTTGGAAGTTATTATTTAGTAAGTTAGTGCGACGGTCATACTATGTAGTGAACTGGAATAACAGTGCAGGCCAGGGATTGATGTCATTTTATTTCCACAGATTTAAAGATAAGGATAATAGCATTTTGTCATAAAAACTCCTTATGGTGAATCAGAATCACGTTTTATACAAAGGTATCTTCTTGACTAATGTTATAAACATATAGAGAAAAAGACAAGACATGGTTTTTATAAGAGAAGTGTGATAACATATTCGCTTATGTTTAAGATGTACTTGTCAACTCCCAGAAGTAAGACTTGCTAAAGACTTTTAAGCTAGAAAGGAGTGACGTCTAATCAACGTGAGCCGTAACCAGAGGAGCTACAAAACTGAAAGAACAGACATTTGTGCTTAATGAAACTTCTGATGACTTACCTTTGAATCCCTGAGCATAATCCGAGACTCTTCTGTCGCCACGATCACAAATCTGAGCATAAAAAGAAAACACAAGAGGAGAAAAAGAACTTTATTGAGAGCATATTAAGACTCAGTGAACATTATGAATACTATTCGTGTGTTTTTGGAAGTTATTATTTAGTAAATTAGTGCGACAGTCATACTATATAGTGAAATGGAATAACAGTGCAGGTCAGTGATTGTTGTCATTTTATTTCCACAGATTTAAAGATAAGGATAATAGCATTTTGTCATAAAAACTCCTTATGGTGAATCAGAATCACGTTTTATACAAAGGTATCTTCTTGACTAATGTTATAAATAAATAGAGAAAAAGACAAGACGTGTTTTTTATAAGAGAAGTGTGATAACATATTCGCTTATGTTTAAGATGTACTTGTCAACTCCCAGAAGTAAGACTCGCTGAAGACTTTTAAGCTAGAAAGGAGTGACGTCTAATCAAAGTGAGCCGTAACCAGATGAGTGTTTCTTTTTTCTTTATTATTTTGTCCCCTTTTCCCCCTTCCCCTGAGAATCTATTCTTGACAAACTGAGTTGTACATCCAGTTGGGCTAGCATAGGTTTTTAAGGGTGGAAGAGAATTAGCATCTCATCTCTCAAGTTGAACAACCTGAATTTCAGGTGAGTGAAGGTTAACAGAAGCACAAGCCTTGACAACAATTTAAGTTCTCCTTGAGAGATATGGACTTGCAGGATGACAGAACAGATGGCCAAGCCATGGCTTAGGCTCCTAATGAGGATTGAGAGATGGGTAATTCAGTAACCCAATAGTTGGAACAAATACAGTTAGAAATAAACATGTTAAAACAGGAAATCATGGAATTACGTCAGGAGGTAGTTAATATAAACCAAGACAATCTCTTGGGACACACCCTTTTCTTCAACCTTCAAATCTTCTGTAGACACAGAAGCTAGGGTGAAAACCTCACACAGTTTTATGACATCTAACAAAACTTCATCACCTGTACAAGTCACAGTGGTAGTTCCTAATGTTGTGCCTTTATCTGCACCAGAACGAATTTTTGAGATAGTTCAAAGTTTAATATTTTTATCAGTCAGTGCCAATTACATTTCATCTGTAAATCTCAGTCATTCCCTAACGATGCAACCAAGGTGGCTTTTGTGCTGTCCTATTTAGGTGCAATTGAAAGGAAGGGGTGGGCCCTTAGGGGACGGAGGGTAGGTAGGGCCACAATAATAATATAAAACAAGGGGATTGTACCTATGCCTCCGGGATGTATTACTAAATCACTCAGTAAGACAATAGATAAAGCTAAATGAATTAGTTTTACCAAGACAATTTATTTTGTCAGTATCTTTAGAATCAGTTTTTTAGATGATTATTTTTTAGGCAAGAGAATCAACATTATCAACTCAACCTCTAGCGACTGAATTTTCACAAAAGACTAATGTACAAATAACATACAAAAAACATTGAATTAATCATCAATAGACCTTAACAAAAAAGGACTAATGTACATGTGACATACAAAGAACATTAAATCAACATATATCATTTCATTCCAATTATCAAAAAACAGTTAATCATGGACAGAAAGAATTTGCCAATATTAAATATGCATTCAGTTTCCACAATGTGGTGCACTATTTCTTTTTAGAACCACATGAGTCAAAGTTTAAACATTCCTTTTAAACTTGAACATTCATATTAAATGTATTAACAAGAATTTTATGCGAACTAGTGCCGTAGCCGACGCGTTTCGAGTCCTGTTAGGAAAGTCACAGGGCTCTCATCAGGGCAGCATTAAATGGATTCTACGGGGAACTGATTGAGGGCTTGAGTGCGACCTTTTATTAATAGTAGTGTGGCCGCCACTGTGTGTCTCACACTTAAGTGAAAGCCTCAAGGGTGGTCTCTTGTCAAGGCATTGTTTATTGTTCCACGGTGACAAGTCTTCTCTATTCAGAAGCCAAACAGTCCACCGCAGCCTTGCGTGAGGTACTGTGCTTAAAGTTGGTTATTTTGTAATAACTCTGAAGGCTGAACAGCCCACCGCAATCGAGCGTGTGGCGCTGTGAGTAGGAATTATGTCTTCTCTGGTTCAAAAAGAATCTTTCTGTTTTCTCTCATTGAATGAGCACGAAGCCTTCGAGGCTTTCACTTAAGTGTGAGACACACAGTGGCAGCCACACTACTATTAATAAAAGGTCGCACTCAAGCCCTCAATCAGTTCCCCGTGGAATCCATTTAATGCTGCCCTGATGAGAGCTCTGTGACTTTCTTAACAGGACTCGAAACGCGTCGGCTACGGCACTAGTTCGCATAAAATTCTTGTTAATACATTTAATATGAATGTTCAAGTTTAAAAGGAATGTTTAAACTTTGACTCATGTGGTTCTAAAAAGAAATAGTGCACCACATTGTGGAAACTGAATGCATATTTAATATTGGCAAATTCTTTCTGTCCATGATTAACTGTTTTTTGATAATTGGAATGAAATGATATATGTTGATTTAATGTTCTTTGTATGTCACATGTACATTAGTCCTTTTTTGTTAAGGTCTATTGATGATTAATTCAATGTTTTTTGTATGTTATTTGTACATTAGTCTTTTGTGAAAATTCAGTCGCTAGAGGTTGAGTTGATAATGTTGATTCTCTTGCCTAAAAACTAATCATCTAAAAAACTGATTCTAAAGATACTGACAAAATAAATTGTCTTGGTAAAACTAATTCATTTAGCTTTATCTATTGTCTTACTGAGTGATTTAGTAATACATTCCGGAGGCATAGGTGCAATCCCCTTGTTTTATAGTCCTATTTAGGTGGCACTGCGGCTAATTGGTCCATTCCATATATTGATAGGAATGATCCCATTTTACATGATTGGCCATTATGTAAGAGATCTATGACTAAGCTGTTTGCAAAACACACATATGTGCAAGCTAGTGATAACGAGTTGCTTAATTTAAAGCAAGGAAACAAAGATCTGTTAACTTATGTAACCACGTTTAATAGATTACTGACCGAGACTCAGCGGCCAGAGGAAAAGTGTAATTCCTTATTTTATAGAGGGCTGCGAGATGATTTAAAAAATGCTCTGGTGCATATTGTGGAATTGCCTGATGATAATTCGTTTTTTGTGGATTTGGTTGTTAAACTGGACCATCGTTTAGGAGAGCAAAAAGGGGATAAATCAGAATGGAGGCTTGATTCTCTGTAGTAAAAAATGATAAGAAAGAGGTAGATACTAAGACATCGGAACCCGAGCCTATGCAAATAGGGACGATTAAAGGGCCTCTGACCTCGGAAGAAAAAGAAAAAAGGCGAAAATTAAATTTATGTTTATATTCTGCACGATCTGGGCATTTCGTTAAAGACTGTCCCATAAAGCCAAAAATACCCAAAAAGATAAATGCGTTAGTAACTAGTTCAGGAGAACAGGAAAACTAAGAAGTTTGTCAAGAATAGAGGTCGCTTGTACGAGAAACCAAGATTCACAGATCTCCCATCATCTAGCTAAAATAGTGGCTCGTGTACCTCAACATTTTTTGGCTCAGGTCATTCTAATCATAAGCCCCCAACTTAGATATCCAGTTCCAGTTTTACTAGACTCCGGAACCACAGGTAACTTTGTGGATATTAAGTTAGCTCAAACCTTACACATTCCAACAGTATGTAAAAAATAACCAGAACCAGTTTGTGCTGTTGATGTGTCTGCTTTATCTTCTGGGTTGATAACAAAACAAACCTGTCCCATTATAATGGTGTGTCAGAATGGTCATACTGAGGTTTTAAGTTTTGACTTGATAGATACACCCATGTTTGGTCTTATTTTAGGTGTACCTTGGTTAACAGCACATAACCCTAAAATAAATCGGACTTTAAGGACAGTAACGTCAGATTTCTCTCACTGCAAATCATATTGTTATCAAGAAGCACATAATGATTCTATGGCAGTTTTACCATGACATCACCTCCTATGATTCCTCCTGAATATCAAGAGTATAAAGATGTGTTCGATCCAGTAAAGGCAAGTACCCTACCCCCACATATGTCGTTTGATTGCCAGATTGACTTAATAAAAATGTATCTTCAGAGTCATGGAAACAATAGATAGATATTTTACTCAATCGTGCATGCTTAGTTTCTTCAGAGGTGCAGAGAAATAGAGAGACGGGCGTTTTCAATAAAAGGATTTATTGAACAGACTTCTTTCTCATGTAGAAGAAATTAACTGCTACAATCGTAATACAGGCTGCAAAGTATAATACGTACAGCGAGAAGAGTATTATAAAATAATACTGTAAAAGCATGGTAGGGTTTCTAAGCCATAAAATACATACATAAATAACAATAGCTAAAAGTACTCAACTGGTGCTTCTAAAATACGCCTACCCCGATGTACCTAACCTAAGTCCAGTACGAGGGAATAAGTAAGTGAGGTGTAGCATAGGTTTAGTTTTTCCTTGCCAAGAATCTAACCAAGATTTCTCTTAGGGTCAAATCAGCTCCGTACCTTAGTTTCTACAATGAAGGAGGTCTGTCTCAGACTCGATTTCCCAACACCCCGCAAGGGGAGCTTGGAAACACTGGAGCTAGATTCTCAGCAAGTGAAAGGACAGCTTCTCTGTCAGTGCATCAGCTGGAGGGTCGGCTTCCTTCGGCACTTGTTGTTGCGAGCTGCGTCGGGCAAGTAGATAGTCGAACTGCTCCGAACCACTGTGTGTTTGCTAGGGCAAGTGTAGGCATATTATTGCCTTGAAGGTGCCTGGCTTGACATAAAGTCGGGCATAAAAACGTCATCAAAGAACCCCAAGGGAATGGTAGTTCTTTGAAAACGCCATGATTTCTAGGACAAATCAATATTCAAGCAAGGAGATGTCCCTGACTGCTGAAGCTGAGTTTTCCAAGAATTTGTTGTGGCTTTTCGGAACTAGTGGAAGTATCTAGCTAGCTCAGAGATAGAAACTTTCTCGAATTCACAAGAAGGGATAGTTTCTGACAACCGCATAAACATGACAACTTTGTTTCCCCAAGAATAAAAACGTATCTTCAGAGTTGTGGAAACAATAGATAGATATTTTACTCAGTCAATCGTGCATGCTTCGTTTCTACAGAGGTGCAGAGAAATAGAGAGACGGGCGTTTTCAATAAAAGGGTTTATTGAACAGTCTTCTTTCTCATGCAGCATAAATGAACTGTTACAACCGTAATACAGGCTCCAAAGTATAATACGTACAGCGAGAAGAGTATTATAAAATAGTACTGGGACTATTGCTGTTGCCAGACTACTGCGCCCAACACCATACGGCGGGGCTGCACCTGGAGGGGGACCGGCCACGGAGGGGTATTGTGTTGGACTGTAAGAGGGGACTTCTGAGGGGCCGGAGAGAGTGCTGGGACCACGCATTGGAGGAGCCACGTGTCACAGATACACGCAGGGAGAGCGTCATGCGTTGGGGATGCCCTTGGTTGGAGCTGAGAGCTTCGCATAAGGGTCTGAGGACTGTGTCTGGCTGCATTGGGGGTCATTGGAGACTCAGCTACCCTTACTTTTGACTGCTCTTGCTCATTGGTGCATTTGGGGATGGAGTGGGGGCGCCTACTTGTGACACTTGGAGGTGTTGCATACGGCTGTGCAGCACTCCTGAGTCCTGGGACGAGTGTGACGCGGGGGGCCCTTCAACACGGAGTCGGGTGTGTGTCCACCTCCTTGCTTCTGACTCTATAGGGGAGACCGGGTGATTATGTCCACAGCCAGGACGAGGAAGCAGAAGTCCCTGAAAGAGCTTTGTGAGAGGGCCGCCTCCTCCCTCGCCGTTCCGACGGCCTTAGGCCCGATGGTGACATCACAGGTCCCGCTGGAGGCTGGAGAAGCCCTCATCACAAAATCGTTCCTAGAGTCTCTCTTTAACACCCTCCGGTCCGACATACAATCGGTGAAGACGGACTTAACAGCAGAAATGCGAGATATCCGCAGAGATGTGGATAGTGTGGGTGAACGTGCCGCCACACTCGAGACCAGGAGCGACAATGCATAGTCGGACCTGACCATGATGCAGCAGGAGATCATTCGCTTACAGGAGCAGCACATTGACTTGCAAACCCACTTGGAGGACTTAGAAAACAGGTCCCAACGGCATAACATCAGGATTCAGGGGGTGAAGCTGACCGACGATACAAAGGACCTCTTCGCTTTCTCGGAGGGCCTGTTCCGTCACATCTTGGGGGCCACAGGATCCACTCCCATCGTCCTGGATAGGGCTCCAGGGTAGGCCCGACCCGTTCGCCTAACGCTCCCCTAGCTGACATACTTGTCTGCCTGCAAGACTTTAAAACCAAGGAAGCTATCCTGGCCAAGGCACGGTCCGCACATCCGGTCTCCTACCAGGGTCACTCACCTGTGCTTTATCAGGATCTTGCTCTGATGACATTGCAACGTAGGAGGCAGTTCCGCCCTGTGACGGAATTTTTTAGGCAGCAGAACATCACATATTCCTGGGGGCATCCCTTTCGCCTCATCTTTCAGTTTAAGGACAGGCTTCATCAGATGCGCTCCCTAACAGAAGCTTGTCGGCTGCTGGGCCTGGCGGAGCCACAGGCGGTTCAGGATCAACGGGCCCAAGACTCCGAGCCGGAGACATTGCCCTCAGGGTGGCGGAGGCCCAGGAGGAGGCGTCGCTTCAGGAAACCAAGCGACCAATATATTGCGAGGGGGAGACAGGAGGCCCTCACTTCTGTTACTGATGCACTTGTGGGGCCTAGTGGCGATGTGGGGTGAGGGTGTCCAGGGTGTCTTCTGCCTGTTGACGATGGCGGCTTTGGTTGGTGGTGGGCGGGAGGGGGGGCCTGAGCCACTCTTCTTGCCCGCGCTGCGATCTCCGTAATGCCGACTTCCTGGACGCTCTGGGGAGGAGGACACTGTCATAGGAACACTGGTTTCCTAATTGGACTGGGGGTTTGGTTTTTGACTTTGGTTGTGCTGTTTGATTTATTCTTGGGGTTTGGGGTTTGGGGTGTTTCTTCGTCCACCTCTTCTTGTCTTTCTTTCACTGTATAATGCCCTCCCTATGGACACTGTTTCCCTCTTCCTCCTAATGATTATATTCATAGATGGGATAGTCTATATCACGGTCCCCCTGTTGTTCTACAAATGATTCACGATTCTCTTAAGATACTTACTCTCAATGTCAAGGGTCTGAACAACCCGATCAAATGCAGGGCGGTGATAAACTACCTGGAACAATCGGGGGCAGACATCTGCCTTCTCCAGGAGACTCAACTACTGTCTAAAGATCATCACAGACTTCGTTCTAAGTAATTCCCCACGCAACTGTTTTCCTCTAACACTTCTAAGTCTGCTGGGGTGGCTATACTGGTTTTCCGCTCATTCACTGGCAAGGTAATACAGAAGGAAGTAGAACTAAAGGGGCGGCTTCTTACATACCAGTTTTCGGTAGGGGGGTTGAATTTGGTGGTGGGGTCGATCTATGCGCCTAATAAAGGCCAGGCAAACTTTATAAGCAACGCTCTGAGGGAGGCGGCATCTACCTCCGTCCGCCATCGGTTCTTTGGGGGGGACCTTAATCTGGTGCTTGACAATGACTTGGACCGGTCTTGCCAGAGGAGGACGCAGGCGGGTGTTCTCCCTCGGGCGGGAAAGGCTCTTATGGGCGACCTGGGGCTCTTTGACTTGTGGCGGCACTTCCACCCACGTACATGTAGCTACACATTCTACTCAGGGTCACACAAGACATATGCACGTTTGGATTACTTTCTTAGCTCTACCACACTCCAGGCCTATGCCACAGACTCTGACATATTGATGGAATCGCTGTCTGATCATTCCTCGGTCCTGGCTACCTTTCGCCTTCCGCGCTCCGTTCGGGCCCTGAGGCAGTGGAGAATGCGTGACACAATCCTGCAGGAGCAGGGAGCTACCGAGCAAATTCGGAAGGCCATGTCTGATTTTCTTACTATTAACGCTAACCCTGACACCTCCTTAGCAGTGCAGTGGACGGCCTTGAAGGCGGTTCTGATGGGGGAACTTATTGCACTCTCTTCGGCTCAAGATCGGGAGAGAACCCTAAAGCGAGCGGAACTTACACAGAAGGTGTCGGAGCTTGATCAGTTGCATCAGCGAACGGGTGCTTCCCGAGCGTGGCGGCAGTAATGCGCTGAGAGGAAGCAACTTGTGGCCCTGGATCAGGACAGGGCAGAGTACACAGCCCTCCGGCTTCGCCACTCCTTTTATTCCGGTGGCGACAAATGTAGCCGTCTCCTTGCCGCCAAGCTGAGGGAGCAGCGACAATGCCAGGGGGTCCAGGGCATTCGTAGTCCGGACGGAACCTTAGAAGTGGAGGACGCAGGCATAGCAGAGACGTTCGGGACTATTATGCAGACCTCTATGCTAGTGACCACCTTGACGCTCAGCATAGTGCCGAATACATTGTGGCGGCCAATATGCCATCCATAACCCCAGCACAGGCCAATTTTTTGGATAGACCCATTCAAACAGAAGAGGTGGTTTCTGCAATCTCTTGCCTCAAACTGGACAAATCGCCCGACCCTGACGGTTACCCAGCAACATTTTATAAAACATTCTGTGCTCAATTAGCCCCTCTGCTCATGGCCCTTTTTAATACATTTGAACACACAGTCACCGCCCTGAGTGAGATGCTGATGGCGGCCATAGTCGTTATCCCGAAATCCAGAAAGGATAAGACGTCTGCGGGGCCTACAGACCCATTTCACTTTTGAATTTGGACATCAAATTATACACCCGCATACTAGTGGCCCGTCTGGCGCCGTACATGGCCCAATTGGTAGAACCTGACCAATCCGGTTTTGTCCCCCAGCGGCAGACTAGCGATAACACCAAACGCATTCTGTACTTGATAGAGAAGGCGTCTCACACTCAGGGCGAATATATGCTCCTGTCGATTGACGCCAAAAAGGCCTTCGATAGTGTGCATTGGCCCTATCTGGAACAGGGCTTGATTGATGCTGGGCTTGGAAGAAGGCCAGGACCCGGATCCTGAATTTCTATCGCATCCCTATGGCGACAGTTCGTGTCAATAGTTTTACATCCTCCCGCTGCCCTATTAGTAGAGGCACGCGAAAGGGGTGCCCCCTGTCGCCCCTCCTTTTTACACTCTACATGGAGCCCCTTGCGTTGAGAATTCGGCAACATCCACGGATTACCGGGATTAAATTTGGGGGCGATGTCCATACCATCAGTCTTTATGCGGACAATATTTTACTTTCCCTGTTGGAACCGGTTACGGCTCTTCGTGCCCTTTTTATTGAACTAGAGGCTTTTGCCAGATGGTCTGGATTTAAAATCAATGTTGAAAAATCTTTGGCGTTTAACTTGTCCCTCTCCCAACACACTCTCAATTTCCTGCGGGAGGAACACCTGGTCCGCTGGGCGGACTCGGCCATACCTTACCTAGGCATCCAATTAGCTCCGACACTTCCGGCCATAGCTGATCTGAACTATTCCCTTCTCCGCACCCGCACATCCGTGCGGAGCTGCGCAGGTGGAAGCACTGTACTATTTCTTGGTTGGACAGAATAGCAGCCACCAAGATGACGATCCTCCCACAAATACTGTACCTGTTTCAGACCCTCCCACTTAAGCCACAGACAGGCTGGATTCAACAGACCCAAGCGGTGCTTTCCCGCTTTATCTGGAACGGTCGCAAACCCCATTTCCGACATCAAATCGCGGTCCTCCCTCCTGAAAGTGGGGGAGCGGGGGTTCCGGACCTCCTGACCTATTATCATGCGCCCGTCTTCGGTACTTAGTGGAGTGGCAGAGGTTGGAGTCAGAGAAGCATTGGCTGTTTCAGGATCAAGCGGTGGCGGGCAGACCCCTTCCTTTCCAAGTCGAATTGGCCTCCCAACTTATATACCTCTTTCATCACGGGCACTCTCATCAAAGCATGGGATCGCACCAATGTTTTGGCACAGCTGACTTCTTTTCCTTCACCCATGACGCCATTGTTCGATAACCCGGATTTCCAACCGGGCACAGACACACACGCGTTCCCCGCTTGGCGCTCCTCCCCTTGTAGGTCCTTAGGGCACCTTTATGATTTAGAGGGCATTATTTCCTTCCCGCAGCTCAAAGAACATTATGGCATTCCTGCATCGGACGGCTGGAATATCTGCAGCTCCGTCATTAGGCAATGCACCCACAGGTTAGACCGCATGCACAGCGTTTGCTGACTGCATATGAAAAATGATTGGTTACCCGCACTACGGATAAAAAAGTCATCTCAGATCTCTACAAGATGCTGCTAGCTCGGGAAACATCCTTTACAACGCAACTTTTACCACGCAGTGCCTTTACGACGCAACTTTTACAACGCAAACCATTGCAATGCATTGCGCTGGGGGGCGCTCTAGGATAGGGAATAAGTTTAATTTACTATCCAACACCTTCCCTAGTGTCCACGGGGAATGGAGTTGGAATAGTAAATTAAACTATTCACTATCCAGCACCCCAAAGCGCTATGCGTTGTAAAGGTTTTCGTTGTAAAAACCGCGTTGTAAAGGCATGCGTGGTAAAAGCATGCGTTGCAATGTCATAAATCCTGCTAGCTCCTACTAGACATACACACGATGCAGGACGGGAGCGCTGGGAGAGGGACCTGGGGTGAACCCTCACACAAAAAGAGTGGGAGGGTATATATCACAGGGCACGACACTCCGCATATCATGCAGGTCTCACAGAAACACTGACCAAAATAGTCACTTAGTGGTATTATACGCCGGAGCGCCTGTGACACTTTGACCCACGCCAAAGTGACCTTTGCTGGAGGGGATGCGGGGAGGTGGGCACTCTGGAACATGTCCTTTGGAGTTGTACTCAACTGCAGCCATATTGGTCTAAGGTGCATGATGAGATAGACATTCACTTTGAGATACAGCTCCCAAGATTCCCCTACTACATATTTCTGGACCTACCTAATCCTCTGATGTACCCTCTCAAGTCCTGGAGGGATGGGATGATTGCAATTGCGTTGGGGGCGGCTATGCAGAATATTCTGGTTCACTGGAGGACCACCCAGCTTCCTATGCACTCAGGTTGGCTTCAGAGGCTCTGGATGGTGCTGGGTATGGAAAAACTCACTCACTCTCGTGGGTAGAGGGTCAGAGTTCCCTGAGTTATGGCGACCCTTTCTAACACTACTGGTATCCGAATTTAGGGAACTGACATGCCCTCTGTACTTACGGCTGTTACGCCTCCCCGACACCCAAATTCCCAGTGGCTCCGCCAAGAAAACCAGCAGAACTCACCTCTAACTCTTACCTCACTCTTTTCCCTTTTTTCCCCTCTTTCTTTCTTTCTTTCTATGATCTGGTGGTCAAAGGGTGGGTGGGTTGGGAGGGAGTACGGTGAGTTTGAGTTGGGGAGGAGGGTGGGAGGGGTTAGTTTGTCTTTGGTTTTTTATTTTTTATTTTCTTGATGGCCCGCTCCATGCTTATTGCCGATGGTAACATGATAAAGCGACCTTGTTGTCTACATTTGCACCATGTCTGAGGAGCAGAGGGTCCATGTCACTTGTTTGTTTTGTAAACAATAACAATATTTAAACCATAAAATAATACAGTAAAAGCATGGTATGGCTTCTAAGCAATAAAATACATACATAAATAACAATAGCTAAATGTACTCAACTGGTGCTTCTAAAATACGCCTACCCCGATGTACCTAGCCTAAGTCTAGTACGAGGGAAGAAGTAAGTGAGGTGTAGCAAAGGTTTAGTTTTTCTTTGTCAAGAATATAACTAAGATTTCTCTTAGGGTCTAATCAGCTCCGTACCTTGGTTTTAGAATGAAGGAGGACTGGTATCTCTGTCTCGGACTCGATTTCCCAACACCCCGCAAGGGGAGCTTGGAAACACTGGAGCTGGATTCTCAGCGAGAGAAAGGTCAGCTTCTCTGTCAGTGCGACAGCTGGAAGGTCGGTTTCCTTCCGCACTTGCTGTAGCAAGCTGCATCGGGCAATTAGATAGTCGAGCTGCTCTGAACCACTGTGTGTTTGCTAGGGCTACTGTAGGCATATTTATACCTTGAAGGTGCCTGTTTTGACGTAAAGTCGGGCATAATAACGTCATCAAAGAACCCAAAGGGAAAGGTAGTTCTTTGAAAACTCCATGATTTCTAGGACAAATCAATATTCAAGCAAGGGGATGTCCCTGACTGCTGAAGCTGAGTTTTCCAAGAAATCGTTGTGGCTTTTCGGAACTAGTGGAAGTATCCATGCCTATATTTGGACTGCATGGGCAATGCCTAAATATAGTTATGATTTCTATACCTATATAAGGGCAATGTGAATTATACCTATATAAGGGTATGAATCGGTAAATTTCACTTGGGTCCTAAAACACTATACAACACCCACTCCATTTTATTATGTTCGACATTACTAAATTATAAGCATTTAAAAACATATCTAAAGCACATGTTTACAACCCCACCCAAAATACATATAAAGCATTCGAAATGGTTGCACACGAAAAGGAGCACTTGTGCTGTACGCATTTTTTTCTAAAAGCAATATTTTCATTCAAAGCATATAGTATGACATTTAGAAATGCTATCCGAATGAATCATGAAATTACATTTATGAAATGGCTCCTAAATACAGAAGAAAAAGTCGAGACCATTCCATTGCAGAATATATAAACTGTTTTGGTTGCGGACAAGGTCAAATATTGTCTCTTGGAAGTATTCAAAGAATTCTTGTTCTCTAAGAATAGTTCTACTTTAAGCAGATTACTTTGTGCCCCCAAAAAAGTTCAATTTTGGAAAAAAAGTCAAATCATAGAAAAATAGAGTTCCAAAGTTAGAAGTTTTGTTTTGAAAAGTGAAGGTCGGATTCAGAGTTCATGGAACGCTGTGTGCAACTTTCAAAAGTCATTCTCGTTGTTAGGAGAAAACATCAAGGGTCAGATGTAGGAGCCCTAATACTGGTCGGAAACGGCCGATTTCGGCCGTTTCCGACCGGTATTAGGGTTTTCAGATGCAGGGGGCTTAAAAAATACAGAATCGGTATATTTACCGATTCGGTAAAATTACCGATTCGGTAAATTACCGAATCGGTAAATATACCGATTCTGTAATTACAAATGTAGGTGGCACAGTTTACAGTGCCACAGGCCCTTAAGAGTCGGTATTTTACCACACAATCCTATTGTGTGGTAAAATACCGAATTCAGGTGTGCATGCACATCTGTGCATGCACACCTGTGCAATGTGACACACAGACATGCCCTTAGGGCATGTATGTGTGCCACATTGCACACAAGCCTGTACTTGGGGTGCTAGAGGGTGTCAAAGTGACACCCCCTGCACCCTTGCAGGATTCGGTATTTACCGATCCTGTAAATACAGAATCAGTATTTTCTATTGATTCCTATGGGCTTCAAAGCCCACAGGAATCAATGGGAAATACCGATTCTGTATTTACAGAATCGGTAAATACCGAATTTTACAGATTCGGTAATTCAGATTTTAAAATTACCTACATCTGCCCCCTTCCCATTTACAGACTCTTCAATACTGAATCGGTAAAATTCGGTATTTAAGAGTCTGTAAATGGGATTTACCTACATCTAGCCCCAAATCTTCTAAGCTGGCAAAAAAATCATCTACCAAAGTAGGTGAAAATTCGACTACTTCGTTAAGTAGAGCGATTGCACAGAAATGTGAAGCATCGACGTCAGCGCCCGTCGCATTAGTAATGTTCATAGGAGATGGAGATGGTACCTGTGTGCCTATTGATCCACGTATCTCACCCTCAGCAGATTGCGTATGTGAGACCTCAATGAATGCTGTCATCAGGATTGGCAGCCGCTGGGGACAACACAATGCATGAGCCGTCACCGAACCAAGCAAACTATCAACATGCGTTGGCAGTGCTGATGGAAGTGTTAGACAGATATCCAACACGCATCCTTCTCCACATAGCAGGCATCGTAGAACAGGTAAGAAGCAATCTTGCCAGATTGGTCGGAATGATAGAAACACGTGGTATTCAGATCTCTCAAATGAGCCAAGCCAAGAATCTGTATCATGCGCTCACGGCACTTCATTGCCAGGAGAGTGTTCTCTATGGAAATCTGGGTGTCGCTGGTGACTGGACTTGCCATATCGGAGCAGAAGGAACAAAAATAGTATTCCTGCTACGAGTCCCAAAATGAGAGGTGGGCTGCCAAACACAGAGTGCACGAAGTTTGGAAAAATGCCTAGGACTGCTTCAAAGGGTGCTAACAGTCCCGAACAAACTGTCTTAAATACATGTACAATACCACTGGTATCAGACATGTTTAAGATACGACCTAACATTTCTGTGAAATGTATGGGGCAGTTTGTGGATAAAAGGGCATGTATCTCTGCAGAGGACCTTGCAACTTGCAGATCATACGTCTCTTTGGACAAGGTCAGTGGCACAGTTTTTTGTAAAAGAATGGCTTTCATTCTGCTTAAAGTATCAATTCGTATAGAAGAGATGTTCAGTGAAGGCCATAACGGCGACTCACCGTCTGTCTTAGTTTTAGGAAACAATACTTGCATACAACAAGTGACCCTGGCTGACACAGTTACGAGATAGGCTATTCCTAGCAACATGCCACAGCAGCTGTGATCATTCAACATAATGTAGCTTCCATTCGAAAGCTGCCTAAAAATTGGATCTATCACTGCAGCAGGAGAACCTTGCAGGTGGCAGGATATGTTGGTCGAAGAACCATCGCAGGCTGCGTGTAACTTAATCTGACATAGAAGTGTACCGCTTAGTGTGCTTTTGCAGTTTGTACCACTAAGAAATACTTCTTTTCCCCCACTCCAACATCTGTGTGTGTATGGTAAATCCCAGGTTGACTTGATGTATTCTTTACCCAACCTTTCATATACGCCAGCTGGTATATGTTTCAAACAATATTGAAAATGGATCATTGTGACAGGCAGAGTGATTGTCCTATGTATTAGTCATTCTGTTGCTGATTTTTCCGAAACAGTAAATGGTAATCTTTCCAGTTTTCTATCCTCAGCACCATATTGTCTGCTCCTCTTTGTGCCAGAGTGATTTGATTTATCTGTAAGGTTAAATGCAGAAAACAATGACGTGGTGTTGACTAGACGCCATGGCACATATCCAGAACGCAGATTTTGTAACGTCCAGCCTAGAAGCATTATAGAACGCAATTGTGACCGTCCATATTGTAACATGAGCAAGTCCTGTTCCATTATGTCTATGGCAGAGGATACTATGCTGTCCAAAGAATAAATTCTGGATGAAAGAGTCGTTAACTCATTGCCAACTACAGAGAGAGATTTCTCTAAATGAATACGATCAATTTCTCGTATTCGTTCTGCAGTCTCTGCTTGTGTCGCTTTCCAAGCTTCATTATAAATGGCATATATACCTGCGTATATGGAAATTTTAAGACGCGGTTTTGTAGGTCCTTGTAAGAAGTACCTTAAATTAACGCCATCTTTAAGTAAAGATAAGTGTTGTTTTACCTATATTAGCGTGGACTTTTGTAGCCACTTAAGGCACAGTTTTCCTACACTGTATGTTGTTACTATCCCTGGATGTTGTCTCTGAACATACCTCGGATCTGGCCTAGTGAATGTGAACCCTTGTGTCTTATTCAGGAATCTATCTTGACAGTTGTTTGTGTTTGTGGGCCAGATTAACAATTTTTTCCAATCAGGATCAGTTCTGTTTTTAAGTAAAATTGTTTTTACCTCGACCACCCCCTCTGCCCTCTGTATTGTTCTTATTATCATGTGTAGGTGTAGGTATGGACGGTTTGTTTAAATCTTTTATCTTAGCTAAGCCAAGACAAGATGTCTGTTGAACAGTGTCATTCAAAAACATTATTTGTTCAGGGAGGATGCAGGCTCTAAATAAGGCTTCTAATCCCTACAACTGTCAGTCTTTTGTGCCCCAGACAGTTTTCGTTTCAATGTTGTCTTTTCAAAAGTCAAAGCCTAATGTAGACATTTGAGCATAAAAGGCCGCAGAATACATTTGTTCAGTATTGGTCAACATACTTTTCATTCCTGTCTTATTAACATTTTTAAAGTGAATGTTTCTGGATTTGAGACATTAAAACCTGAGAAGTATGGACATTTTTCATAAAATGTTTTTGAGCTACCCTTTGGTGGCGTTGAACAATGTTCCCATTGATTATAAATATAAACATTTCTAGGGTTTGCAGATTTGTGTAAATAATGATGACCATAGTGATTATAACAATACATTTGTTCATAATCTGATTCAACCTTCTAAGTATTCGTGTTTTGTCAATTTTGCTGACATCTCTAAGGCTGACATCATATTATTAACAGTCTCAAAGTCCCAATTATCAGAAAAGGTTCTGGGTGAAACAAAGTCACTCAAGGAAACATTGAATTGATGTAAAATTTTCAACAGCTCTGCAGGACCGAAGATGTCATAATCAGTTCTGTCCCAGGCTATGCCACTAGGTATAGGAACGGCTGTGATGTTCACTGATGACAAGTCTCTTTGTTCACAATAAGATGATTTGTGTGGCTTGAGGAGCAAGTTGATGTTCTTACTTGCTGTGTCCATTTTACTATATCTTCCATTTATCAGCATTCCCAAACTTAATGCAAGAATTAGCCAAAGTAGAAGAAAAAGTACGCCTAGCACAATTCAAAGTTCAACCCATGGTGAAACCAGAAAAGTCTTTTCAAGTTGCTGAAAAAGTTATTTTACTTGTTTTTTGAAAGTTTTATTTGCTGGCATTGTTTCAGGCTCACTGGGATCCTCGAAAAACGTATCAAATTTGATAAAATAGCCAGAGGCAGTTCTGTCAATTGTAGGGATTGCATCAGGATTATTTGAAATCGCTGGAGCTACCTGATCACTTGTCATATTAGTATAGTCAGGTGCTATTTCATTGTAGACAGGCGTTTCTTGATGAACTGTTATTTGGGTTTCAAGTACAAGTTCCATGGCTTTGTTGCATAGTCCTTCTTTTCGCACTGCAGATTCTTCAAAGGTGATGAGTCTCTCAGTTTGAACCTCTTGGATAGTAGCCAGATTCGGTCATCTGCTACATCTTTGGAGTCCACTTGGCCTACTACTTATGATTGGCCACATGATGTGGTTTTACCAGGTCGATAGACACGAACCTGTTCTCCTTTCTTCCAGCAAGGGGAGGCAGTAACACTGTTCTTGATCCGTGGATTGCTAAAACAGGTACTGGTTTTCTGTAAGAAGGTCCAAATCCCTTCTTATCCGTGATCTTTTCTCTGAATAGATCCCCAATCTTTGGAATCCAGGCAGGCCTTGCTGGGACAGGTGGTTCTCCTTCAGTGGTTGTTGGCTTCTGCAATGTGTTGCTTAGACTTCTTCTTGTTTCATTTAAGTCCTGCAAAACAGCAAAACTGTCTTTGATATCAAAGGGTTTTTGTTCTACCACTGAAGTGTGACGATCAAGGTCCTGGACAAGCATTCTAGTACCAATAAGGATTTCATATAGAGTGATGCCACCCAGAGAATTTCTTGGCAGATTATTGAGACTACGTTGGACACTTATTAGATGTTTGACCCACCCGTCACCCGAGCCTAATACCCTAGCTGTTATAGATTGCTTTATGTTATGTTATGTTATGTTATTCGCACTTATACCGCGCTCAGCTGCCCCAGCAAAGGGACGTCCCGGCGCTTTGCTTATCCCGGTATTTTCTTTCCACTACAGAATTTCCCTCAGGATGGAATGTACTCGAATACCGCAATGCAAGGTCCAGAATGGCCATGGCCTCCTTGTAAGCTCGAGAGCTAAACGCAGGACCCTGGTCAGAATGTAGCGTGCCGACTGCGCATGTGCCGATAAAGACTCGCAAATCTTTTATAACAGTCCGGGCGTCAGCCGAGCGCTGAGGCCACATCCAAATGAATCTGTCCTAATAGTTGTGGGACCGCATTCGTCCATAGTGACATCTGCATGTAGAAAGTCTAATGCTGTCTAACAATGGTGTCTGTACTGGGCTGGCTACACTGTAGTCAGGTATCTGGCGGTGTTCGCTGCTGCGATCTCTGTTGCAGTCATGGCAATTAATTGCAAATTCGTGAATGTGGGCATTCATCCCTGGCCACCAGTACGTCTCCTTAAATTTCAGTATAGATTTAGAGATCCCTTGATGTATCAGACCTTCTTCAAAATGTGCTTCGTGTATCAAAGTTACTCTACGTCTCCTGTTTGGAATTACTCTATCCCCCACTCCAGGGATTCGAGCAAAAGGAATGGAGTTGGCGTCAATTATGTATGAATATTCGAGTGGATACTTTAGAGGTAACGCTGCACCGCTGCCTTTGCTTGTAGCATTGACAGCTAGCATTATTTCGCCGTCTATTTTCAATTTTGAACGAGTAATTGCAGCAACGGAAGCCGTTTGTACAGCTGCCTTCACACCTTCATCAGGGCCGGCTCTAGGCTCATGGTGGCCCTGGGCAAGGAGCGTAGGTAGGGGGCCCGGAAGAGGTGGTCCAGGCGGGGCGCAGCGTGCAGGCCAGTGAAGAGGGTGGGGGTCAGGGTGTTTAGAAGTGGAACAGAGCCGTAGGCCGCCAAATCCCTGCCAGGGGCCACCACGCAAATATGTATCCATCCTCAGAGGATTAATATATTAAGGATATATATTGGCGTGGTGGCCCCTGGGGTTTGGTGGCCCTGTGCAGGTGCACAGCTTGCACATGCCTAAAGCCGGCCCTGCCTTCATCAACCAATGAATTCCCTGCAACATGAACGCCATCATGTTGATGACTCAGTGTATGGATCACGTGAGTCTTCTGTAGATTTTTTGTAATTGAACTACTTGTTCCTAAAGCAACTTATGCTTGATTGTGCCATCTTTTGCATCTTTGAAACCGTTTTGAATACAGTTCGGCAAGTATTAATTGTAAGATTGGACGCAGTAATAGGAATCGCACACTATGAGTGTGGGGAATTCGCGATCAGTATTTTCAAGCGCCATCTTGAATGCCTGTAGTTCAGTTCGCTGAGCTGTACAATCTCTTAGAGTTTGTGTTTTAGTGACCATAGGTCGGAATTTTCCATTGCGCCGGCGACCTTTAACGAACGCGCACGCAGCACTATATGCCTGTTTACCCCCAATTGCGGGCTGTGCTGATCCGTCTGTATAAATTATACATTCATATTGTTCTAGAGGCAGAATCTCAGTGGGCAGAGGACATTCTTGTTCGTATTGTAGAAATTCTTGTGTTTTCAAGTACGTGTCAAAAACATATTCAACATCTGTTGAGTTAACCCATTGTATCCATCTCGGATGTAAAACCTTTGCATTTGGAATGCTCGCTTTCGTCACTGCCCTCTAAAGCAGGTACAGGAGTAACGACCATTATGCGCTTTCCCTGTGCGAGGGCTCTCTCTTTTGCTACTGCAGTTTGAACCGCTGTCAGAATTTTTTCTGTAGAAGTGAATTTCATTTCAGCTTGTGTGTACAAGTGTGGTTTATAAGCTATTGGTACTTTTTCTCCTTCAATAAAGGTTAAGTACATGAATCCGCATCTTCCTGGAATGATTCAGATTACAAGATTGCGTACGTTTACGCGAATTTGTAAATGTGTTGTTGCTAACATGTCTGTTTGCACTGAACGCAAAATTTCTGTGTTTTTTTTTGTCCAATTAACTGTTTTGAAATCAGATTTGATTCGTTCGTAGAGAGGTTTAACCCTTTCTGCGTAATTTAGAATGTAAGTTCTTCAGAAATCTGGGAAACCTAGAATTGACTGTAAGTTTTTCCACGTTTTTTGAGGTTGGAGCAGCGCACATTTCTCTAGCAAGTTTGCTGCCAGGCATTTACCTTCACTTGATAATTCGTATCCTAGAAAAAGGACGTTGAGGTTGGCAATTCCTGATTTCTTAAAATTGAATTTGTACCCCTCAGCTGCGAAGCCAAGTATTATGGTGTTCACTCTGTTCAAGTGCCTGTCCAAGTCATCGTCTGTTAGATAGATGTCATCGACATAAGATATTGCCTCATCATCATATGTTTGTAGTAACTCTGTTACTCTGGCTGAAAATAACCCTGGACTATTCTTGAATCCCTGGGGGAGACGACAGAGGTGACGATGTGTCCCCCCATAATTAAGAAAGCGGTCAAATACCTGTTTTCTGGTGCAATGTTTTGACAGAAGAAACCGTTAGAAATATCTAATGTGGTTTTATATTTTTTACGTACAATGTTATTCATTATTGCTGCACTGTGTGCATTTTGTATTGCAAAGGTTTTGCAACAAGAGTTTAAATGTCTGTAGTCCAAAACTAGACGATATGTATTGTCTGGTTTGGAGACAGGAAACAAAGGGTTGTTCATTGACAAGGTGCATGTTTCAATCACCCCTTGATGTTCAAGTTGATCTAATATCTCCCTGACCTGTTTTTTTAGCTTCTTGCTTAACTGGGTAGTGCCACAAAGAAGGGGGACCCCACATCAAATAAAGGCAGGTAGACAGGGAAAGTACAATGCAGAACTATAGCAAAAATACGATTTCCAATAAAATTCATACTATGGCCCTCACTCCAAACTACACAATCATACCAACATACATACGTCTTAATTCATACTACTGCCACATATTCGTACATCACTCCACGCAGATGTATAGATCAGCGAACAATAGTTCTACTGTACCTAATATTTGTGAACCACATATTATGAAATTTTTCTTGATTATTTTAAACACTATAAAAATTGTTTAGTATTCTCCCACTTCTTTTTAGGAGTAGTGAGAATGTTTTTAATAAAGACCTTTTCAGGATTTTCTGTTAGTTGGGGCTTTACTGGTTTCCCACCCAAACTATCTCTACCTAGTTCTTCATAGGATTTTTCAATTATTCTGGCCAGTTCATATGGTTACTCAGTTACATCAATTTCTCTTATTTTTTGGCGGATCGCCACGGATGCTGCTTCACCTTTAATATTAGCTTATATTATAGCTGAGACCTGTTTGAATTCTTTCAGTAATTTCATACACAGATTTAAAGCAGGCTCTGCCCCGTATTCATTTTGAATCTGTTTCAGGACGTCTGGTATCACCGCCATAGATGGAACACCATGTGTTTTTGTGTAGATTGCAGCAAAGACTGTACCCCAAGTGTCGCAGTCCTTCAGGTGTGGTGCGATCCCATTGGTAAACAGATTGTTAAAATCCTGTGTTTCTCATGAGGGGTACTATCGGTAAATACTGCCTCTATTTGCGTGATTTTTTGAGCTATCCAGAAACGAATCTGTTCCCTTTTTGCGGGTAATTTACCAATGACTGATTGTATAGTCTGTAGTGTAATTTTGTTTGTGTTCCCCTGGTGAGGGGTGTGTTGTGAAATCCTTATAGGAGGTTGGACAGTTAGAGTCCGCATGACATATTGAACCAATTGTCTATGGATTTTGATGAATTGCTTTAATTGAACTAATAGTTCTTCACCTGTCATTTCTTCAATGGCAGGAAGTGGTGTATAGCTGGCTAATACCGGACATGTTGCTCCTGGTCTACCTAGTGGACCGTGCCTGGTAATGTGATTTTGATGTTGTAGGGTGCATTAAACCCGTTGGCCGCTGCCGCAATTTCGCGGCAGTGCGGCCGTTTTAAAAAACGGGCGGGGCCGCGCCGGCCGTTGAACGAGAGCAGCACCAGCCAGGTAGTGCTCCGAACGTTCAACGGCCGACGGCAGCACTTAACGGGTTAAACCAGAGCGCATGCTCTTGGTATGTTAATGGAATTTCAACATCCTCGAAAGGAGTGTATTCCGCTGGAGGTTCATCTACTTTGTAGAAGTGGAACACATGTGTTATTGGATTTGCATCAGGGAAGACAATCCATGAATAGAATACCTTTGTTTGCCGATATTCATGTGCCTCTATGACAAGAATTACCCTACCACCTCTTGATGATAGGCCATTTGTTATAAGCTTTATAGTGATGGTTTTCCTTAAAATTTCTGGGATGATTATAGCATCCGCGTCGGTTTCTTGTTGGAAACCTGTAACGTCTAAGCCTGGTTGGGCTGCAGCCCCTCCATTCTCACTTTCAGTCATTTTGTTGGCTGAAAGTTTTGCAGAGCAAGTTTCAAGGAAACAAAGAAAAGGTGCACAATATTTTGGAACACTGTATCCTTCAACGTTGAACAAACCAAAAACTAATACATAGGATTTTCGTCCTACTCAGTTTTGGCGGATATTATCCTTTTACCCACTCCAGACGTCTATTGGAGTATTTTACGGGAAAAAGGGGTCTTTGAGAAAAGCACGACTGAGTTACTTTAGTATCTAGTATTAAATTAGTGCCTTATCAAATGTTGGGCAACATGTAGTGTAGTTCCTATATTCCCAATAGGCTCTGCGCATTGGAATAATATATTTTATAGATTTGACACGGGACTTAGGTCGACTAGGTCTCTATCGAATATATTAGACTTAATTGTAAGTGCCAGCTAGCTCAGAGTTCACTTGAAACTTTCTCAAATTCACAAGAAGGGATTACTTTCTGACAACCGCATAAACATTACAACTTTGTTTCCCCAAGAATAAAAACGTATCTTCAGAGTCATGGAAACAATAGATAGATATTTTACTCAGTCAATCGTGCATGCTTAGTTTCTTCAGAGGTGCAGAGAAATAGAGAGACAGGCGTTTTCAATAAAAGGATTTATTGAACAGTCTTCTTTATCATGCAGAAGAAATGAACTGCTACAATCGTAATACAGGCTGCAAAGTATAATACGTACAGCAAGAAGAGTATTATAAAATAATACTGTAAAAGCATGGTATGGTTTCTAAGCCATAAAATACATACATAAATAACAATAGCTAAAAGTACTCCACTGGTGCTTCTAAAATACGCCTACCCTGATGTACCTAACCTAAGTCTAGTACGAGGGAAAAAGTAAGTGAGATGTAGCATAGGTTTAGTTTTTCTTTGCCAAGAATCTAACTAAGATTTCTCTTAGGGTCTAATCAGCTCCGTACCTTAGTTTCTAAATAAAGGAGGTCTGGCATCTCTGTCTCGGACCCGATTTCCCAACACCCCGCAAGGGGAGCTTGGAAACACTGGAGCTGGATTCTCAGCAAGAGAAAGGACAGCTTCTCTGTCAGTGCATCAGCTGGAGGGTCGGCTTCCTTCGGCACTTGCTGTAGCGAGCTGCGTCGGGCAAGTAGATAGTCGAGCTGCTCCAAACCATAGTGTGTTTGCTAGGGCAAGTGTGGGCATATTTATGCCTTGAAGGTGCCTGGCTTGACGTAAAGTCGGGCATGAAAACGTCATCAAAGAACCCCAAGGAAATGGTAGTTCTTTGAAAACGCCATGATTTCTAGGACAAATCAATATTCAAGCAAGGAGATGTCCCTGACTACTGAAGCCGAGTTTTCCAAGAAATTGTTGTGGCTTTTCGGAACTAGGGGAAGTATCCATGCCTGTATTTGGACTGCATGGGCTATGTCTAAACATGTTATGTTATGTTATGTTATGTTATCCCTTTGTTAAAGCGCAAACAGCTGCCCCAGCAACGGAGCGTCCCGGCGCTAACCTAACCAGTACCAGAGGAGTGTGTGGGATAACCAACAAGACTAGATGACAGAAAAGAGGTGAGTTTTAAGTTCCCTTCGGAAGACGGTCAGATTGGTTAGGGTGCGAATGTGTAGAGGCAGGGAGTTCCAGAGTTTTGCACCTAGGACTTTGAATGAGCGTCCGCCCATTCTGGAGAGCTTGGTTCGGGGGACAGTCACGAGGTGCTGACCTAGTGAGCGCAGGGTGCGCTGGGGGGTGTAGGGTACAAGGAGCGGGCGTAGAAGTTCGGGGCAGTCCTCAGAGTTAAGAATTTTAAATGCCATTGTGAGGGTTTTAAAGTGAATACGAGATTCAACAGGTAGCCAGTGAAGGTTACGAATGTTGGCTCTAGCAGAGCACCTACGTGGGAGACCAATCACGGCTCTGGCAGCCGAGTTTTGAATGCGCTGCAATCTTGCTAGTTCTGCTTTGTTTGCCCCCAAGAATAGAACATTGGCATAGTCCAGCCGGGCAAGGATCATGGCTTGGATGATTAGCTGGCGGGTTCTGGCGTCAAAAAAGCCTAGTATCGGGCTAAGGCTCCTCATTAGCCCCACACACGTAGCTGCCACTTTCTTTGTGTGGGACTGAAAGTTGAGTGATGAGTCAAGCCAAACACCTAGGTTCTTGACTACTTTTTTTGGGACGGGGGTGGGGCCAAGCAGAGAGGGCCACCAATGATCGCTCCAGTGGCTAGGGTTTTTGCCAAGAAGAAGCACCTCCGTTTTCCCGGCGTTTAGCTGCAGGCAGTTGCGCGTCATCCACTGTGCAACTGCTGCTAGGCCATCCCTGAATTTAGTAGCCGAGGGAGATGGGCCTTCAGAGAGTGTGATGACTAGCTGTGTGTCGTCGGCGTACGACACCAGCGTAAGGTCATACTCTTTAGCCACTACTGCAAGAGGCTGGACGTACAGATTAAAAAGGGATGGGCTTAACGCCGATCCCTGGGGGACTCCCTGCTCGATGGAATGGGATTGGGAGATGTAAGGTGGGGCTGAGACTCGAAAGGACCTGTCCTTTAAAAAGGACCGGAACCAGTCAAGGGCAAGTCCACTAATCCCAATGGCCTCGAGTCGTTTCAACAGGATATTGTGCGATACCGTGTCAAAGGCCGCGCTGAGGTCCAGCAGGATCAGTGCGGCACTTTGACCAGCATCCAGGATGCCTCGAAGGTGTTCGGTGGTGGTTAGAAGGGCCGACTCGGTGCTGTGTCCTGGCCTGAAGCCGTTTTGGGAGGGGTCCAGGACTAGGTTTTGCAGCATGTGATGGGATAGCACTTTGTTTACGTGGGCTTCGGCTAGTTTAGACGTCCAGGGGAGCAGTGAAATGGGCCGGAAGTTTTCTGGCTTAGTGGGATCTAGAGTGGGCTTTTTAATAATAGGTGAGACCCATGCAGACTTCCAACAGCTGGGAACCACAGCTGAGGAGAAGGAAAGGTTGAGTAGGCTGGCAAGCGGGGGAAGGAAGAAGTCAAGTGAGTCCAGAAATTTTGTAGGTCTCATGGGGTCAGTGGGGGAACCGGACTTAACTTGTCTACACAGTTTAGCAAGGTCGTTGATAGATATGTCGGGTATTCTTGACAGTTCCGACGTTTCTGCCGCTGCGTTGGACATGTTGATGGGTGCAGGGTCATCTTGCGGGAAGGAAGTATATATCTTTTTTACTTTTTCAATGAAGAAGGTGGCAAGTTCTTCACACTGTGACGAGGAGGAGATGCAGGATCCTGGGTTGGAGACTTTGTGGAGGCTTTGAACTAAGTTGAAGATGGTTTTAGTGGGGTTAGAGCTTAGTTCAATTTCCTTTGCGTAAAAGGAGGCACGGGTGGTTCGAATAGCTTTATGATACAAGAGTAGTTTAGATAGGTAGAGAGTTTTGTCACTATCTAAGTAGTTTTTCCTCCAGCCGCGCTCGGCTTTTTTACATTCCTTCCGTAAGGCTCTGAGCGATTCATTGTACCATGGGTTAGTGGGGGAACTACGGGTTTTGGTCCATTTAGCCGGAACAAGGGCATCAAGCCCTGCAACGATCCAGTCATGAAAGGCAGCATAGGCTGTATTGATGTCTTTGTTCTCGTCAGGGGGGTGGAATTCTCCTAATTTTTTAATGAGGTCTTCGGAGGAAAGTTTGTGCCATGGTCGTTTGTGGCTGGGGTTGGCCGCAGCTATGGTAGGCGGTTTTCTCGCCGTAATGCTAAGTTTGACAAGAAAGTGGTCGGTCCAACCCATGGGTTCAGGGGGATCAGCCGTAGCATCCAACATATTGGTAAAGATGGGGTCCAATATGTGGCCAGCGGTGTGGGTGGGGGAGTAGACCAAGGAGTTTAATTGCAGGGCCGTGAAGTCGGCCAGCAAGTTTTTAATGATTGGTTCTGTCACAGAGTCAAAGTGGAGATTAAGATCACCCAGAATGGTGAAGTTGGGGGAGGACACTGCCAAGGTGTGAGATGTTTCAAGTAATTCATCAATGAATCTGGCAGAGGGACCCGGAGGTCGATAGATATACAGCCCAGAGAGGGCGAATTGAGGGCAAATGGAGATCTTAAATCGTGCACATTCGCAGCCCCAAATGTCTTCTTTTGTGAAAGAGCAGTTATATATAGTTCGATATATAACGGCTATTCCACCGCCCCTGGAGTCTCTGTTTACCAGCTTCATGGAGAAACCGCTAGGCAGCGTAAGGTTCATAATGCTGGTCTGGTCGTCATGGAGCCAGGTTTCGCATATAAACAGAATGTCAGGATTTTCGTCCGTGATAAGAGAATGGACTTCAGCATGGTGTTTCACGAGAGATCTGACATTCAGTTGCAGAACCCGGAGGGGAGATAGCTTGGGTGTCGTTGCAATACAGCTTGCTAGGCTAGGTTTAGGTATAGTAAACTTACAGGACTCACAGTGGAGAGGTGTTTGTCCGAGGCAGCCCCTGAGCTGGTTGCATCTGATCTTGGTATTTAGTGCGCGGAGATGATCTCTGTCATAAGTGACTCTAATCAGGGGGATTTGAGCAGGGGGACTGGCGAGAGGCGATGTCTTGGCGATGACGGGCGCAGACGGGCTTGCCTTAGGCGCTCCCGCTGCGCTCGTCCGCTGCGCTTCCTGTACGTGCACATTTATCCCCGGAAGAAGGGGTGTGGCCTCAACGGGGGCGTGGTCAGCGCGCACGCCTGCTCTGATGGCGGCCGCTTTGAGTGAAGGTTTGCGTGCGAGTAAAGCGCGCCAGCTTGTAGTCAGCTGTGCGCTCCGGTCGAGTATCAGGTGAGATGCCAGCCGTGTTTAAAAACACAGTACGTGACACCACACCACACAGAGTAGAAATAGTGAGTTTTTAAAATCTTTAAGCGAAGATAAACAGTACCGCCAGCTCCCGGCTTCCGCCTCAGGACTGGGAAGGATTAGGACTATCACCGCTATAGATCGGCGGTTATATAGTCTAATAAGGGGGCGTGGCCTCAACGGGGGCGTGGTCAGCGCACACGCCTGCTCTGATGGCGCCCGCTTTGAGTGAAGGTTTGCGTGCGAGTAAAGCGCGCCAGCTTGTAGTCAGCTGTGCGCTCCGGTCGAGTATCAGGTGAGATGCCAGCCGTGTTTAAAAACACAGTACGTGACACCACACCACACAGAGTAGAAATAGTGAGTTTTTAAAATCTTTAAGCGAAGATAAACAGTACCGCCAGCTCCCGGCTTCCGCCTCAGGACTGGGAAGGATTAGGACATGGTTATGATTTCTATGCCTGTTTAAGGGCAATGTGAATTATAACTATATAAGGGCATGAATCGGTAAATTTCACTCAGGTCCTAAAACGCTATACAACAGTAGGAGATAAAGTGTGGCTATCCACTAAGAATTTAAACATCGTAGGTCCACGAAAATTACATCCACGTTATAGAACCTTTTCCTATTAATAAGATCATAAACCCTGTTACTGTACAATTAGAGTTACCTTCTGATTATTCCATGCATCCAGCCTTTCATATGTCCCTGTTGAACCTCCTCCCCCACCGATCCCTATTGATGGCCATTTGGAATATGAAGTACGTTGTTGTTTTAGAAGCTAAGATAATACAAGGCAAACTTCATTATTTGATAGCATGGAAAGGTTACTCTGCTGCTGAAAATTCCTGGGAACCAGCTTTATTTGGTCATGCTCCCAAATTGGTAAATTTACTTTTGATTCCACAGAAACCTCGCCCTGTAGGGCGGTCTTTGAGGCGAGCGACTGTTAGGGTTTGTACTAAGAACATAGCCCAACCCCATACTGTGTAATGAGGATTTGCCCTGTGTGTCTTTTGTTTTTACTTTGTCATGAATAATGTTCCTTGTTTATATTTTACTATGAGGGGTTTTCAAGTTGGCTCCTTTTGCACAAGCATAGGCCAAAGTGACATTTATTGTACAACCTGATGCAGGAAGAAACTGGATTTTCAGTTTGAGCTCAGGGGCTCATTTGCATACTCATTGTACAACCTGATGCAGGAATAAACTGGATATTCAGTTTGAGCCCAGGGGCTCATTTGCATACTCAGCACATTGCCTTAATGGCAGTTGAAGCATGCTTTCCATGTTTTTCTAGCCACACCCTAACTGGAGAACCTCACCCAAAGAAACAGTATCAAAGGCCCCACATTACAACAGAACTCGCGTGTGCTCGTTGAATCCTCTTCCTCACCTGATTTCCAGAGCAGCTCCAGTCCCGTGTGTTCCTTTGCAGTCTTCACTGCACCTTCCAAGCGCAAGAAGTGTTTCGGCGGGGATCCAGCTTCAGCAGGGTTTCCTTGGTGACACCAATGCGGCGAATCTTCCTTTCCGGTCCAGAGGGGAAACCTGTCTGATCTGCAACGGAAGAAATAGAAATCATAAATGACGTAAGATCTTTGAAAAAGCTCGCATAGAGAGAAGCGTGCATAAAGGAAAAAAGGTAATTACTAACTCCATTTGTTTTTGCGAGTGTGTATTCTTTGATTTTCCGAACACTGTTTACAGAATCAAGACTTTGGTAATAACAAAGGAGTTACAAAACTGAACGAACAGACATTTGTGCTTAATGAAACATCCAGTGACTTACCTTTGAATCCCTGAGCATAATCTGGGACTCTTCTGTCGCCACAATCACAAATCTGAGCATAAAAAGAAAACACAAGAGGAGAAAAAGAACTTTATTGAGAGCATATTAAGACTCAGTGAACATTGTGAATACTATTCGTATGTTTTTGGAAGTTATTATTTAGTAAGTTAGCGTGAAGATCATACTATACAGTGTACTGGAATACCAGTGCAGGTTGGTGATTGTTGTCATTTTATTTCCACAGATTTAAAGATAAGGATAATAGCATTTTGTCATAAAAAACTCCTTATGGTGAATTAGAATCACGTTGTGTGCCAAGGTATCTTCTTGACTAATGTTATAAACATATAGAAAAAAGACAAGTCATGGTTTTTATAAGAGAAGTGTGATAACATATTCGCTTATGTTTAAGATGTACTTGTCAACTCCCAGAAATAAGACTTGCTGCAGACTTTTAAGCTAGAAATGAGTGATGTCTAATCAACGTGAGCCGTACCCAGAGGAGTGTTTCTTTTTTGTTTATTATATCGTCCCATTTTTCACCCCTTCCCCTGGGAATCTATTCCAGCCAAACTGAGTTGTACATCCAGTTGGGCTAGTATATGTTTTTAGGGGTGGAAGAGAATTAGAGTCTCATCTCTCAAGTTGAACAACCTAGATTTCAGGTGAGTGAAGGTTAACAACTCCACACTCTTTCTACATGTGTTTGAGGTAAGCAGACAGGAAGTTGGAACCTCTGTCTTAAACCACCTCCTTATGAAACCCTACCCTGGTGAAGACACCAATGAGTGCCTTGGCTACTGCAAGTGCTGTAGTAGTCCTAAGGGGAATTACCTCAGGATACCTAGTGGCATGATCCACTACCAATAGAATGAATTTGTTTCCTGATGCTGAGGGAGGTTCAAGTGGACCCACTATGTCCTCAGCTACCCTTTCAAAGGGAACCCCAACCACTAGTAGTGCAATCAAGGGGAGCTTTGGGTGGTTACCTGTCTTGCCACTGGCTTGACAGGTGACGCAGGAGCTGACAAACTCCTTCACCTTCTGATATATCTGGGGCCAGTAAAAGTGGCTAACTAGCCTTTCCCAGGTTTTGGTTTAGCCCAGATGCCCAGCTAGAGGGATGTCATGAGCTAAAGTTAGGAGGAACTCCCTGTACTTCTGAGGCACTACCACTCTCCTAGTGGTTCCCGGGTTGGGGTCTTTGGCCTCAGTGTAGAGTAGTCACAGTAGTCCCTCTACCCAATAAACTATGTGGGTACCACTGACATCTCTCTTTTCCTGTGCAGCAGCGTACTGCCTCAGGCTTTCAAGAATTGGACAGTCCTGCTGTCTAAGGCACAACTCTTCCCTAGAGGGCCCCCTGGGCCTAGGAGTTCAACCTTGTAAGGGCCAAGCTCCATGGCCTTAGTTTCCTCTGGGGTTTCCAAGTCCTCTTCCTGAGGAGCGGGGTCCTGATCCTTTTGCTCTTGAAAGGTTGGGCCATACTTTCAGGCTCCAACACTTCTTTTTCACCCTGATTTCTGCTCTGTGCTCTTGTTTATACACACACCATCTCAGGGATATCCAGCATTGCTGCATGGGTTTTAAGTTCTACCTCAGCCCATGCCGAGGTTTCCAGGTCATTACCAAGCAGACATTCAGCTGGTAGCTTTGGATAGACGACTACCTGTTTCAGGCTAGTAACCCCCCCTGTCTAATGTCACCATAGCCATTGCATGGTTAGTGGTAACACTGTCAGCATTGGTGACTGGGTAAGTTATCCCAATCACATATTGCACAGGGAAAACCAGTGTATCTCTCACCATAGTGACACTGGCACTTGTATCCCTCAGAGCTTCTATCCTAGTTCTATTGATCCAAAGGGATTATAAATATTTCTTTAAGTTGGGTGGCCACACAGCTACAGTGGCAAACTTAACTTCCCCTTCTGAAACTAGAACTGTTTCAATGTACAACCCGATTTGCTCTTGGCACACTGTTGATCCCATCTGGAGACGTGCTAAACCAGGAGTAGCTGTACTAGGACTAGGGGGCTTCTTGTAAGGACAAGTATCAACTCCAATTAAGTGTCCCAACTGTTTACAGTTGTTACAACAGACCTTTAAAGGATAACATCTATTTCTCCTGTACTTGTTAGTAGATTGGGAAGCGTTTTGGGACCCACCCCCCTGTGCAGAAGTTTTGAGGGCCTTTTGAAGACTCAGGCTTTTTATCTTGTGGATTCTCACCACCTTTCCCCTGGGGAGTCTATGTAACCCCTTTCTTTTGGTCACCTCCAGTGGTTGTTTTTGTCACCCTTGTCATGACCCAGTGGTCTGCCTTCCTCCCAATTCTCGGAGAAAAATTAGACCTAGGTCTACCAAATGCTGAAGTAACTTTTCATTAGTGCAATTACTTAAAAAAAATTCTTTCATAAACAGATTGTAAAGTCTATTGAAATCATGTACATTGTGTCCAGTTAACCAGCCATCTAGTGTTTTAACTGAGTAGTCTACGAAGTCAATCCAGGATTGGTTTGGGGTTTTGTGAGCCCCCCTGAATCTAATTCTATATTCTTCAGTTGTGAGTCCAAATCCCTCAAACAGAGTTCTCTTCATTACATCATAAGACTCAGCATCTGCCCCAGAAAGGGTCAGGAGTATGTCTCTGCAGTTACCAGAGAACAGTTCCCAAAGGAGTGCCCCCCAGCGTGACGTCTTCACTTTTCTCATTTCACAAGCCCTCTCAAAGGCTGTGAAACATTTTGAGATATCATCACGCTCTTCATATTTAGGCACAATCCCTTTGGGCATTTTCCGATCATAAGATTGCTCTTCATCCTTATTAAGTACATTTCTGCAACCATTGATGGGTGCTAGGCCCATCTCTGCTCTGTCTCTCTTTCTAGAGCCAGCAACCTGGTCTCTATAGCCAATATTTTGGTCAACCTTGCTAAAAGGTTGTCCTCAATGTCCTCAGTGGTACCTGATCCACCTGTAGGAGATCTAGGTACTGAGAGGTTTACACTTTGAGTCAGGGGCACTTGGGCCCTTTTCTCCCTATGAAGTGGAGGGGTTGATCTACCTGGTCATCCCCTTCCTTTTCTTCCTCATCTGATTGGCCTTTACCATTTTCAGATGGGTGGTCCTAAGCATACCTAGCCAACAGCTCCTAGAGCTTTTGTTTGTTGGGATGGGACCCCATGGTTATGTTTTTAATTTTGTATATGGACCTTATCTCATTGAAAGACAAGTGAAGGTAAGGGGTGAGGTCAAGCTCCTCAACATGGTCCTCTAAGGCATTGTGGTTATTTTCACTAACAGCTGGGTTCTTGTTTTGAGAAATTGTTAAAAAAAATTCTAACCCTAGCTAAAGGGACTTTTTATTTTTCTAAAATCCTAAAAGGACTTAACCAAGGCCACAGCAAGACTTTTAGTAATTTAGCAAAAAATTGCCAGTTTGAAAAATCTAAATTCTAAAGACAATTTAAGAGTTCTGTTGTGTGATCAGGTGGTAACTAAGTAGTCCAGCAAATGCAAAGTTGTATATCCCACCACTGATCCACCAATGTAGGAAACTGGCTCTGTAGATACTATACCAAAGTGAGGTATAGTGTGCACAGAGGCAAGTGGAAACCAAAAGGTAGGCAGAGGTAAAAGTAGATAGAACCTTACTCTCTATTTGGGGGAGTGTGGTCGAGCAGTAAGGCAGTATCAGCAGACAGTGTTGAGCATTTGTTGCGCACACACAATCAGCAAATGATTTCACACACTCAAAGACTGAACTTCCGACCAATTATTTTTGTATAAAAATATTCTTTTAGTTTTTTTATTTCCTAGAACCAAGCAAGCCTTGCACATGTAAGTGATAAGTACTTTGCAGTAAATACACAATTGTAATACAGTTTGGATTTGTAATGGTATATGGACTTTGATTTGACCTACAGTATTGTTTTACAGAAATGCAATGCTTTGTAAATATAGTACATAGACTTGAATGGGCTTTTCAGTAAAATACCCGATAAGTTACTTTGTAGATTACTTTTCTTACTCAGAGTAGTATACCTGGAATCTACACTGGGACATTTCCTGCAAACAGGTAAGTAAAATCGTTTTTGTTAAATAGTACAATTTTAAAGAATTTCTTTAGGTTTTCAAATCCACACAGAAATGTTTCCAAGAAAAACAGTCAATGTTATCCTATGAAGGAAAACAGTGTTATTGGTTTTAAGGTAAGTATTCGGTAGTGGGAGTTGAGGTTCTGGGGGTAGACTCAGGGCTCCCCAGGGTCAGGGATGCACTCTCATTACACCCTCAGCGGCATTAGGGCGGCCGGGTGCAGAGTGCTTAGGCCCAATGTTATCCAATGGGGGATAGGGGGCCTCTGGTTGGTGGCTGCTGACGAGCAGGCCACTTGGTTGTGGGAGCAAAGCTCCTGGCCTTTTTTCGCTCAGGATAAACAGAGAAACAAAGTAGCACCAAAGATGCACCCTCAGCAGCACTAGGGCGGCCAGGTGCAGGATGCTGTTTCGACGTCGGGCACCCTGTTGTTTGCAATGAGGAACCTCCGGTTTGGAAAGGCAATGCAGGCTCGGGGACGAAGATCTTCTGGGAGTAACCACCACTTTGAGAGTTAAGTTGGGATCAAGTTCCTGGTTGTGGTTATGGGGACCTTCTGGACTTAGGCTGCAGGTGTTGGCTGGAGGCTTGAGGCAGGTCAGGGGTCACGTGGATCTAGGGTGAGGATCGCCGGGGAGACCTCCTTGTGTTGTTTGCCCACTCGAGCTTGGGCCGTGGACGGCGGGTGCAGAGTAGTGCAGATTCCCGGTGTCCGGCTGGAGCCAGAGGTTGGAGATGAACAAATTGAGTGTTCACAGGAGACAAAGTATTTGTAGCTGAAGGCAGGCAGGTCCTCTGGAGTTTCCAAGGTTGCTAGCTGCAGGACACACCAGGATTTCACAGAAGCAGGTTCGAGGTAGAGACAGGCAGGTAGGGCTGGGACCAAGTCAGTTGGCGTCTTCCTCTTGTTAGCTTCAGCACGGCTGCTCGGTCCTTTTTCTTCTTTTCTTGTAGTTTTATCTGGTCTGAGGAAACAGGTTCAGGGGTGCCCCATAATACTAGATTTAGGGGTGTTACAGGTAGGTAAAAGGTTGGAACCAATGGGTCCCTTCCCCTGGGTGGGTACA
Source organism: Lissotriton vulgaris (assembly GCF_964263255.1). Classification (NCBI taxonomy): domain Eukaryota; kingdom Metazoa; phylum Chordata; class Amphibia; order Caudata; family Salamandridae; genus Lissotriton; species Lissotriton vulgaris. The sequence goes on along the minus strand of NC_141685.1, from coordinate 1,403,260,272 downwards.
CCCACTATTATGCTACCCTCCAATGGGCGGGGAGTATAAGCCTTTCCCTGGTTGGCTGAGTCCCCCCGTCGGCAAGATGGCAGAGGACTCAGAGTTGTGCTTCACCTCGTCGCCCCCACCTGAGGGGTGGAGTTGGAAGAGGTGAGCACACCTCTCTTCCTCACTTGTTTTTCCCGCTGGTTCTCCTGCCCAAAGAGGAGGTCAGAACCAGTGGGGACCAGTTGCTGAAAGCAGCGAGTGGCCTGGGAAATCTCAGGAAGGCGGCAAGCCTTGAAAGCTTCCCCTTTGTGGACCCTGCCCATCCTGGGGGAGGAGGCTTGGCACCAAGTCCCAGTATGTGCATTGTGTCAGGCCCCGAGAGCAGCAGGCTCTCGACCCAGGGGTCAAGAAACGTGTCTGGTGGTGGCAGCTGAAAGCAGCCACTCAGTCTGGACAGTAGTGGTAGGTATGTTTTCAGGGGGCATCTCTAATATGCCCTCTGTGTGTATTTTTCATGAAATCCCACACTGGCATCAGTGTGGGTTTAATGTGCCGAGAGGTTTGATACCAAACTTCTCAGTTTTCAGTTTAGCCATTATGGTGCTGTTGAGTTCGTTATGACAAACTTCCAGCACCATATACTCTTAATGGTAGTACTGCACTTACAATTTCTAAGCATGAACTTAGACACTGTAGGGGTACAGGGCTCATGCACCTATACCCTCACCACTGGTATAGTGCACCCAGCTAGAGGAGTGATTGATCTATGCCAGGGCAGTGAGTTGTGGGCATGGCAAACAGGGATGTGTGCTATGTCGACTCTTCACTTTGTTCTACACCGAAACACGCAGCCTGCAAAGGCAGTGTGTGATTTTGAAAGGTACAGGACAGCAAAGGGTGGCACAATAAGTTCTGCAGCCCTTAGAGGCCTTCTCTGGTGAGAGTGCCCTGGGTAACTGTGGCCAGAGCTGACAATTGAGTTTAGGCTTCAATGCAGTTTTAGGGAAAGGACATAGGCCCTGGGTACCTGAATAGCAGGAACCCAGGACACACTCAGTCAAAGCACATCAGCAATTCAGCAAAATGTGGGGGCAACCATGTAAAAAAAGACAGCATTTTCTCACAGGGACCAGTGGCAGCACTTGTGCAACCATTTCCCACAGCGTGTGGGAGTAACTGCCCAATAAGCATGCAGTGTTCACTGACCGCAATGCAAGACTGGAAGAAGTAAACATTTTTTACCCAAGCAGTCCTGTCTCTTGGATTTCCTTTCTGGGGGAGCGGAAGGGAAAGCGCCGTGGAAAGTGGAGGTTTGGACCACCAAGTTTTCCAAGGCGGTGTGTTGGGTGAGGAAATTTGGGTCCCCTGGAGCAGGACGGTGGTGGCAGGCAATTGTCCTGTTCACAGGAGCCCCTGTGCTAGGTTTGGACCAGCTCCACAGAAGTGCATTGGTGAGGGCTTTGTTGAATGGGAGTTGAGGTTTAGAAGAGGAGATGTTGGTCTTGACTGCCACTGAGGGAACTGAATGTAGAGGATCTCAGCCACCCTCCATACCACCATTGCATATGTTGTTCCCTCATCCATAGTCACAGTAGGGGAAGAAAAACAGCCGGTCTCTAGAGATGTATTCAGTCCGCTGGCATCATCCAGTTCCTCATAGCAGTCCATATCCTTTCCATAAGGTTGGTCTTCCCAGAAGTCTATCCCTTCAGAATAGGGCTCAAGCTCTGACCTAGGATGAGGGGGTCCTAATGGCACCAAAATCAGAATCAGTTGATGTGATTGTGGCTCTGTGTCGGGTTCGGGATCACAATGGAGGCTGGTGCCAGCGGCACTGGGAGCATCACGTCGGGGCCAGCACCAGAAAAGGTAGAGGATCCATCCCTGGATCCATGGGGGCCCACTGGAGCTGAGACTGGATCCATGGAAACAGATGGGGCCCCCACCGACCCCACATGGTTTGCAGGTACCCCAAAGGGGTCGGGCCACTTCCTGAAAAGATGGGGAGGCAAGAAGTCTGCACATGCACAGGTTCTGAGGAACAAGCCCTCGAAAAACATGGGGGCATATTATCAAGGGGGTATATCTCCGCTTTTTTGGCTTTAAAAGCCAAGAAGGCGGAGATAAAATTATCTCCCTATTACCTAACTGTCGCTAACAGTTAGCGACAGCTAGTAGGAGATAGCGACCATCTTGGGCCCCGCTTTGCATGTCAGTGATATTTATCACTAATGACATGCAAAGTGGGCGTGCCAAGATGTTAGTGACTGGAAACAGTCGCTAACATCGCTATCTCCTATTACCAACTTTTGGAGATATTCGCGCTAAGCGCGAATATCTCCAAAAGCTAACACCTGCCCCTGAGCAGTTCTTAGCCATGTTATCCAATGGTAGGTGGATAACATGGCTAAGAGCATTAGCTCGGTAATGCATGAATATCGCTGACTTTTCAGCGATATTCATGCATTTCGGCCGATTTTTATCGCTTAGGAGATAAACCTTGATAATAGCAAGGTTCCTAAGCGATAAAAATCGCCGCAGCTCGGCGATAAAAATATCGCCGGTAAAACCAACATAGCGATAATTATCGCTAGTTGTTGGTAATATGCCCCGATGTTCTTTTGGTGTGGATCAGGAGAAGTATAGGCTTCATTCAACTTCTTGTATTTGTTGTGCCTCTTACCTGAGTGCCCCAATAATTTCAAGTGGGATTAAGAGGACTTCGGATCCCGGAAAGGTCCTGGGACCTTCCTCTTGACTGGGATCGTGAATTCCACGGAGTCGCATGCCCTGCAGTTAGCAGCTTCAGTGACCGCTCCCTCAAAGCCTTCGGTGCCATTGCCCGGCACTCGGAATATGACTTGGAGTCATGGTCGCGCTTCGGACATTACAAACAAACAAGGTGTGGGTCTGTCACTGACAAGGTGCCGTGGGAGGTGCCACATGGTCTGAAACCTGTTTTCATCAATGACATCCTTGACACACCAGGAGGAAAAAACCTCAAAAAGAGTCAACAAAATGATGCATTGTTGAACCATTTAGCAGAAAATGGTTACAAGTTATCCCCGAACAACCTTCAGTATGGTCAGAGAAAGGTTTTGTATCTGGTAAAAAACGCACAATTGATGTATGGAATGGAGAACAAATCAAAAAATTCACCCCCAGTCAAGAAATCTGTGTTAAATCCGTCATTCTTTTTTTGCTCACCATGCCACTCCAGTTTAGACTTGGCCATATGCAAACCAGTGTTGACCCTGTGCCGCATTGGAACAGTCCAGCCGAACTGCAGTGCCAGGCCCTTCCTGGACCGGAAAGAAGCATCCTAGGACCAGTTTCGGGGTTTCACCCTTCATCAGCCGGGATAGCTTGAATCAAGTGGCAAAGTGAGCCCGAAACCCACTTCTGGGCATACCCTGCACACTTAGGGCGAGAAAGCAAAAAACACACAATTGGTGGATGGAATGTAGAACAAATCAAAACATTCACCCCGTCTGCAGCCGAGAGGAATGGGCGCGTTCAAAACCGGCTCCTCGGCCCTCGCCTGCAAATCCGTGGCTACGCTCCATCAAATGCTCGGCTGAACCCCTAATAAACCCAGGGGATCGGCCCGCCACCAGCCTGCACCTGAGCGTCCTGCATTTTGTTGCCCTGCCTGGCTGCGGCGGTGATTCTTCTGAGGTCGCGGATCGGGCACACGCTCCCTAAGATGGCGGCCGCGGCTGTGAGCGGAGAGGGGAGCGGCCGATGACGCCGCCGATTGCACCCGGAACATCTGCTGCGAAGATCCAACCTGACCGAGGCTGCGGTGGACACCCGCCTGCCTCGGAGGTGAGCTCCGCTCCCCCGAGCTGCTGCTGCGACGGCCTCAAGCACACACACGCGAGCTGCCCCCGTCGCCGGCCTGAACTGATACGCGAGTCCCCGACTTTGTGCCTAGTGTCGGGACTCGCGCGGGCCTCGCGACGAAGGCTCTGGGCCCCACACAGACTGAATCGCTGCCCTCCGCCTGCACTGGGGGACCCCACGACCGGAGCGGACGTCTAGACTGCTGGGGGTTTATACCCACAGCCGCCAGACCAGTACTTACACCCAGCTGGCAGGGACAGTTTGAACGCTCCTCGAGGGCGGTATTTACCCAGCATACACAGGCCCTAGACCCCAAGGGGGCTTTGAGATCTCTGGCTGAACACTCCGTTGGGCTGAAGCAGGCCTATCTGCCTATCCCTAATAGATGATAGCCCGTGGACGATCTGGTAGCCGGGGCATGGTGTCTTAATTCCCCGGTGTGGAGCCCTACGCTGGGATTGGCGTGCGCCACTGTAACTTCCCTGAGCCCCCGCGCTAGCTGCACAACACTTCACCATATACATTGGATGCTCCTCAGCCCCCGTGCAGGCTGGGCAGATGAAGACGGATGTTGACCCCTTTGCCCTAGGTGGTGTGCTTGGACGTAACACGTAGTAACGGCAGAAACTGTTCCTGGGGTTGTGATGGATTTGCCCCTGAGTGCCAGCGCCCCTACTTGGATAGCCACCTGAGATCTGGTCTTACAACTTGAAAAACACGCCGCCTTAACAGACAGCTGCCTGTGCCTCCCTTGTTGACTCCTCTCCCTTTGCCCGCTGGGATACCGGGGGTGCCGGGCCCGTGGACGGGCTGGATTGGCCGGCTCGGTCTGAGTGTCTCTGAGATAGTCACCGGACTCCGCCTCAGTCATTGCCGGAGTGTGAGAGGTTCCTGCTTGGTGACTAGGCTCTGACGCCAGGATCCTCCAAATGGCGAACAATAGAGGAAACAGACTAACCACCCAGAAACAGATAACTAAATTCACCTGGGCATCCAAGGTTGACGGCAAGGATCTGCCATCTGGGGGGGACCCGAAAGGGGCGTCCTCCTCACCCGCGGCGAAATCACCGATGCTGGAAGACGTGATGGAAGTGATAGTGGGGGTAAGGTCCTCTCTTGAGACTCACATCGAGTCCGTTAATATAGAGGTCACCCTCCTGAGCGGACCTCCGCAAGATGGATACAAAAGTCAAAGACGTCGAGATCAAGACGGCCGCCCTCATTGATAACACTTTGACCCTCCAACAACAAGTGGCACACCTGCAGAAGCAACAGCTCCTTATGGGTGAACTCCTAGACAACTATGAAGGTAGATCAAGACGCAATAATGTCCACATCCTAGGGGTTCCGGAACGAATGGAGGGGCAGGCGACGGACCTCTTTGTGGAGGAGCTCATCCAAAAACACCTCAAACCCAAACGCCTCTCTGCCTACTTCTCCATCGAGCGGGCACACAGAGTCCCTGGGGGCCGCCCGAAACTGGGGGCTCCCCCGCGTCCCATCATAGCTAGAGTCGTCTATTTCCGAGACAGAGACTCCATCCTCCAGACGGCCCACACCGGAGGCCCCTTGCAGCTGGATGAGGCTCATATCACATTCTTCCCAGACTTCACTGTTAAGGTGCAGGCCCGCAGGCGCAGCTTTCTTGAGGTCAAAAAGGCCATGCGAGACAAAGACATTAAATACTCCATGCTCTTCCCTGCGAGGCTCTGGGTAGAGGCAGAGGGCAAAGCTTGGTTTTCGACTCACCAGACACGGCGTGGGAATGGCTGGAGGGATGGCGCCGAGCCGGGAAGCCTCAAAACAACCGTGGAGGCCCAGAAGCGGGCGAACGCCGAGACCGACCTCCGGAACGACGTGATAAAGGGACCGAAGAAGAATCTACTGATCAGTGACGTTTCCATCCAAGGTTCGGAGGACTTTCGGAATGACAGATGCCCCGGAGCTCTGCCGTGGCCGGGTGTGGCAGCCCTGCCGGAGGCGGGAAACTGAGGACTTCGTTGTTACACGGCACTGTCTATCCTGCTTGGTTCTGGGGAGGGACGCTCATCCTAACCGTATGTTATGTTCTTTCAACGATATATCTGTATATGCAGGTTGGTTGATATTTGATTCTGCTTATTTGTTATACTATGATGTTCTATGGCGAGGGTCTTTCCGGCTCACCAAGCACCCCGTTCATGATTGGGAGGGCGACAGGCACTCCGCCTAGTTGGAGAGTGGATAGTTCTAAGTCCGCGGGCAGGGGGGCAGGGTGGGAATGTGGGAGGAGGGTGGGAGGGGGGGGTGTTCTTGTTTTTAGCTAATGCTTTTTTCCTTTATGTCAGAGTATTTTCTTGTTACACTTTACTTCTCATGCGAGGTCTAGCTAAACCAAGCCAGATAGATCCATTAATACCTACTTCCCGTAGTACACGTTGGACCGCTTGCTGTGGGTCCCCACAGATCGTAGCTTAGCTCCTCCTCATGCTACCCATGTTCATTCGCCATGGTCTCCACCACTGAATCAAGATCCCAACTTAGGACCCTCACAGTACTATCATAGAACGTCAATGGGTTGGGGCATAAAATAAAACGCGGCATAGTCCTTCAATATCTACGGCGCCACTCCCCCGACGTAGTACTGCTACAAGAAACGCACTTGGTGGGCAACACGTGTCAGGCACTCCAACGGGGAGGGTACAGACTACTGGTACATGCAGGATTCACGTCTGGATCCTGTGGCACTGGGATCCTGGTCAAGAGAAACCTGGCGCTCACATCCACGAAAACACAGGCTGACCCTCTAGGCCGCATGGCATCTGTTGAGGCCCTTTGGGAGGGATGCCCCTAAACATCATATATGTTTACCTCCCACCGACCCTAGGTCGAGATTCTCTCCGAGATTTGTGGATTCAAATATCAGACCTTCCCCCCGGTACACTTCTCATAGGAGAGGATTTTAACATGACGATGAATGACGAACATGACAGGCATCCCGCTCGCCGCTCGCACAAACACAGTTCCGATCTTGCTGAATTTGTAAGCGCACTGGGCCTTGAGGATATTTGGCGATCCTATCATCCCGACACACCCTATTTTACGCACTACTCCAACGCACATAACAGTATGTCCCGAATCAATTATTTTTTCTGCCCTGCGGCAGACATTGGATTTTTCAAACATCCCAAAGGTCTTCCTCGTGGAATTTCAGACCATTCTCCTATTCCTGTGAAGCTGACATACTATCACCAGACCACCCGAGTGGCCATAGGTATCAACCCATGGCTTTTACAAATCCCGGACATCAAAGATAGCCTGATTGAACACACTGATTTTTACTTTTCCGAGAACGTTGGGTCGGTACAATCCGCCACTACAATATGGGACAAAAAAGGGGGTGGTGATGAACAGAGTGTCTGAATTAAGCAGACCACTCTTACCCAGTCCAAAGATCAGGGCTTGATCCATCACCGTTTTTTAGCTCACTGCACCATCACAGCTCAGAACTTGGCTATATGCAAATTAGTCTGACCCTGGCCCAGTGCATCATGGGAACAGGGCAGACCAAACTACCAAGCCAATTCTTATACTGGGAAGGAAACAAGCTTCCGGGGACCGGTTTCTGGCATTTCAGCCGTCTTCGGCCCGGCTTGCTTGAATCCTGATGGTGCAATGAGCAAGGGACTCACATCTGAGTATACCCTTCCACGCTTATGGTGGACAAAAATGATTCAGAAAAGGGGGTGGTGATGAACAGAGTGTCTGAATTAAGCAGACCACTCTTACCCAGTCCAAAGATCAGGGCTTGATCCATCACCGTTTTTTAGCTCACTGCACCATCCCAGCTCAGAACTTGGCTATATGCAAATTAGTCTGACCCTGGCCCAGTGCATCATGGGAACAGGGCAGACCAAACTACCAAGCCAATTCTTATACTGGGAAGGAAACAAGCTTCCGGGGACCGGTTTCTGGCATTTCAGCCGTCTTCGGCCCGGCTTGCTTGAATCCTGATGGTGCAATGAGCAAGGGACTCACATCTGAGTATACCCTTCCATGCTTATGGTGGACAAAAATGATTCAGAAAAGGGGGTGGTGATGAACAGAGTGTCTGAATTAAGCAGACCACTCTTACCCAGTCCAAAGATCAGGGCTTGATCCATCACCGTTTTTTAGCTCACTGCACCATCCCAGCTCAGAACTTGGCTATATGCAAATTAGTCTGACCCTGGCCCAGTGCATCATGGGAACAGGGCAGACCAAACTACCAAGCCAATTCTTATACTGGGAAGGAAACAAGCTTCCGGGGACCGGTTTCTGGCATTTCAGCCGTCTTCGGCCCGGCTTGCTTGAATCCTGATGGTGCAATGAGCAAGGGACTCACATCTGAGTATACCCTTCCACGCTTTTCTGAATCACTACAATATGGGAAGCATACCTGGCGGTCATTAAGGGCAGAGTGATATCACTCAAGCTAGGATACATACGGCAACATAATGAACAGGTCCTTCAGGCCGAGACTGACCTCCTTCAAATGGAGATGGCCCATAACACGGCTCCTTCGGCTGAATCAGCTCGCCGGCTCCGTGCCAAACAACTTGACTATAAAGCACTGGCACAAGAAAAAGCACGGGCCCGACTGCTTCACACACGTCATCGAATATATGAGTTAGGAGATCGGGCTGGTAAAATGTTGGCGTGGCTGGAGCGTCGCGAGCATGACGCTAGGTGGATCTCGTCCATTACAACTCCTCAGGGAAATGGGACTACCCACTCTCTCTGACACAGAGAGAGACTTACTTGACGCCGACATAACAGCTGATGAGCTCACAACAGCAATTTTCTCCATTAAATCCGGCAAGACCATGGGTCCTAACAGAGTCCCCATCGAGTTTTTGAAGGGTATGACCCCTGGAATCGTCCCGCATCTCAAGAACATGTTTGAGGAGGGACGGGAGGCTGGTACCTTGCCACTCGATCAGAGGCTAGCCTCCATTGTAGTTATCCTCAAGCCAAACAAACCACCCACTGAATGCAGCTCCTATAGACCGATCTCTTTGATCAGTGCTGAGGCCAAGATTTTGGCGAAGCTACTGGCTACTTGCCTCCTGGTCGTACTCCCCTCTCTAATTCACACTGATCAATCAGGTTTCCTCCCGGGGCGTAATACAGCCCTGAACTTACGTCAGATCAACAACGTTCCGAGTAGACAACCTCACATCCAAGAAGACGCCGCCATCCTGTCCCTTGACGCCACAATGGAGTTCGACTCGATCGAATGGCCCAATCTTTTCGAAGTCCTGCTCAGATTCGGCTTTGGACCCAAATTGATTCAATGGGTCCGACTCCTATACGCAGTTCTCTTGGGCCAAGTGCGAGTTGATAACCACACGTCTAGATGATTTAAGCTCCACAGAGGAACCCGGCAGGGGGGTCCGCTCTCGCCACTATTGTTTGCTCTGACCCTGGAGCCTCTGGCTCATTGGATCCGCACTGATGTCTCCATCAGAGGCCTCCAATGGAATGACGATACGACAGACAAAATTTCTCTCTACGCCGATGATATCCTGATCTATGTTGCCTCCCCCAGGTCCTCCATCAATAGCTTATTTCACGTTCCAACCAACTTTGGAAAATACTCAGGCTACTCCATTAACTGGAATAAGTCGGTACTTTACATGTTGCACGTCCCCCGCCATTGCTACCCCAAGGGTTTTCCATCACAGTAGCCCAAGAAGGCTTTAAATACTTAGGCATTTTTGTTACCCCCAACTCCACACTTTTCCATGACCGGAACCTACTGGCTCCGCAACGCAGACTGCACAGCCACGTAGCTCACTGGCTCTCTTTACCGCTCTCCCTTCCTGGTAGAGCTGCCTTGTTTAAAATGCTGGCGCTCCCGCATTTCCTATATGCCCTCCAGAATTGTCCCTTCCCGATACCTGATTCCTATTTTCAGGGTGTGGAGGCTGACCTACGGCTTCTATTATGGGATGGAAAGGCGGCCCGCATAGCCCTCCACAAACTAAAGATGAGCTGGTATGACGGGGGCATTGCGCTACCTAATCTACACCTTTATTACTGGTCATCACAACTGGTCGCTACTAATCATTGGATACACGATTCACCCGTCGATCCAGATTTTCACCTTGACAGATACCACACTGAGCGGAAGGGATATATGGGGGCTCTGTACAACAGGCTGACAAAAAATAGATACATTGGACCTATGGCACAAACTGTCACAATATGGCACCAAGCCAATAAACGCAGGGGATGGTCGAAGACACTCACCAAGGCTACACCACTATGGGCGTCTCAACAACTTGGTTCCCTCTGCTTCCACTTAGGGTTTGACAAATGGGACACAATAGGTATTTTGACGGTAGGGGACTTAGTATGTAGGGGTAAAATATTGACTTTCTCGGATCTACAATCTAAATATGCACTCACACAGACAGAATCTTTCCATTATCTCCAGATCAAACACGCCCTTCTCACCGCCATCCCTGACCTCTCCTCCCTGCCTGACTCCTCCCCCTTGAAGGATAGGTTGCTCTCGGAGCCTCTCCCAGCTAAGGCCATATCCTATACCTATCGTAAACTCTGTAATAATCTTCCTGATACATTTCAGCCCCTGCGAGATAAGTGGCAGGCAGATCTGGGCGTTTTGGAGGAGGAGGAGTGGCGGGCGGCCTTGATGTCCCCCAGGGAAACTGCTATCAATCATCGCTTTAGACTGATCCAATTGAAGATTTTGCATAGGACCTATCTGTCCGCTACTCTACTGGCAAGAATCAGGAGGCGGGAAGACGACCTGTGTCTAAGGGGATGTGGTCAAACAAGTGCTTTCTATCATGTCCTATGGGACTGTCCAGTAATACAGCATTTCTGGGGGGAATTGTTCGAAAGATGCGGGACTCCCTGGGAAAGCCCTTACCTCTGCTGCCTAAAGAAATTGTCCTCAATATCTGGGGTGCCACGGACCTGAATGAACTGGAGACACAATGGGCTGCATTGGGTTTCCTGATGGCTAAACGTTCAATTGCTATGAAGTGGGGATCTGCTGATCGACCGTTGGTGGTGGGTTGGATGGCCGAACTGGACAGATGTATGCTAGCCGAAAAGACTATTTATAAGCTCAGGGGTTGCCCTGCGAAATGGGACAAGAAGTGGGGCCACTGAAACAAATACCGTGGTGAAGTCTGCGAATCTCCCACAGCGGAATCGACCGTGGATTGAGCTAGACCACCGAACTGAATGCTTTTTTGATTTCCTATATGATAATTTTGTATTTTGATCTCATTTCATTTTGCTGTACTATGTAAGTGAATTTTTGACTCTGCTCTGATTTCAATAAAAAGTTTTTCAAAAAAAACATTCACCCCCAGTCAAGAGAACTGGGTTAAATTCATCATTCTTTTGCTCACCATGCCACCCCAGCTTAGACCTGGCCATATGCAAATCACTCTTGATCCTGTGCCTCATGGGAACAGTCCAGCCCGATCTGCCGCGTCAGGTCCTCCCTGGACCAGAAACTAGCATCCTAGGACCGTTATCGGGGTTTCACTCTTCATGAGCCAGGATAGCTTAGATCCAGTGGAAAAGTGAGCCTAGGACCCACTCTTTAGGCCCAGATATCTGAACTGGGGTGAATGTATGACATTGTTCTGCATTCTGTCCATCAATTGTTCTTTTTGCATTCGTCAAGCTATCCTGTCAAGCTATCCTGGCTGATGAGGGGTGAAATCCTGAAACTGGTCCTAGGATGCTTGTTTCCAGTCCAGGGAGGACCTGGCTTGGCAGTTCAGGCTGGACTGTTCCCACTGGGCACAGGGTCAAGACTGATTTGCATATGGCTGTGTTCAAACTGGAATGTCATGGAGAGCAAAAAAACAATGGTTTTAGGTCTAGTTCTCTCAACTGGGGTGAATGTATGACGTTGTTCAGCATTCTGCCCATCAATTGTTCTTTTTGCATTTGTCACCCAGAGTGGGACGGGTATGCCCAGATGTGGGTCCCGTGCTCTCCATGCCACTGGGGTCAAGCTATCCTGGTTTAAGAGGGGTGAAACCCCAAAACCGGTCCTAGTATGCTTGTTTCTAGTTCAGGGAGTTCCTGGCCTGGCAGTACAAGTCTAGAGTGATAAGAACCTTAGTACCAATTGCCTTAGTTATTTGGGTGATTGTTCTATTAGTAGGCTTGCATTATTATTGAGCATGTTTCCACAGAAACTAAATCTTGTTCTCCTTATCTAGAAGAGCATAGTAGATTTAACATGAAGATTTCACATAGGGGTAACTCTAAAGGAAACATCACCGACAATGTTTTCTTTAAAGTCCTCTTGTGTTATTCACATGCATGATTGTCATATATGCACCTATTTACCAGCATCCACTCCAATGGGAGTTACATAGCACCGCTTACCCCTCACCTACACACTGACCTGTATCATTCTTAGTAAATTTTATCAGAGAGGTTAATTTGAATAATATTTCACCAGCTACGACATGCTTTTAGATGATGTGCCTATGTATAAAAGTTTAAATCTGTATACTAACTCAAGAGATATTGAGAAAGTAAAGCAGTACTTTCAGTATATTAGAGAAATTGATGTCCTCTGATTTCTTAAGGAAATAATCACATGTAAGTTGACTAGACCTGAAAAGGACTTGAGAAGTAATTTATTGAAGAATTAGAAGAAAGAAGGGAAGGGATTGAGTTAAAGGCAAGGAGAGGAATTAAGGGGATTGGGAAAAGAAAGAAGAAAGATTGACATCTTTTGGAATACATCCAAAGTTAAATTTGGATTGGTAATGAGAGGAAAAACTCTGTTTTATGAGGAGAAAAGAAAAGTTTAGACATCAGCAGCTGGTGGGTTTGAGTGCATTTGTACATTGAGTGCATTTGTACAGAAATTTGAAGTTACAAGTGAACAGATATTTGGCGGAAAATATTATTTTCAACTTCCTGTAAATTGGATAATCGAACAGAGACTGATGGAAGAGCCAAGCGTGGTCCTAAGATTGGAAACCTGTTTACTTGAAGATTAGAAAGCTATCTACTTTGGTTGATCGCCTTGCAACAAATAGCACAGGAGCCTTTACTCCTGTTAACCCTGAGCTTGTGGCAATAATGGTAATAGCTTTACAGAGCAGGCTTGCTTTACTCGCTAAAGAGGCCAGAGTCTGTCGCTTGTTATGCATCTAACAGTGCTGCTTGTTTATGCCTAACAAGAGTAGCACAATTAATACGTTTGTGACTAATATTATTGAGGTTTCTAAAAGACCTGAAGGATTTGGAGGAGACAGGAGCTTAGGAAGCAATGGAGAAAGGATGTTATGCAGTTGGTAGGAGGCTTAGAGGTATTTATGGTAAAATAGTATTGCCATTTCTGTGATATGCTTATTTTCTTTCAATAAGGGAAACCAAACTAAAGACTGCAAATGGAAAGGGAAGAACATTCGGTCACCCGAACGTATGGCCGGGTGCCTCGATCCCCTGGGAAACCTTTGCGGGCGGGGGGCGTGTCCTGGCCGGTATGCCCATAGCGGCGTGGTTGGAGCACACCCCCGCCTCCTAAAAGGGTTGTCCTAAACACCCGCCTGGAAGTCCGTGCTCCTCTGGGCGGGATGGGGTCGCTGCCCCGCCTTCCCGCTGCTGGATGAAAGGCGCGGGAATCCAGGGAAGCGTCCTCTTGTTCCTGCGCTCTGAAGGCTGCACCACTCGTCGCTCGTGAGCCCTCAAGGGAACAAGCTGCAGTTTTTGAACGTGTAATCGTTGTTTTTTCTGTTTCAGTCATCAAGGCGTAGCTGGAGTCCGAGTCACTACTGGAGAACAGGCAGAGATAAAACAAAACGCGGACATGCCTGGTAAGAAGACTGGAAAGAGCTCCGAGATGGAACGAATGCTGCGCACACTGGTGAACCAAGTGTCGGCGATGGACAGGAAGTTCGGTAAAGTAGACCAGCTGGGTTGCGGCTTTGCGGCCCTCAGGAAACAAGTTGAGGCCCAAGCAGGGCCCTCAGGGCGACCTAAGAGGATCATGGGGCCTGCTTTGCCAAACATTACCCCAGGGGGGGGATAAGGGGAAAAAGAAGAAGGGGAAAGCGGGTCCTAGCGAGGCCCCAGTCCCGATGGAGGTCCCGCCGGTCCCAGTAGCACCAGCGTCCAGCCCGGTACCCACACCGGATGGGGGATTGCCGATCCCTGTGGTTATCACTCCGCTGGATAACGACCAAATGCCTCCCGAACTAGCGATTCAGTTGGCAGCCGTGTTACCTTGGTTGAAGAAGGGAGTGGGGGGATCCGCGGCTATGGAAGACCCAGCCGAAGAAGCTAGGCAGATTATCGAGCAGCTCAGGCAGACAAGGGGCGCTGGGGCAGCGAATGTGCCTCCTATTTCTCCGCAGGTGGTGAATCCGGCCGCGGTCGAGAATCGGAATAAATCGACGGACACGACCGGAGGTACATCAGAAACCAGTAAGAGATCGCTCCCAATAATGGGGGAGGGCGCTGTACCCTCAAGGCGGGAATGCTTGGCACAACATGTTCCTATAGCAACAAAGGAGATGGTGTGGGGAAACAAATATATCAATATGTTTTCATTGTTGACAGACAATCGTGAGTTAGAATATGCCAAAACTCAGAAGGATTTATGGCACCCCAGTGTATGGAGGGCAAAGATGGCTGAATTCAGGGTGGAAGAGTCTATGATGAACTGGATCAGGGCTTTCTCTATTTTTGCAGCGATTGTGGCGGAACGAACGCCGGAACTGTTGGGATACCTTGCTTGCTACCAGAGCAGGATCACGGGCTTCCATGAAAAATATGGAGAAGAATGGAAATGGTATGATGTGGCTTTTAGAAAAGCAAAAGAGTTTAATGAAACACTGACTTGGGATTGTTTGGATACTGTATCTTGGCATGCGCAGTTCCTGCCGGGCGCGGCGGGTGGATCAGGGTCGAATACAAACGGCTCCAGGGCCTTTCAACAGAAACATCCACAGCCCTTTCGACCAACCTATGGGGGAGATACTCCGTCTAGATCGGGCGGGAATGGGAATAAGCGAGGAGTATGTTGGGGTTTTAACAAAGGAACGTGTAGCAGGCCGCAGGGAACATGCAGGTTCAGGCATGCCTGCGCAGCTTGTGGCAACACCTCCCATCCCGAAACGAGCTGCCGATCCAGAGGCAATAATTCTGGAGGAAAAGGGGGTACCAAGCAGGATTGACACGGTGCCTCGGAGGTCCAGGCAATCGCTCGTGGATATTCTGGCTTTGACTCCCTGGCTGAACAAATACCCTGATCATGTGTCCGCTGGGATCCTGCGAGATGGCTACTCATATGGCTTCAGGATCCCGGCGGGTAATTTTCGGGGGGCCCCCTCATTCAAAAACCAACTGTCTGTTAAGCACAACCCGGCAGTGGCCGCCACAAAAATCGCAAAGGAGGTTCGCCTGGGGCGGGTTGCAGGACCGTTCGGTGAACCACCAACGGCCAATTTTGTGTGTTCCCCATTAGGGGTAGTTCCCAAGAAGGAGCCGGGGGAATTCAGGCTCATTCATAATTTATCTGCACCAAGGGGGGCTTCCGTTAATGAGGCGATCGATGCAGACATTTGCAGTGTGAGGTACGCATCATTCGATGACACAGTGGTAATGTTGAATCGCCTAGGCCCCGGTGCATTGTTAGCAAAATCGGATATTGAATCCGCATTTAGGTTGCTTCCGGTACATCCCCAGGATCATCACTTGTTGGGTTTTGCATTTCAGGGGAAGTACTACATGGATATGTGCATGCCGATGGGTTGTTCAATTTCATGTGCCTATTTTGAAATGTTTAGCTCATTTTTGGAGTGGGTATTCTCGAAGGCCTCAGGGCACCAACATGTGATGCATTATCTCGATGATGTCCTGTTTCTCGGCCCAGCGGGCTCTCGTGACTGTGCACGGGCATTGCAAGATTTCTGCGTGCTCATGCGGGGTTTCGGGGTACCGTTGGCGCCAGGTAAAACGGTGGGTCCAACTACCTCTCTGGAGTTTCTGGGTATCGAACTAGACTCCGTGGAGGGTTGCTTCCGCTTGCCGGCGGAGAAGATCGCCAAATTCAGGGCCTCCTTGTTGCAATGTCTCCGGAACGACAAAGTCACACTGCACCAATTACAGCAAACAGTGGGTCAGCATAACTTTGCATTGAGGGTTATGCCGATGGCTCGCCCTTTCTCACGATCCATTGCCCAGGCCATGGTTGGCCTCAAGGAAGGGCACCATCGCACGAGACTGTCGGCAGAGGTTCGCCAGGACATGCTCATTTGGCTGGCATTCTTGGCGGATTTCAATGGCCGAGTAGTCTGGAGCAAAGCCCCGGCCTCGTCAGCAGAATTAGGTTTATGGACCGACTCTGCGGGCAGTGTTGGGTTTGGCGCGATCCTTGGTAACCGTTGGTCAGCCCAGAAGTGGCCTGCATGGTGGGAAAGAAGCGGTTTGACGAGCAACATTGGTTTTCTAGAGCTATTCCCCATCTGGGTAGCGCTGTCGGCATGGCCAGAAGAGTTCCGAAACCGCTCTGTGGTATTTTATTCTGATAACATGACTGTGGTTGAGTGCATTAACCAGCAGGCAGCACGCTGCAAGTGGATATTGCGATTGTTGAAAGAAATTGTGTTGAAATGCTTGAGACTAAATGTACAATTCAGGGCAAAACATGTGCCGGGAGTACTGAATAATGCAGCTGATGCGCTCTCTCGTTTCAAAATGCAGGCTTTCAGGGATTGTTTACCCTCAGCGGAGCAGCGCCATTTCCCCAAGCACTATGGCAAATCGGCGCCCAGGAGTACAAAACCTCGTGGCAGCCAGTTTAGTGCCCAGGACAAGGAAAGCTTATAAAGGGGCGTTCCACTCGTACTGCCCCTTTTTGGGCCCTGCATGGGAGCATAGATGGGGTCAGGAGGGGTCCTTTACAAAATTTTTATTTAGTGGCACTTCATGAGGAGGGCCGGTCGGTGGCAACCGCCAGTCGGTATAAGGCCGCCATATCGTTCATGGCTCAGCTCCAAGGGATCAGGGACCCAATGGATTCCTTTATAGTCAGGAAGGCGCTGCGCGGCTGGCGGCGCCTAGAGGGTCGCAAAAAGGATACTAGGCACCCGATAGGATTTGACAGATTGACCTCCTTGTTGGCTAAACTGGAGGAAACATGCTCCTCACCTACTGAGGTCATCCTATTCCGGGCAGCATTTGCGTTGGCGTTCTATGGGGCCCTGCGGGTAAGAGAACTAGTGGCTGCCAACAAAAGGGATACTGAAGGGGGTCTGCACAGGGACCACACGCAAGTAAGGGGGGATTCCCTGCTGATCACGATAGCCAGGTCAAAGACAGACCAGGAGGCCCAGGGGAGTAGCATTGTGCTGCAGCGCGCTCCAGGTAGTCCCTGTTGTCCAGTGAGGCATGTTGAGGCCTACCTAAAACAAAGGTTGGCAACGTGGGGGGGGGCCTTACTGCGACATGCTGACGGCACCCTGTTAACAAAGTTTCAGTTCCACAGGGTGCTGGCAATCACGATTGCAGCTGCGGGCTTGAACCCGAGTGATTTTGGGAGTCATTCATTCAGGATAGGGGCCGCTACAGAGGCAACGGCGAGGGGTCTGCAGGCAGACAATGTTAAACAATTAGGCCGCTGGTCTTCGAATTGTTTCAAACGTTACGTGCGGCTGCACATGTTGTAAGTTACTGAAGAAGTGCACTCACGCTTGTTGTCTTTTGTTTGGATTACAGTTTCACGGGCCTGTGATGCAGGGCGGAAATTGGGACCGGCCCAGTATCAGCTAACCACAACTTCAGGAAGGGGATTGTCCACAACTGCGTTGAACCATTCGGTAAAGAGGGTCAACAATAAAATGGAGAAATTGTTTCGTTCTGCTCATCTTCAAAGCATACCTCATGGGTGCATGTGGGGGGATCACTGTTATTCAGATGATGGGGTACACCTGTCCAGGGTGGGGAATGACTTATTTATAGGAGACATGATAGCTTGGCTAGTGGGATTGAGAAGACATGACCTATAGGAGGTGTGGGGGGGCCAGATAGTCGGTCAACTATCTTCCTGTGGCGGTAAGGTCATGATCGGTGATCAGTGATTTCAAGGTCCCTAGGGGGGGCGCCACCCATTATGGATGGGAGCGCCCGGGGGGAGGCGGCCATTGGCCCCTCCCATGGGGGGCGGCACCCATTACGGATGGGATCGCCCAGGGGTAGACGGCCATAGGCCCCTCCCAGGGGGAGACGGCTATATGCCCCTCCCACGAATTTCCCGTGGGGCCGGATATCCGCTCCGGCGGAAGAGAGTGCGGGGAAAGGGGGGGAGCCTACTCTGTCCTTCTTACGGATACCCCGCACGGGAACTCGGACGACCTTAAGATGGCGCTGAGTGAAAGGGGGCCCCCACGACAAGGGAAGTTACAGTTGGCTACGAGGGTAAAGTCCTCTGCACATGCGCCACTCACACGTGAGGGCGGAAATTTGGTGATAGGGACCTGATACCGGTTAAGACCTTGCTGTTGGCCCCTAACGATAGGATGTACAAATTCGTATGCAATGCATTATGTCATGATGTTAGACTCGGTTAGGAAATCTTTGTATTAGAGATTTGTTAAGGTTAGCCTGAATACCTGTCTTCATCAAATGTAATGAAAGTTGAATTTGTACATGATACATGAAACGTTTTTAATTTAAAGTTTTACATTTTGTTTCATATTTTAAGAAATACGGCCGGGGGGGGGGGGTCGTGAGGCCCCCCTGCCTTCCAAAAGTTCAAACTGTGTCTGTCTCCTACCATTGGGATTGGTGGTGGAAGGGGTGGCGGGCATCCCGGTCCATATGGAAAGGGGAGACCATTCGATCACCCCGAACGTATGGCCGGGTGCCCCGATCCCCCGGGAAACCTTTGCGGGCGGGGGGCGTGTCCTGGCCGGTATGCCCATATTGGCGTGGTTGGAGCACGCCCCCGCCGCCTAAAAGGGTTGTCCTAAACACCCGCCCGGAAGTCCGTGCACCTCTGGGCGGGATGGGGTCGCTGCCCCGCCTTCCCGCTGCTGGATAAAAGCTGCGGGAATCCAGGGAAGCATCCTCTTGTTCCTACGCTCTGAAGGCTGCACCACTCGTCGCTCGTGAGCCCTCAAGGGAACAAGCTGCAGTTTTTGACCCACCCACCAGCCCCTGTTGCGGAAGTTTGGGAGTAAACAAAGTTCTAAGTCGCAATTTGATTGTAATGAATAAACGTCTTGTTGGAATTGTTGCTCTCATCTTAAGTCGATGCCAAGAGTATGCATGCAACTGAATACTTGCTTATAGGCCTTTTTTCCTTTGTAGAAATGTAATGGAATGTATGCAATAAAGAACGGTCTCTGCTATAGGACCTTTTCTCCTTTGTAGCAATGTTTATAGTTCAGTGGATATACCTAGCTGTAATTTAAGATTAAGCATTAGTTTTTTCCCCCTAGTAGGTAACTAACTGTCGTATTTATTTAGTCTTCGGTCGGGCGGTAAGGTCATGATCGGTGAGCAGTGATTTCAAGGTCCCTAGGGGGGGCGCCACCCATTATGGATGGGAGCGCCCGGGGGGAGGCGGCCATTGGCCCCTCCCATGGGGGGGCGGCACCCATTACGGATGGGATCGCCCAGGGGGAGACGGCCATAGGCCCCTCCCAGGGGGAGATGGCTATATGCCCCTCCCATGAATTTCCCGGGGGCCGGATATCCGATCCGGCGGAAGAGAGCACGGGAACTCGGACGACCTTAAGATGGCGCCGAGTGCAAGGGGGCCCCCACGACAAGGGAAGTTACAGTTGGCTAAGAGGGTAAAGTCCTCTGCGCATACGCCACTCAAACGTGAGGGCGGAAATTTGGTGATAGGGACCTGACACCCAGTGGCGGCTGGTGGAATTTGAAACTGGTGAGGCGTATGCAGATTGAATAAAAGTATGTGAGCGAGCCCGATGGCAATAAGGGGGGCTCGGGGGAATTTTTTTTGTAAATTGGCATCTGTTTGGTGAGATTGTCAGCACTATTTCTGTGATAAATGGACTAAAAATTCAGTATTTCTAGGCATTCATAAATGAAAACTTACACATTATATCAGAGAATTTCTGGGTTGCCAAGTCACAAACACCTACAGGCCCTGCACATTTGTTAACTTGCAGAGGCGTTGAGACAGACGCACTGACACACACCACTGTCAGACCACTAACACATGCAGGCTTGTGTAAGGAGAATTACACAAATCAACATTCAGACACACAGGTTCAGAAGATACAGAAAAATTGTGCAAGTACAGAAGAGGAAAATAAAATATAAGAAACACCAACCTGAAGGAATCACAGTCTTGCAAACATTACACCACAGGGATATCCTAGCGACAACTACCTGTTTGACATGCAGAGCTCCTTTAAAACACATTTGCGTAAAACAAGCACTGGCGTCTCGCAAAGCCAATATGCCTGGCATGCATTTTGAGCCTCAAATAATACATTAAACCCTGCTGCAGTGTAAAATCAAACAAAACGATCTGTATGCAGTGTATCTAGGAGATAAAACATCATTAGTAACGATTCAGAATAGTTTTTGAGAAAATCTTGCAATTGAAAGCGATAATATCTTCCTGAAACACATACAAGCACTAGTGAGACACTGTTTTGCCCCGCGACTCACCAGCCTCTTGGAGATCAGCTGAGCTGGGGTGCTCGCAATTCAGCTAAAGAAAATGGGGAACCCACTCACCACGAGAAGTTCGAGCCAGGGACTTGGCCACAGGGGTCATTGAGTCCAGGGTCAAGAAGGTGGAGAGGCCGAAGAGCTACAGGTGCGAAGGTAGCCCGAGGGTCAAATGGGGTCTGGGGGTCCGGGGATACACCGGTGTGCAGGTCTGTAAGACACTGCTCAGGCATGACGCGCCAGTTTTCCAAAGAAGCCACTCGCTGCGTCAGAGCAGAAACATGTCAAATATTCATCTGATGTACACACTAGAAGAGATGGAGCTGGCCAACTCTTAAAGCAACACCACAGCCTGTAATTCACAACCAAGGGGTTCTGCACTTTTCAAAGTCACGAATCTGTTTCAAAATGCTTAGCAATTGCGCATATTTCCTCCTGAAATACTTGGCATGTACCATGTTGTGTTTCTCCAAAATCCCCCGGCCTCTCCCCCAAAAAATAATATTTTATTGCACTCTGTACAACGTAGTTCAATGCGTTTTCTGAGCTATATCCTGAAAATAAATCTGAAATCCTTTAGAAATTTAGCGCTGAAACAGCAAACTTTCGACGGAGTACAATGATTCTTTTGAGTGTCGAACACATGCTTTTATACACAACTAACTCCAAAAAAAGTCACTCTGGCCACAACACAGGCTTTTCTTTTTAAACTTAGCAGAGGCCAAACATTGAATGGGTATGAATTCGGACCTCTACTCTCACCATTAGGGCCAGTTAGTTACACTTTGCAAGAATGTCAGAGATACTTAAGAGTGCTCAACGTCCGCACCCTCAGCACTTTGCATGCAAACCAAAATTCACGCACTACATTGTACCTAGTACATAAAGCAAATGCAATCTGTAGAGGGCACCGTGTAGGAAACCCACACCCTTCCTTGCAGTGGTGCCGTTCACTCCAGGCCGGCAGCTATGGAATGGGCTCTGAAACCAAACGATACTCATCCCTACGCCTTCATACTCGTGACCCTGTGAAGAAGCAAGGATATCGTTGGGTCTCTCGCCCATATAGCAGGGGCTTGGGGTGATTTTAGAACAACCTCCACTGCTTGGCTGAAACAGGAGCGCTGCAAAGCCGAGCTCCTGAGCCATCCCATTTTCCAGGTTATCGACTGCGTGCACAGTGCAATCAAGAATTCTAGGAAATGCAGAGAGTAATAAATCTTGAGGGGCCCTTGGAGCACACATGCAGCTGAAAAACAGGGCTCACATTCTACAAAATCACCGACATTGCGCAATTTTCACATGCCAGGAAATGAGCACTATCCAAGTGCGTTTGTCTTTGCAAGTTGTTTTCGGAAAGCCTTATATTAAAACACCACTACAAATATAGAGCACTTAGAAGACACACCAGGAAAGCAGTGCACGCCGCTTTCTACTGACCACATTGTTAATTTACCCCGATGTCAGCCTCGTTGTAAAGTGTCACGGAAGAGTCCTTTATTGTTTGCTTTAAGGAGTTACTAGCAAAAGCCACCCGAACTATACATGTGAGTGCAGCATTACTTTAATAATGTGTATTACATGAATACCATCCTTCCCGACCCGCGACTTCCTGTTCACTGCATTTCCACACCATGTCAGCCACCCCAGAATTCATAGGGGGGCACGGGTTTGATGAACCCCGAGTTCTCACAAACTGCGCTTCAAAGATTAAATTAAAAAAACACAGCCCGCTCTCCTGCAGCGACAACGTGGACACCAGCCCCTCCCCCCCCCACCGCAGGGCCCTGACCACGCCATCGGTCTGCACGTCTTCAGTGCACAGCCCAAATCTACGATTTTCCCTCTAACTTTGCAGTATGCTATCATCCCACATTTTTTTTTAAATTAATGTTCTTGTAGTCACTATGATGTGTTGCAGCGTCTACTCTCAATGACGTTTTCTTTGACAGATTTCATTATTGTAGGTTGTCAATTGCTATATGTGTCACCAAATGGAAATTGCTTCTCCAGTGTTTTTATCACTTTTAAGAACGCGGTTATGGCTCCCAGACTACTTGACCGGTGGGCAGTTGCGGCCGGCATGACTTGGAGCCTGGAGGTACGTGGGGGGAGGTATTAAATTAACCAGGTTAATTTAATTAATAAAACTTACCAGGCCAGGCATCTCCTCCGGTCCCGCGTCGCATCACGTTGGCTCTGCAATGGTGGAACTAACTTCTCCCCGCTCTTTTCTTTTGCCGCTCAACAGGAAACTAACTGCCAATAGAGCACGCACGGCGGTAACTCAGCCAATCCTGGCGCAGCATAACATTGCCACCGCGCCAGGATTGGTTAAAGTGCAGGGCTAATACTGCCCATTTTGAGACCCGGCTCCCCCGGGTCTCTGCCTGTGTTCGTGATAGAGGTGGAGGAGGAGGGAAGGGGCTACTGCGTGTGTGCGCATGCGTGGGCAAGTCCAAAAAATGACTTGTCCTAAATGCGCACACACTGCTGCTGCCCTCCCTGCCACGCTGTGCTATGCTATCTGCCACTGCCAGCCGCATGCCACTCACTGCTACAGGCCCGCCCCCCACCCTTCCGCGATCGCATGACTACAGAGTGATGACTCACTCACTCCGATTCTCCGAAAAAAACTATGACTGCTGCGCTCGTAATTTTAATTATTGCCGGTATGCGCAGACAGTGTCAGACAGTGATGTGACGGTCGTCCATGGCTAGTGGGGCAACGCCCTAACGCCCCCAATGGACGAACCGCCACTGCTGACACCGGTTAAGACCTTGCCGTTGGCCCCTAACGATAGGATGTACAAATTTGTATGCAATGCATTATGTCATGATGTTAGACTCGGTTAGGAAATCTTTGTATTAGAGATTTGTTAAGGTTAGCCTGAATACCTGTCTTCATCAAATGTAATGAAAGTTGAATTTGTACATGATACATGAAACGTTTTTAAATTAAAGTTTTAAATTTTGTTTCATATTTTAATAAATACGGCCGGGGGGGTCGTGAGGCCCCCCTGCCTTCCAAAAGTTCAAACTGTGTCTGTCTCCTACCATTGGGATCAGTGGTGGAAGGGGTGGCGGGCATCCCGGTCCATATGGCGAGTCCAAATGTAAGCATACTGCATCCAATGGGAGAAACAGAAAGAGAGAAGAGCTAAAGCTTGAGGAGTTGCAGAGACATATTTATGACAAATAGAGGGACTTAGAGGAGTATAGACATAAAATGCAAAAGTCAACAACTGTTATATAAATGGCGATTTCAAAGGGATTTATGGATGTAGTGTGATGACTGCCAGACTCATCAGTGGGTTAATTGATGGGACTTTTTCTTTATTGAAGGCTTTAAACAAATATTTACATTAATCTGCAACAAGCACATGTATTTATTGTGTGATATTGATAATGTCATCATAGTTGATGTAGGCCTCAATTTAAAAAGGTGACTATTTAGTCGCCATGTTTACTGACAGTCGGGTAATTTTTTTTCTCTTTCCTGTTACAGGAGCCAAGATGTACGAGCCAACATTAACTAAGTGTATCTGTTGTTTAGTTCTCATATGAATGTTTAACTGTGTATGTTCCTTGGAGAGCAAAATAATCAGTGACCACGTGGGAACAAGTACATCCTGTTCAAATTGTATAATTTCACGGTAGATATTGAGCTGAATATCATGTGGTAGAGACTCCATTGTGTGTGAATCGTGGAACAGTACTGGGGTAACATTATTGTACTGTACTCGATCCTGATTCGTTCCCTTGCTAAAAATGCTGTGGAGTTGTATTGTTAAACGAATGAGCTACAGAGCCTGTTAGGAGATGCCTACCTTGCTCTCTTTAGAGATTACTAGCAGCCCGTCCCGACGTTGTCCGGGTATGAATTGCTGCCGGCCAGTAGTATATTGTTTGGTAGGATTTCTTTTTGATAACATTTCTTATCTGTGACAGGCCTGTGAAACGCTCCGATTCACAGTGCACTGCTGATACACTTAAGAGTGCGCGTTCAGTAGTGTGTGAACTCGAGTTTCCCTACTTTATTTTTCCTTGCAATATTATATAGCGCGAACTCGACAACATGGCACTAGCACAATTTACATTACAGAAGAACACATTCATTTGTGGTAGGCACGGGGAGACACAGCGATTTGCCTGGAATCACAGGATGTTTAGCTGATGCCGAGATTCGAACATAGCTCCCCAGCTCTAAAGTTCGCAATTCTAGAACTTGTGGCGGCAGGTGTGTCTAAAAGTGTATGCCGGTGCTGGCCATCAATGAGAGAGGCCTGTGCATTTTTCAAATGGGTGGTGAAAAAATATGAGTATGTTACTGGAGATGTGGGCCGCCGTGCCACCAATGTACTTACCGGGGGAGGGTAAAGACCCATTATTCCGCAACTTTCTTTCCGCATACCATCACTCCGCATACTTTCATTACGAAAGTACCATGACTCCGCAATGCCATTATAACGCATGGCATTACATTTTATATGCTTTTACCACGCATACATTTACAACAAAATTCGTTGTAAATGCCTGAATGGTAAAAGCATGTGTTTTTTTAATGTTTGGATAAGGTAAGTATGGTTATAGGGGTATATGTTTTGGGGTGTTTGGGTTTTTTATGGGTTCAGATACAGTTTTGGGTTATGGGGTACAGGGGTAGTATTAGGGTTTAGGGATAGGTATGGGTTTGGGGTACAGTGGTATTTTTAGGGTTCAGGGCTAGGTTTGGGTTTTGGGGTACAGGGGTATTTTTAGGGTTCAGGGGTAGGTTTGGGTTTTGAGGTACAGGGGTATTTATAGGGTTCAGGGCTAGGTTTGGGTTTGGGGTACAGGGTATATTTATAGGGTTAAGATGGGCTAGTGTTTAAGGGTGTTAGGGTATTTTAAGGAGTAAGGGTGGGTTATGATTATGGGGTGCAGGGGTATTTAAAGGGAGCAGGGTGGGATTAGCACACGATATGAGACATGACATGAAGGGCGGAACGTACCACACGCCCCAAGCGTTTGTCACGCCCCCAGCACACACCCACAGCACAACGCAGACACGCCCACAAGGGACTACTTTGCTTGCACAGTTCTTTTACCTTTTAAATGTGTATGGTGGGCGTCTGCATAGCCTATGTCCTTCTGCTGCAACTGCCCTTTCCAACGCAGTATTGGGTGTTGTGATTGGTGCTGTGGTCCCTGAGATTACCCGCCTCAAATGTTTGGGCTCTCTCTTTATTATATTAGTATGGATGGGCCTAATTTATGAGGCTGTGCGTCACTTTTACGCTGCTGGTGCACAAGTGGCGTAAAAAATGTGCCTTGTTGCGTCATATTTACAAAGTGACGCATCTAGGTAGATGCGTCACTTTGAAAACCCCTGCGCCACATTATACCTGCGCCAGGTATAATGTATGCAAGGGGGGCGTATTGACGCAAGAAAGGGTCATGGAAGTGACGCAGTGAAATCTATGAGATTTCACTGCACCACTTCTAGGACTCAAATGCGTCAAAATCTTACGCCTGCCTCATAGCAGGCGTAAGACTGATGCAGGCCCTTTTACATGGGGCTTGCCCCATGTGAAAGGACACATTGCTAGAGTTGCATCACTTTTGTGACACACTCCAGCAATGCGTCCCTTTTGCATCTACAGATACGTCAGAAATACTGACGTATCTGTAACTCCTTCCGACATGATGCGTCATACTGTAAATATGACGCATCATTGGTGTCGCAAGGAGGGCGCAATGAAAAGTGACGCATCGCTGTTTTCACGCAGCGATGCATCACTTTTCATAAATGAGTCCCTATGTATTTTCTTCTCACCCAAAAGAGTTAGACACCTGCACAAATACTTTACCCACTTGCTTGGCTGAATTGTTATTTGACCCTGCCTTTAGAGGCTCTCTTTCGGAGTTTAGCGAAACAGAAAATTCACTTCATAGGAAACTGAATCTGCTCTGATTTACTTTATGACAACTTTAAAATAGTTTGCCTTTGTTGTTATGATTTTGAATTGTTTTGAATGGTATTTAATAGTGCATTAATGGATTGGTTACTGATTTACAACTAATATGATGATTTGAGTTTGTAACTTTGCTAATCTGCTAATAAACCTTCATGGTTTGGCAAATATAATACTACATTGTTGTGGGGCCAAATGTGCTTCATGATATTTAAAATCAGAAAAGAAACAAGGGAACCCTTAGAGTCAGAAGGGGCCAAGGGTGAATCAATATAAATGGCAATCTATAAAAATAGCCACAATATTTCAGTCAAGATTGGGTCTATTCGTGTCTAAATGGATGATTTAGGAAATGTATTAGCACACACTTAAATCAAGATAATAGTCCTGATGATGATCCCATAACCATGTTGGGGGTCAAAACATCGTCGACACCTGCATCTTAACTCTAAACTGTAATATTGAGAATTTTGTGGAGTATAAGATGTTTTGTGATTGTGACTTCTGTTAAATTGGTATTCGCACTAAGAAAGTCACTTTTAAGTCACCTACCTGCGGTAAGGAAATTGGCTGCTTTCTCAATACCCTGTTACGTCCTGCTCACTAATTGTTTATGTATTGTCTTGATTTAATTGTGTGTTGATAAATTTCCTAAATTGTCCAATTAGACACGAATAGACCCAATCTTGACTGAAATATTGTGGCTATTTATAATGATTCACCATGTAAGGGAGCACTGTCTCTTAATAATAATGATATTTAAATGCATTGATTTGTTGTGTTAAAACCTAATGGCCAGATGTAGGTCAGCAAATACCGGTCGGTAACGGCCGATTTCGGCCGTTACCGACCTGTATTTGCTAATGAGATGTAGGGGCCTTAAAATATACAGAATCGGTATATTTACCGATTCTGTAAATTTACAGGTTCTGTAAAATACCGAATCGGTAAATTTACCGAATCGGTAAATACAGATGTAGGTGGCACTGGAAACAGTGCCACAGGCCATTACCGATTCGTTATTTACCATGTAATACTATTACATGGTAAATAACAAATTCCAGTGTACATGCACATCTGTGCATGTACACCTGTGCCATGTGGCACACAGACATGCCCTAAGGGCATGTATGTGTGTCACATGGCACACAAGCCAGTAACAGGGGTGCAACAGGGTGTCAAAGTGACACCCTGTCCCCCTTGTAAAATCGGTAATTTTACCGATTCGGTAATTACTGAATCAGTATTTGCTATTGAATCCTATGGGCTTCAAGGCCCATAGGAATCAATGGCAAATACCGATTCGGTAATTACCGAATCAGTAATTACCGAATCTTACCGATTCGATATTTTTACCGAATTTTTTACCTACATAGCAATTACCGAATAGTAAATACCGAAGCGGTAAAATTCGGTATTTACCATTCGGTAATTTGCTATTACCTACATCTAGGTCCAAGTCAGCAACTAAAGGT
The DNA here is from genome assembly GCF_964263255.1 of Lissotriton vulgaris. Lineage (NCBI taxonomy): Eukaryota > Metazoa > Chordata > Amphibia > Caudata > Salamandridae > Lissotriton > Lissotriton vulgaris. The sequence continues at coordinate 1,403,232,326 of NC_141685.1, read as the reverse complement.
CCATCCACTTAGGTGCAGCCTGTACTTGAGTTTGCACCAGAAATTAGGACAGTGCAAAGCACTGCAACAGATAGAGGTAAGTAAGGTTGAATGGATGGATGGATGGCAGAGGGGCGGACAAATGGTTGGACTGAAAAATTGATGGGTGGCAGGGTGGATGAATGGAATTTGTGTGGGGGCTAGTGAGATCAGTAGTGCTGAGAACGAAGGATGGTTTCAGCAGCATCATAAGTAGAGAAGATTAGACTAGTTTAGACTAGATAAATGTACTTTTATTTGATTTAGTTTAAATCATAAAAGGGGGGCACAACCACCAATATACACAATGTGTAAGGACGATTATAGAATCCACTCAGAAGGTGGTAGTGATCCCTAAAGTGATGGGGAGCACACAGTGTTGTTTAAATACCCCTCACACACCAACAGGCCCCTTGGTGTCATGCTTTATCATCGGGGCCTTCGCATCCCTCTACGGCATGGGTACTCACAAACTTTCTCTCGGGGGCCAAATTTACAGTTTGGTTTGTGTCCGAGGGCCGCATCGGTGGGGGGCGGGGTCAGTGGGGGAGGGGCGGGGCTAGAGCAACAACATAAAACTGACCATGAGGTTGATCACAGGTCCCTGCAGCGGACGCCTTCGTCCACTGAGCTGTCATGGCATACACACATCTCTCTCTCTCTTTCTCTCTCGGTTTCCCTCCCTCTCTATAGCTCTCTTTCCCTTTCTCTAGCTCTCTCTCCCTCTCGCTTGTCTTTCTCTGTCTCACTCCCTCTCTCTCACTCCCACTCTCTCTCACTCCCTCTCTCTCTCCCTCTCCCTCCCTCTCACCCTCCGTCTCACTCGCTTTCACTCCCTTTCCATCCCTCTCCCTCCATTTCCCTCCCTCTCACTCCCTCTCCATCTCCCTCCATTTCCCTCCCTCTCCCTTCCTTTCACTCCCTCTCCGTCTCCCTCCCTTTCCCTCCCTCTCACTCCCTCTCTTTCCCTCCCTCCCTCTCCCTCCCTTTCCTTCCCTCTCCCTCCCTTTCCCTCCCTTTCCCTCCATCTCACTCCCCATCAGTCTCCCTCCCTTTCCCTCAATCTCACTCCCCATCAGTCTCCCTCCCGTTCCCTACATGTCATTCCCCATCAGTCTCTCTCCCTTTCCCTCCCTCTCTCTCCCTCTCTGTCTCCCTCCCTTTCCGTCTCCCTCCCTTTCCCTCCCTCTCCCTCCCTCTCTATCTCCACCTCACTCCCTCCCCCTCCCTGTCCGTCTCACTCCCTGTCTGTCTCTTACTCCCTCCCTCTCACTCTCTCCCTCCCACTCTCTCCCACTCACTCACTCCCTCCCACTCACTCCCTCCGACTCCCTCCCTCCCTCCCACACCCTCCTTCCCTCCCTCCCACTCCCTCCCACTCCCTCCCTCTCACTAACTCCCTCCCACTCACTCACTCCCTCCCTCTCACTCTCTCACTCACCCCCTCCCACCCACTCACTCACTCCCACTCACTCACTCCCACTCACTCACTCACTCCCACTCCCTCCCTCTCACTCCCACTCCCTCCCACTCCCACCCCTCCCTCTCACTCCCACCCCCACTCTCTCCCTCCCTCCCTCTCACTCACTCCCTCTCACTCACTCACTCACTCCATCCCACTCAATCCCTCCCTCTCACTCCCTCCCTCCCTCCCTCCCTCTCACTCCCTCACTCCCTCTCCCACTCACTCACTCTCTCTCACTCACTCTCTCCCTCTCACTCACTCACTCCCTCTCACTCACTCACTCCCTCTCACTCACTAACTCACTCCCTCTCACTCACTCCCTCCTCACTCACTCACTCCCTCCCTCTCACTCCCTCCCTCCCTCCCACTTCTTCCCTCTCATTCCCTCCCCCCTCCCTCCCTCTCACTCACTTACTCCCTCTCACTCACTCACTCCTCCCTCTCACTCACTCCCCCCCTCCCTCTCACTCACTCCCTCTCACTCACTCACTCACTCACTCTCTCTCACTCACTCACTCCCTCCCTCTCACTCCCTCCTTTTCACTCACTCACTCCCTCTCTCTCACTCTCTCCCTCCCTCCCACTCCTTCCCTCTCACTCACTTACTCCCTCCCTCCCTCTCACTCCCTCTCACTCACTCTCTCCCTCTCACTCCCTCTCCGTCCCCCTCCCCCTCCCTTTCCCTCCCACTCCCTCTGTCATCTCACCCTGCCTGTGTGCCAGCTGGGGCGCACACAACTCACAGCCGCACCCGAGCACTTAACAGGCCATTTGCATGTTAATGTGGCCTTTGTATTTCACCTCTTCTTAGGCCCCTGCAGCTTTACTCTGGCCATTGCTTGGATCGCCCGGCCGGCAGCTCCCACAGAGCAGCAGAGTCTCTCGCGCTGCTGCAGACACTTACAAAAAAAAACGTTAAACACAGGTATGATGTCTCGAGGGTCCGCGGGCCGCCAGGAAAGGCTTGCCGGGCCGCCACAGGCCCGCGGGCCGTACTATGAGTACCCCTGCTCTACGGGATGCGGCGTGCTGCGACTCACGGATACGTAGGAGCACTGATAGTGAACTATGTGTTTTGTGTGTGTGAGAGGGAGTGTGAGTCGCGGCTCACACATCGTCGGAGCCGCGTTAAGGGGATGGCAGTCTACTAGGTCGTGCAGTAACCGTTGCTATATTGAGCAGTGAGGAAGGAACCCCCAATACCACGCTTAGGCTCATGAGGTCAGACAACCTTGATCCATAAGTTCTTCAAACGCCAATTGGGCGCAACAGAGCTTATCCATACTTCTACACCTATAGGTACATTTCACCTAGTGTTTTTTGTAAAATACACTTTTACATTCCACACCCATGTGAGTAAGGTGAGGATAATCGTGCATATCCTCGTCCTGAAGAAGGAGTCGCTGTACTTTGAAACATGTCGACACACTTTTAGAGGTTGATATACCCTAATACGTATAACTGACAACCTCATCTTGCACCCCTTTTAACAATACCAGCCGAGGACATAATAAATATTTTTTCCCACGAGCCAGGTATTTTTTAACCTTCACTTTTTCACCTCACCACTCATACTCCCTCTCACACACACAAAACACATAGTTCACTATCAGTGCTCCTACGTATCCGTGAGTCGCAGCACGCCGCATCCCGTAGAGGGATGCGAAGGCCCCGATGATGATGCATGACATGTGTGAAGGGTATTTAAACAACACTGTGTGCTCCCCATCACTTTAGGGATCACTACCACCTTCTGAGTGGATTCTATTTTGTTTAAACAAATTGCCAGGGGAGGCTGAATCCACTTCTTCCTCTCCCTCACTCCTTTTGTTGTATTCATAAGGACGATTATATCCATGCATTAATTAACATAAATCTCATCAAATTTACTAAAATATTATATCAATGCATTAGTTAAGTTGAGTCTCATTAAAATTTGCAGTAAAACATAATCATCAATCTCATCAAATATACTAAAATGATTATATCAATACATTAATTAACATGAGTTTCATTAAAATTTACAATAAAATAAGTTTAAAGGATAGAAGTGGTTTGTTGATCTAAAAGAAGACTAGTACCATAGATCGAATCGAGTGAAACCAGGATAAAGTGCTGTAAACTAATAGTCTACAATAAAAAAAATGCTCAATTATACTTTGAACTACTACCGTTGTTGATTTCCTAATATTTCGCAGGGTGGAGTATATGGGGTTGTAATAAATGGACTTCAAATTCTTAGTCACACTTTATCTCCTTGTATTCCCAGTTAGTTCTAACTGGCAGTCCCTCTTTTCCAGTTCTTTTGCTGCGATAGTCAAAAACGTTATTGCCTTGCACGCCAGTTTTACTGTTGAGCCTCCTAGGCATTTGATTACAGCAGTTCTGCAGGTGCTTATTTGTTCTTTGTTCAATAGTGGCCGTAGAAGGGTTTTCCGTATGTGTAATAATGCCGGACAAATACATAGTAGGTGGAGTACTGACTCTTCTCCTTGGCCACACAGGCGGTAATCCATTGTGGTCCAAGCCCATTTCCATTTTGGAGTGAGTAGAGTAGAGAACAAACCAGGTATCAGAACAAATCACAGAGATCAGCTGTTGGGAAAGCAAGAGTACCTGAAATGTGCTGAATGCACGTAGAAAGGGTCAATGAGGATCAGAAGAAAGGCATCTTTATTTCATAGTAGTAGCCAAGAAGTAGAGGTGGAAACAGGCTGAGGAGAAGCACAGTGGCTGCTGCAGTAAGCAGGTAGGTTCATGAAGAGCCGGTGCAAAAAGTACACAAACTACAGTTCTAAGTCATTGCATCACAAATGCTTTCTTTTTGCCTGGTGCACCTAGATAGCCACTGTGTAAGGAAGAGAGAAAGGTTAGTACAAACCATGAAGGGTTGGTGAAGCAGCATTCCATCATGAAGCATTGCTAGAGTTTGGGCAGCACTGTAGTGCAGCCAGCTAGCAAAAACTGCCTTTCCACCATGCTCATGCATTCAGAGTTCCATCGGAGGAATCTCTATGCCCTGCTTTCATCAAGATCCTCTGCAACAAAATATGACACCAAGCATTTTACATGGGCGCTATTTTATCTTGATGTAGGCGGAAAGTGATTCATCCGACAGCATTCCATATCCGCCCTTTAAATAGGGCAGACCACAAGACATTTATGATTGCCACTTACATATCATTGGCGGTAAATAACCAGGGGTACAATTTCTAAGATTTCTTTTTTTTTTTTGTTCTGTTTTTGTCCTCATCTTGCGATTACTGTATGCTTGTGGAGTGTCAGGTGTCTGCCTCATTATTCTTTTCCGACACTGCCCCTTGTTCTCTCTTGGCTGGGGAGTTTTGACTTCAAGGTGGTATGGTATGAGGAGTTTCCTTTACTCGTTGCATATCGAAGCTTCTGGCTTGGATCGGGGGAGGAGCTAGCCAACTTGGCTACTCAGCAAGTACCATACTTGTCTACCAGAAGATATATCGCTTTAATCATTGGACTTAAGTTTAGATCTTATTTGGGTTAACAAAGGTTTCAAAACTATCCCAAAACTTAAATCTTTTGCTCACATTTCTTAGCTTATCAAGTTTATTGATTCTTATTGCCGAGTTCAGCCATTCTGTATGAGTAGGGCTAGTGGCTCCTATCCATTTAATACAGATTTCTCTCCTTGCGAGTACTATCAAAACAAAAAGGAGATTTTCCTGCTCCTTGGTAAGCCCCCCTTCATTACTTGAGTCTAATATCCCGAAAAGAATAAGTATAATACTCACAGTTAGTTGTTTGGACAGGATAGTACTCAGGGTCTTACCGACTTGATCCCAAAACTCTTTCAGTTGAGGACAGTTTTTAAACATATGAATATCGTCTGATTTTTCCTCGCCACATTTTGGGCATTTCTTTATTCCAGCGTTTTTAAATTTGGAGAGTTTTTTTGGCGTCCAATAAGCCCTGTGAATAGTATACAAATGATTCCTCTTCAGAGCGGCAGATTTCAAGTTAGACCAGCATTTATCTACTGATTTTTCCCAGATTAAGTCCAGATCTGTGGTTACAATATCTTTCCCCCATATTTGGGTTTCCATGTTGTTATTTGTATCATTGGCCATTATCAGAGCCCAATACCACTTTGCTACTTCCTTAGGTAGTCGCGCTGTATTAATCATGTCGTCTTCCAGTTTTTCGTTACCATTGATATTAGGCAGAGTTCTAGACCAGCTTTGCATTTGGTAATATTTAAATTTAGATAAAGTATTATTTGACATTTCTTGTAGTTCTATCCATGTTTTTAAGTTTGAACCATTTAGGATTTGTCCCCAATATACGATGTCCGCACTTTTTAATGCCAATGCAAGAGTGTCTTTTAAGCATTCTGGGGTTTCTAACAATTTCTAAGATTTCACACAATATAGAGTACTAATGGACGTTGCTGCGCTACATTGCAGGAAGCAAGCTGAATTGTGCCTTATTTGCAAAATATAGCACAGACCAGCTCTCTCCTGGTGCTGGCATTCTTGTGACTGCCTACTGCCAACACAGGCACCCTTGCAACATGCACCAGGTTGCCTGAATTTAGGGCAGGATTGTTTTTTGTGCTGGAATGGATACCTTCCTGCACAAAAACAATCCTTAGCGGCTTAGTCCTCTTTCTATGTGTGCTGCCGAATTCAGCACACATGGAAAGTGGCAATAATGACATATATTGTCTTTAGTAAATCTGGGATTTCGTCAAATTCCATGAGTGGATGCATGAGAATGCCCGCTCAAAACACCCCTTGCATCGCTTTGTAAATCCTATTTGTGTTGCCTTGCAACTACATGCATCGCACAAGGACAAAGAAAGACTTTAGTAAATCTGCCCCCCAGAGTTTAGTGCATATATCTTTTACCGCCGTATTCTAAAAGCAGAATTGTGAAAATGGCCAGGACTGAACTGGGAATGCAAAAACAACCCTGGCAAAAATGCTCAAACCAACCCTGCTCCCTTCGTCTCCTTGAGCAATCTCTTGCCTTCCATCCACCTAAACTTTCTCTCTTTCTCTCCTCACTCTATTCCTCTCTGATCACTTCTTTCTACCATACCCCTCCCTCCTATTCTCTTTCAAAGCCTCATTGTGTCTAATACAATTAACATAGGGTGCTGGGGAAAGTGACAGAGGCACCAGGAGTGACCCCAGGCTTTCAATCCTTCTGAGGAAATGTTTAGTGGAATAAAAGGCCTGTCCAGCTCTGGGAATGGCCTGTGTGACAAGTTAAGCATATATTAGCTGTGCACTTTGCTGTGGTGATGCTGTGCTGTTTTTTTCTGCTGTATGGTTGTGCGTTTTGGTGTTAAACAGAAGAGAGAGAAGGAAATGTCCACCCAGTGAGAGAAATGGACTTTGTGTAACCAGGAAATAAGGGTTTAAATGCAGGCTTCACTGATTGATCGAACTGTGTGATCCTATGCAAAGCACCTTTTTTGCTTACCTGTACCACAGGGTTGTGACAGGTCTTGATGCACAGAATTCATTACACAAAATTAACAATTTTTCCACAGTGTGATGGCTCTCAGTGTGTAAGGACTTTAATACTGTATCAGGTTGGATCTGGGTGGGAAGGTGCTAGAGAATTCAATTAGAGTTCAACTGTATTGTTGTCTAGGGACACCACTGGTAAAAGGGTCAGACTGGAATAAAAAATAGGCTGGGTTAACCAGGATAAAAGTGGCCCCCAATTGTGAATTAGATAGCCAACAAAAAGTGGCCAGTTTTGAACTTGTAAAGACTCACTGTATACGTGTTTTTCAAGGTATGAGCTGTTGCATAAATTTGAGCTTGCAGCAAGCAACGTTTGTTTTATTATCCAGGAAATCAACCATAAAAACCACCCAAGAATCCTAAAATATAGGAGTATGAACATCCATAAAACGGCTCATGCACTGATCTGTCAGACCAGACCACCGGGCAGTGCCTGATTGCCCTGTAGATTACATATATTGACTCATTCATAACCTTGTAACTCCTCAAAACCTAGGTATCCCATCTCATAGCTTTCCTCAAAAATGTGTCTGTTATGTTGGGCACAATTTCAGCAACCCATGATAACTTTTCTCTGTTCTACATTACTTTAGCTCTGAAACGAATGAAGGGCTAAACCCAGAAACACGTGTCCGCAGATAACAGCACTACCTGTAGCAACTTTGGTGAAGAACTATAGCAACTTTGAAAGTAAGTGTACTGCATTTACCAGGATGCAATGGGGAGAACTGTGCAGGGATGAGAAGCAGTGTGCTACCTCCCCCCTTGAGCTCAATTAGGATACCTGCCTTTAATTTTCAGGTCACATTTGTTTCTCTTTGTGAAAATCAAGACCAAAAATGATGTTTTTCAAAACTGGTGGTGAATATATTTGTTGTCAGAAAAACTAAACGCATACTAAGCAACAGTATATCCAACGGAGTGCCATTGTTTACTATATACTGCCTGCAGCATGCCCAGCTTGTGTTTGACCACCTTGTTTGCTTAAATAGAGCCCACAATTAGTTTAAGGGTTGATCATCTCCACTTGCATTTCTTATTCAGCCAACTCATCCACATTCACAAATAACTCTTGGGTTTTGCTGCATTTCTACTCTCACCTAGATAGAAATCTAGGGGCATATTACCAACAACTAGCGATAATTATCGCTATGTTGGCTTAGCGGGAATATTCCTATTGCCGCCCTTCACCTGTTTTTATCGCTGAGATACCTTGCTATTATCAAGGTTTATCTCAGAAGCGATAAAAAACGGGCGAAATGCGTGAATATCGCTGTCAATACAGCGATATTCAGGCATTACCGTGACAATGCTCTTAGCCGTGTTATGGAGATATTCGCGCTAATCAATTTTATGTAATGTTTTTTTATAATTGTAATCCTTTTTAAAATGGTTGTTAAAATGTAATATATCATGTATCTTTTATGGTCTCATAGACCGAAATAAAGAATTTTTGGATTGGATTGGATTTATTCGCGCTTAGCGCAAATATTTCCAGAACTAAGCCATTGTTGGTAATAGGAGATAGCGATATTAGCAACTGTTTCCAGTCGCTAACATCTTGGCACGCCCACTTTGCATTTCATTAGCGATAATTATCGGGCCCCAAGATGATCGCTATCGCCTACTAGCTGTCGCTAACTGGTGTTAGCGACAGCTTGGTAATTGGGCGATCAAATTATCGCCGCTTTAGCGGGAAAAAGTCCAACTAAAGCGGCGATAATGGCCCTTGGTAATATGCCCCCTAGACTTCCTTTTCTCAATCATGTCCTATCAGTGGGCCAAAATCTAACAGCATGATCTGTAACTGCGTCATTGATTTTTACCAAGCACTTATGTTAATATTTGCTTTTTTTCTTCCGAATGGATGCGTATTTTATCCACGCAGTCCCTATTTTTTTGAAACATCAATCTCTGTATCCTTAATTTTTCTCCTTGATGATTTTCCACATTTCCTCTTTATCTTCTCTTTCAATCTCCATTAAACCATCGATAATTTGTTCCCTCCCTTTTTTTAATTGTTACTGATCCTTCTAAACGATGCATTAGAACCTCATAGTTTTCTTCTGCCCCACATGTCCATTTCGTTTATTGTTCCACGTTTGCTGTTGCTTTAATTTGTCCTACCTTTTCCAGAAGATCACATTAGTTTTAGGTCTAGCCTACCAGACAGCATAAGCTGTCTGGTTGCTAAAGACCTATTGTGCACTTTGAATGGGCTTACCAGCTCGTCCACTGCTTTTTGCTGGCTGGATTTATTATCAGACTTGCTTCTTATTCAATTGCTTGCCTCCTCCCCCCCCCCCCCCCCCCGACCATAGCCTCTTCACAATCTGGTTGGTAGGCTGACAAGTATCTTTCCACTGCTCACTTTTAGGGAGCTTCCTTTTTCTTTTTCATTAAGCACTCCTTGAGATTACATGTATTTTTTGCTCTCTCTCTTGAGGGACGCTTCCAACATCAAATCCCTGCCCCAGTCCTATCCGTGTTGCTTCCCCTTCCTATCTCGTCAGTTATCCTCACTGTGCTCTGGGTACTTTGTGCCTTTTTTCTGCCTGAAGATAGGGAGCTCATAGGATCTCCCCCTCACACATTCTTTGGAAAAGGGAACTTTCTGTTGTTTTCTTTGCAGTGCCTTTCTTTTCATAAAATAGTCAACATGCGACCTGTTCTAAATTGCTGTGCTGTGCTGAAATGTCATTTATTTTGTATCTTCCTCTGAAGGTGTGTTGTAACTGTATCAACTTTTGTAACACGTCAAGGGACGTTCCTGCTCCTGCGACTGAAGAGTCCATTGTATTTAATATGTGCAAAGATGTAATGTTTTTAGGTTAAGGTTAAGACATCTCTAGCATTGCTGCAACTAATGTGTCATGTGTTCAATAAAATCTATTGGTTGATGCTGTTATTACTTCATTTCACATCATGTCATGAGGGTGACCTCTGTTTGAAAACCTATAAAAAGTACATTTTCTGTGAAGTATACCCAAGTTTTCCTTCAATTGTTCGGAGGGAGACTTTGTATTTGTCCTTTTGCTGACTCTACACTAGATTTGTTGTCTTGACTTAGGATCTTTATTGATGCTGATTTGAATTGTCTAACTCAATGTCCTGTCTGCTTTCTGTCCTGATTCCTAATTGTGAACACATCTTCATGGCTTGGACTTTAAATTTTTTATGGTGTAGGTTTCCTCTATTTGGCTTGGGCTCTCATCTTTTGGAACTAACTTGGCCCGGTCCATCCAATCAGCCCTTTGGTAATGTATTAATGCAAATCTCAGACACTGTCATTATTTAAGTGGTGTAATTAAACCTCAGTCCCTCCCCCCAGCAAGGTACAACAATGGGGGCCTCATACATCACACTACGGTTCTACCCAGCTTGGGGAAGCAGATGCCAGAAGCAGCTTAGCCGCACCTCACCAGACACTCCAGAAGAAAGCCCCAGCTGTCGTGTATGATCATTTGCTCCACTCCTGCCTCTGAAGTTTGTTCCTGGTATCAAAACGTTGTCGGTTTTTTTCTGCTTATTTTCTTTAACAATTTTAGATATGCATATCATAAAATTGAAATGTGAGCTCACACACTTCTGAGCTGCATACAAATGCAATTACTGATGACAGCATGAACACATTCTTTTCACAAAGTGGTTTAAAAAGGAATGGGGAGCAAACTAGCAGCTGTGCCTGGTAGTCTGTCTGTTTGTTCATAAAATATCTTACCTCTTTGCATATTGTTTATACATTTTAGTTTACATACCGTCATGACACCCTGAGGGAGCTTCTGTGCTCTGTATACTGTATAATGAGACAGAGCTGTTGCAATTGAAACAACATTATTACAATGTTATAAAGTGTATTTTTCTGGCTTAGAGTTAACTAGGCCTCAATGTGATCTTGTTCAAAATGGATGCCATATCAGGATGTTAATTCTATTGTTATATTTCTTGCCTGATATTCTTCTGCTTGAGCTTACTAGGGATAGCATTTAGTTACATTCTTTAAGGTTCTTCCTCCTTGCACACTGCATTGTATTCATTCACAATAGTTCTCTGTTGTTTATTTAATTAGTTTGTTCTAACACATCAGGATGATATTAGGTCAGAAGGGGTGAATCCATATTAATATGGTGAGTTAGTGCTAGGATGGCCCATTATTATTCATTCACAATAGTTCTCTGTTGTTTATTTAATTAGTTTGTTCTAACACATCAGGATGATATTAGGTCAGAAGGGGTGAATCCATATTAAAATGGTGAGTTAGTGCTAGGATGGCCCATTATTGTGATGTTTTAAAATGATAAAATATGATTTGTTGGAGCAATGATCTTACTATACTTACTATACTGACTTTGCAATATTATTCATTTCTATGCAAGTAAATTGTATATAAACTTTTAAATTTTAAAGTGGAGGCCAAGAAGGGCAATCTTTATGGCGGTGCCACTGGTGCCACTGCACCGGATGCCAAGCTCAAAGGGCACTCAATTTTGAAATATCTTATAGGATTAGAAGCACCTACTGGAGATTTTTATGTGTGGCCAGCAATTTTCAGGTAATAAATAACATAAAACTTTGGTGATTAATGTATTTATTGGAGAGATCTGAGTTTTCTCAATTTGCAGTTTTGACTCAACATAAAGTAGTGCAGAGGCAAAGCAAGTGTAACATGTAGATCACAGAATTGTATTTTATCACAAAGAATGCAAATTTCATCACAAGTTGTTGACTCAGCATTTCGATGGTATTAAAATTGATGAAATTAGCATTTTTTGTAATAATATGGTCATTGTTAGGTCTGGTACTATATAGAACAGAGCAGTTCTTTTTTTTAATAAGAAATACGTGTCATGTAATCTTGGGATAATTGGGTGATGATATTTTTCCTGGTGTGGCCGTGCACTAGATTGAGTCCTGGAAGGGTTAGTAAGAAACAAGCACCAATATAATGTGGAAAATAATATTGTGACAATTACACATTTAAACTCACAGCGCAGTGGTGTAAAAAGCGATATGAAGATATATTTATCTTGACTGCGAGCAGCAAGAAATGAGGGCTGTTCACTGTCAAGATAAGTGTCATAGGCAATATTGTATCCTGATTGGTGGCCATTTTGGAATACAGTTGTGTCCCTTTTGGCTGTTGTCCCTAAGCCTCTTGGGGGTAGTAGTTTTGTATTGTAGTTCTTGACTGCTGCTGTTTAAAATAAAGCAAATTAAGAAGGCATAATAGGACCCTCCGTGACTTGCCGAAAAATGTCAGTTCCAAGTACATAAAAGATGCATCAGGGGGTTTAGCTTTCACTGTAGTACTGTAAATGGTCTGACTTCAGGATCGCATCAAAAACATGTGGCAAAAATTCTAGTTTCTGGGGCTTGGTTTGAAATCCCCCTGTGGATGTGAATTATTTACATCCCATGAAACCATGAAATAAAAGACTCCATCCCGAAATTAATCTTCTGTTCCCGCCTCCGCCATATTGGAAAGTGGCTTTTGTTGAAGTTTTTGTTGCTCCCACAGGCACTGAAAGTGGAAACCTGACAAATAATATGCTGAATGCAGTGGTTCAAAGTCGGCACCATGGTCACTATAAGGAAACAGTAGGGCAAGGAAATATTAAGATAATAAGCTGGAATGTAGCTGGCCTCAACAGTAAGAGAGACGACATAAGTTGGATAAGGATGATAGCCAAATATGATATTATATGTCTACAGGAAACATGGGAGGTAACCGCAACCTCCCTGGAATGCTTCAGAGCATTTCATACCCCATCAGTGCCACCCAGAATCGCAAGGGCAAGAGGAGGCATTTTAACATTAGTGGTGAATACGCTCCCCAATTTATGTTTTAAAATTTTATAATGAGTCACCCAACTTCCACTTTTTGATATGTGAAGATAGAAGAGAGGGGGACTTCTTCATCATAAGTTATTTTAATAATAATTTTGAGGGGAACATGGATTCTGCAGTCAATTATATGGAATGGGAGATTAATGAGGCTACTTCCCAACATAATAGAGTGGTGCACTTTATTCTTTTGTGCAATTTTAATGTTAGAAATGGCACCATTTTGTGGAAACAAGTCTGCAGGGTTATCCTTTGTGAAGGTGATCCAGTTGTCCACTTTATTCATAATACCTATAGAAACGCACTAAATAGAATTCTAACTATACTGGATTTGAGAATATGTTATAATATAAATACAGTGACAGGGGATTTGAATAAGACATTTGAGAGTGCCGGGAGGGTGTCTACAATTGATATTATAATTAGTTCTGAAATTTTGACTAAATTCAGAGATAATGCTAACATCACTTGCAATCTGAAAGGGGTGCCCATAAAGAATGAAATAAGAACCACAAAACTGGTACCGGCAAAAAAAAATGTCTATGCACTAAAATGGGACAGAGTGAATAGACAAGACATTCTGACAATAGTAATCACCGATAAATAACGAGAGGTCATGATATGCCTTGATTATAACATCAGTATGGGGGGAATGGTGGAAGCTTTTGATGAAGTTCTAAAAGAGATTAAAAAACTGCTGACTCGACCACGCAGAAGTAAAGAAACACTGATAGTGCATTGGTTTGATGCAACATCTACCAAAATGTCTTCTAATCTTTGAAGAGCATTGCACGAGGACCCTAGGGATGTCAACCAAATTTGGGTCCTCCGTGCCAGAGATAAAGAGGCGAGGTAAACATGCCTAAGGACCCTAGAGAGAAAGCTTGGGGTGACTTAAGGATCGCAATAGAGAATAAAGACACCAGTGAGTTCTGGAAAGTGTTCAATGCCCCGTTTCTAAAAGATGACAGGGCCCCACACTAGATGCACACGTAGAGGAGGAGGGATGGGTCAAACAGGAGGACCTGGCTTGGCAGTTCGTTCTGGACTGTTCCCATGAGGCACAGGGTCAAGACTGATTTGCATATGGCTTGGTCCAAACTGGGGTGGTGTAGTGGGTAAAAGAACGATGGCTTTAACCCAGATCTCTTGACAGGGGGAGAATGTTTGAATCATTCAGCATTTCGTCCATCATTTGTTGCTGTCAAACATTTTGGGGAAATCATTGTAAAGGCCAATGAACCCTCAATTGCGAAGCTTAACACCTGGGATGAAAATAATTTGCTGCCAACCATTGAAGTATGGGAAGTAGTGCAAGCCTTGGATCAGACATGCCGGTTGAAGGCCCCTGGACCTAATGGTGTCCCAACTGACATTTTCATAGAGGCTAAAGTTCTGTGTGGACCTATATTGACAAATGTATTTAATGCAGTAGCATAATTGGGTCAGTTTAGTTCATGGAAACACTTTATTATAGTCCTAATATATAAAAAGGGCAATAGATTGGACCCAAAAAACTATAGGCCCATATCCCTAACTGATGGAACAGCAAAATTGATTGGTAACATTATTATTAAACAGATTAGAGGAAAGGGCAAGTGAAAAAAGATCCTTTCTGAGGCCCAGAATGGCTTCAGGAAGGGTAAGGGAACAATTAATCAGTGTTTATCCAAGATAATCTGTAAATATACGATGGCACAAAAAGGGTTGGCTATGCATGGCCTTCATGGATCTATCGGCTGCATATGAGTGTGAGGTTCTCAGCAAATTATGGGCTCACATGGAGGGTATGGGTGTTGACCCTGCCATTATTATCTTCATAAGGCAGCTATATCTTGGTGCAAATACATGTGTTCAGTATGGCAGAGAGGGGGAGTGCACAAAACCTTAACATTTATAGAGGCGTGAGACAGGGGTGCATCCTTGATCCATTTATTTTCTCACTCTATGCTAAAATGCTGGACGGGTTACTGAGAGAGACAGCTAAGGACATCCCATTTGTCGAGACATCCCGCTTCTAAGCAGATGATGCAGTGCTTCTGTCCAGAACGCCTTCCTAATTATATCCCCCACAGTGAATTAGGCCTCTCATACCTTGAGGACCATATTAAACTGGCCCCATTACTATTATGGCTCTCGGTTTGGAAAAGAGTAAGGGTTACCCTGAATCAAGCAGTGTTTGGAGATTGATAAACAATGGATCATACCTATAAGACACCATCACTGAATTACGTGAAAACCACCTTTTCCGCTCTGGGTCTTCAAAATCTGTTTGACTCCCCATCTTCGTGCACACACTTCTCGAAGGCCAATTTAAGAAAGATATTTTTAACAAAAGTCTTAGAAGATAGAGCAGAGAAAAATAAAGATACAAGCACAGTAGCTATGTACCTCACACTGCCCCTTAAGAACATGGTAACTCTGGCTTATTTGACCTCTGTATTGAACTTCCTGCATAGATATATACTGACAAGATTTCACCTAAACTATGTTCCACTCATGCTTGGCTTTCCTAAAAACTTACATTCTATGACGGACTTACCATCTTGCCCATGTGATGGGAAGGTGGCACAATCTAACTCGCGATTTCTATTTTTTTGCTCCTTTTATACCCACAGAGGAAAGATTTTATTGTACTCCTTTTATGAAAGTACAGTCCTGGGCACTATGGCCTGGCTCTTGTTTTTTTTTCTTAAAGTGAAAACCCATCTGTATGTTATGCCCTTGCATCCTTTTTATGGGCAGTAATGAAACATAGACGTTTGCATATGAGATGTGAGGCCATGCGCTAAGAGAAGGAATTGAGATGTTTCACAATGATGAGAGATGTATAGCGAGCTGAAAGGGGAATATTGTAATATTTATATAACTCTTCTAGTTTTTAAGCGATTTGATGAATATGATGTAATTTGACTAATGAAATAATGTTTACCCTTTTAACTGGTTTAAATGTAATATTTAAAAAATATTTATTGTAATTTAAATGTTTGATACTCTGTGGTTTATGAACTTTCATGCATTGGAAATTAATGCGAAATGAAGTATTAATTGTTGAATGCAGTCCCGGGCCCAGAAGCAGAAAATGGACAGAACAACGCGTCACATATTTCATTTGCAGTACAATTTTGTGTCAGTAATTGTCACATCTGAATACTGTCTACAATATGTGCAGCAAAGACTTAAAGATAAGGCTTTGTTGGATGATCTTTAGTACCATGGCTACGATTGGTTTTGTGTTAAGCTGCATAGTTGGGTATTGGACATGGAGTTCAGTATGGTGCACCAGGTCAATTAACCAAACGTAGTGGTGTACATTATGTAATGTGAAACATAACTTCAAGTTTCCCAGGTCCTTGAGTGATGTGCTGCTCCAGGCCAGGTTTTCTTTTAATTCTGGGACGTGTAGTCCTTTTTTATAATGGCATAAACGTTAATACAAGTCCCAGAATTCAAAGAAAAAAACCTGGACTGGAGCAGCACATCACATGGACCTGGAAAGCTTGGCAGACCTGACTGCTAGTTAGGCAGTTTATTTGCTGTTAAAATGGAGGCCAACTAGACATAAAAAGAGTGCAGGGAGGATTACAATGACTAACCCAAAAGAGATTTCTTAGGCCCAAAATCATTTGTTGCTGTGTGGCTTTTCTAGCCAGCCTCTGCCAGCCTCTGACGTATGTTTGTGGTAGGTTCCTGGCAGGTGGTGCCCTGGACGTGACCAGATTCATAGAAGATTCCAGTGGTCAATAATGGACAGACTGATTGTCAGCCTTTTCTAGTGTCTTTTGGTCCTTCTAAACTGGACTACGAGCATTGGTGGCATGTGTAGAATGTACTGCCACTATAGTTCACTTTCTGTGTAATATAGATACCTGATATTTTTAGTGACGGCTGGTTTAGAAAATAAAGGAAATAAAGAAATGAGATGTAAATTGGTTAAGGTATATCCCTGGGATCATAGTAACCACATGTATTCTTTAGGACTATAACTAGATTATGTTGCTTTCTAAATTGTGAAAAGAGACACTGGGCTCTCTCTGTCTCTTTCTTTCTCTCTCACACACACCACAGGACCCCGACAGAGATGCTGCCATTGTATTACTAATTTCTACTTAGCTATAGCTATAGCACTCTGAACTGGATCCTCCTTGACCTCTCAGCAGCCTTTGACACCGTATCTCATAACACCATGATCAAAAGACTGCATCACATTGGTATCAACAGAAGAACACAGACGGTCTGCCTACCGTTGTTCACCTCCAAACCCAAGAACATCATCTGAGGAATTTCTCAAGGCTCCTCCCTCAGCCCCAACCTTTTCAACTGCTACATGACCCCCTTGGCCAATATCGTCAGACCCCATGGACTAAACATTATATCCTACACAGAAAACACCCAGCTCATCCTCTCACTCTCAGAAGATCTCACCAATACGAGAACACACTCTACACTGATACTCCTGCAGAGACTCCAGACCACACAGAATTCCGCTGCCTGAGTCATCCTCGACCTCCCCAGGCCACCCCTTCTCAGAAAACTCCACTGGCTCCCTACACAGAAGCAAAGTCAATTCAAGCTGATGATCCACGCCTACAAGGCGCCTCACAAACAAGGACCAGCCTACATCAACCACCACCTGAATTTTCACCAACCTACCACACAACCATGCTTTGCCTCTCTTTCACTTGCCGACACCCCCGCATCCACCGAAGTAACAGCGGAGGAGGCTCTTTCTTCTATCTAATGGCAAAACACCGGAAAGACCTCCCTCTGCAGCTATGGACCTCCACCTCTCTACTGGAATTCCGGAGAGCACTCAAGCCCTGGCTGTTTGACTGAGTCACTTGAACCCTCATGACGCTCAAGTGCCTCAATATGTTCGCGTGTGATTAGTCACGCTATAAAAATCCACTGATTGATTGATTGATTGAACCATGGTGCTGCTTCTTTGCACACCCCCCATCACAGGTGAATGATTTGGAAAGATCTGCTTTAACCTTTATATTTGCCTTACAATGGGGAAAGTACAGGAGCTTGAGAGAGGCCACATAAAAAGAAGCAAGAGGTTTGTTGCTTACATCAAGGTCCCATACCTTCATCAGTATAAAAAATTAGGCCACAGTTAATTATGGAGCTGAATAATGACAAAGTTAAACATAAAATAGTAACATTCTAATAATCACCAAAACGCATTGTAAACCCCAAATGAAACGTACACACTGCCAGAACCATACATGGGCCACTTAATTTAAATGAATACAAAACTCCCTTAATATTACTTTTTAGGTCTCACCTATAGACTACTGTACAGGTATGTTGTCGAAAATCTAATAACAATATAGATTCAGTGGGATTTTGGTCAGTGCCTTGATCACGATTGCATGACTTTATAGTCTACCTCAGTTCCATGCTCCCAATTAAATGGATTTCCTCCCTATTCTTTTTGTCCCACCCTTGAAGCACTTCTGCGTCATCCATTTGACTGGAAGTCATTTTGCAGCTAACACCAGGAAAATTTGTTTTGTTATTTTATGGGTTTCATGGAAGTGCATGTCTATAGTTGCTTTCACCCAAGCCCCTTCCGTTGGTCCCCCTCATATCACTGGTCTCACTTCTTCTTGTTGATTGTTCCCTATCCCTCTTAACTGTTCTGTTTGCTCCATTAAGAATCATGCTGTGAGCTTGGGCTGCATTTGTAGATTGTGCTGGATGCACGGTGTTGTAGAATGTGTTTCATACTATTGTACTGTGAAAAACGTTGAACTGTTTGGTGCCTCCACTGTTTCTGGGACTGTGTGATTTCTGCTGCAGCTGCTCTCTTTAGGCATCACACTGCTATGGTACCAAAACCAAAACAACACCTTGCAGACAGATTATCAAGATATTCAAAATGAGGTGATGAGAGGAAAAAGCAAGAATGCATAAACAAACTATCACACACTGTTCAAATAATCAAGCAAAAACTTGTAGCAAACAAAATCCATCAAGCATAGTGACAGTCAATTCCCCCCAAAAAGATAAACATCAAACAAAGATTCCCGAATAAATTGGAAGCAAGGGTGAAAAAGAAAGAACCACAAGAGTTGCAAGGAACTCATTTTCACCCTCACCCTTTATAGTACTAGTACTATTAGTGTATTTGGTAACCTCACACCCAAAACAAGCAGAGCTTTCACTGGAGGAGGTGTGGCCTAGTGGCTACAGCTGCTGCTCATTTAACTGGGGAGACAGGTTTGAATATTGACAAATCTCTCTGTGCTGAACAAAAGGTGTAACAGTGTGTGTCTGTTGTGAATCGCCCTTATGGGGTTGGGAAAGGTTTCCCCTGTGGGTTTGGGCAAGGTTTTCCCTATGGTAAACAGACAAAAACAAAACAAGGATTTTGACTGTAACCCAAGCTCTAATCTCAGCCTCCAAGAATTAAGGATAACACCTTAACCTTTGATGTCAAAAATAAGTACCCATCTAATGGCTGAAATGCAGAGTGTGAAACTTGAAAATGTGGGATCAATTCCAGCTTTGGTACTTGACCTGAATTGCCTGATCCCAGGCCTATACTTTATTTCACTGAGCCTCCTTTTTGTTCTCTCTCATATACGAGTTCTCCTTCAAAACATGATGTCAGGATGTGCGTTGTGCAAAAACCTCTATTGCATTTGATGTATACATTTCAATAAGAATGTAGACCACATATATGCTACACATGACCTCTGAAATGCCTTTCTGTTTACTAAAAGCATTGTAATCAGGTTCGGGCAGGAATGTTTCACAGATCATGTTTGAAAAAATATCACTTCTAGTAAATATTTTTCAGTGGCGAGATATAATCTGAATTACTAGGATAAAATAGATCCCCATGCAAAAGAAATACACTTTTGTAAAGTGAAGATACCTTATATTCCAACATAATGTTTGTGACACAATTAACATGCCAAATATTTCAAGACTCTGCTTGTGCTCTGGCTCTTAGAGTTGGATCCGATTGTTGGCTTGGCTCTGGTTCAGCTCTCCCTGATAAATTGTTGGCTACCCGAAACTCAATCCCACCAAAACAGAATCCCTGCTATTTGGCTTAACAACAAGAAGCACAGAGTACAGACTTGACTCAAACTTCTGACCCTGGATTGATTTGATTCCCAACTTTCCCTGAATGCCATTTTACTCAAATTCACCCTGAACACTTACCTCAGCCTCAGGAAACCCACTGCCAGGAAGGCCAGGAATGGTCCCAGCTCACTCTACTCAAATCAAATCAAATCAAGCTTTATTTGGTACATATAGTATAACCATAAAAGCATTCTACATAAAATCAATTCTCCATAGTAACATTGCTTAAAAAAATATTTTCATATTAGCAGTTCAGGGAAAAATGTCCCAAACAAGTGTCTACACGCTATATATTTTCGAGAAGAAAACATTTAAAATGTAATCAGTGCAAAATAAATATATTTGCACTTCCTCACAAGAAACAGTATAGATTAAAATGTATACAACATTTCATAAAAAGGTTACACTCAAGCTACTTCATATTATTATTCTTTCTCCTTAACTCAGTACACATTATAAGGTAATACCAAATACAGTAAACTAATCATTAGATCACATACCTATTCAAGTTCATATGTCAATTTTTCCAGATGCGAAAGATCCTTTCTTCTCTTAATTGCCATTTGGGTAAAAAGAATGACTGCATTGCATGTTGTTACATTTTCAAAGTTACAAATATAATAAAAAGTGGATTTATAAGAATACAATCTATTGTCAATGAATACAAATCGTAAAATTGATTTTTTAATATCCTGATAAAAATTACAAAAATTATAAAATGCAGTGTGGTCTGGGAAGATCTTCCATCACATGGGCAGTTAGGCAGATTAGAACTCCACTTACCCATCATAGGGTAAGCAATCTGGAAGTGTAGGGTGCCCATTCTTAACCTTGATAAATACAATCTCTGTTGCATATTTCTAATAAAAACAAGGTACGTCTGTACTCCCGCTGACAGCGGTCCTTCACAGTAGGATCTAATGCTTGATTTTAATGCTTGATTTTGTGCTCAGTTCAGCATCTCTTATAGATTCCCTGGATATTAATAATCTCCTTTTTAGCCCCCCCTTACTCTAAGTCTGGATAGACTTGGGATCGTAATAGTCAATTGCCACATTGCACTCAGTTAAAAGGCTTTAAATACACTGGAGCCATGGTATTTACCTACATTTATCAAATTTGAGGCAATCCAGAATTATATCTTGCGTAAACTGTGTCTTGTCCTTGATCCAGATTCTATGCCAGAGTGTCAGAGCAGCCATGCTAATTAAATCACTGATATACTGTGTACCTGTCTCCTTATGGACAATATATGAAGAAGTCGAGTTGGGGACAGATAACACCCTTCTTAAAAAATGTATTTTCAAGAATTTGTAGTAGTGAAGTGTTTGCCCTACCACATAGCGCTCCTCCATAGCATGCCCCTGTAATGCACTTACTCCCATATAACCTAAGAATTTCACGCACTGGCTTGTTATATCAATTTTTCTAGAGAATCTGAAGATGGCCTAACTTGATCATATACATTTTAATTTGCATAGGTTAATATGAGTACTCCAGGATCAATTCATGTTAAAAAGTAACCCCACATATGAGAATGAAGTCATTCCTTCAATAGGTGCCCCTTCCACATAATGGCTTCTGCTCTTAGCTTTAGTTTTCCCACAAGTCATAGCTAGTGTTTTACTCAAAATTAATTTTAAATCCTTTCCAGTGATAAAGCTTGTGAAATTATTTATCAGACATTGAAGGCCATTAGCAGTCTTAGCTATTAGCACTGCGTTGTCTGCATATAAGAGTACTGGGGTTACACGTTTACCGAAAGTGTTTAGGCTCTGCAATAAAAGATCAATACTATTAATATATAATGAAAATAAGATGGGCGCAAGGACCCAGACTTATCTAATCCAGCGAGTGACTCTAAAATGTGTGGTACATTCCCCATGTGGGCCAAAGTGTATCTTTGAACTTAAATTCGCATATATCTGTGATAGGTGAACATTTATGTCATGTGGGGCGCCCATCCCTTCCAGCGTTTGGCGTGATTGACTAACTCAAACGCGTTGGTGAAGTCAACAAAACAAAGGTGAAGTTGACCTTCTTTGGCGATGGTATATTTCCCTATTAGCAACTCGAGGTTGGTGCACTGGTCAATCGCTCCAATACCCCTCCTAAATACGTAATTGGGCTTCAGTTAATATATTTTTTTCATTTGCCCAACATTCAAGTCTGTCTAGCATGATTCTGCCCATTGGTGTAGATGTGGAATCGAGAAGGGATATTGGATGGTAGCATTTTGCGTTTCCTCTGTCGCCTTTTTTGAAGATAGGGACCATTATTCTTTCTACCCAGGTTGCAGGTAGAGCCCCTCCAATAATAGTGTTACAAAAGTTAACTAGATTAGGGGATCAGAAGTCCATGTTGAACTTAAAAACATCAGTGGGGACCCCATCTGGTCCCGCGGCCTTACCACTTGCACTCTTCTTTAGAGCAGTTGTAATCTCCGCTGTAGTAATAGATTCCATCCTAACAATATTCAGTAAAATAAGACTAGATAGGGGAGCAATACAACTGTGGTCTATCAATTGTACTACTTTCTCACCCAGTCAATCTATCTCACTACAACTTCGCAGAGGGGCAAACCTGTTTGGCATGGACGGTATCATTTACGTGACCAATCTACTTTGGTAGTCTCTCCCAATTGTGTATAGGGGCTCATTTCCTGGCCTATAAAAAAGCCAAGTGGGACAGCAGTGATAATATTGTCAGGATAATCAGATGTTCAAGTGTATTTTGCTGATATTTCTCTTAACAAAGTGCCCACCACTTCCGGACTATGGAAGTTCACCTCAACACAATTCCTTTCACATGATTTTTTCATTCTACCTACCCATCTCACTCTGCAAGTTATTATCCCTTGATTCTGATGCACCGCTACTCTGGAATTTTTTTCTAAAACCATATCTCCTTTCCCTGAAGTACCAAATCATACATCTACTCACCAGTGGGGCCCATAACACTGCGAGTTACTCACAAAACACTTCCATCCTACTTCATGGATCGGTGAGATTCAAAGGAGAGCTGCTGTATCATAGCGGAGTGTCTACATTAAAACTAAATATTTATACTATTTACACCTGTAGTTTAAATGAGTTTTACCATGGTTTTTATCAACAAGACATTTTATTCAGACACACCACAATTATAGTCGAATCTGCTAGTAAAAAATTAGGCGTAGGAAAATATAAAACCAGCTTAATTCTCCATTTATCTAATTTTTATTGAAAGCAAAATTTAGCATGTCTAACAGTTTATTCGCTTTATTTATTTCTTTATTCAAAAATAACTTTAAAGGATTAAAAGTCTTATCTCAAACAGTTATATTCATTTATTTCCGAGATTCAGTAATAGACATTATTATTTAGATTTCAGAACACAAATATTAGCAAAAGACAGATAGTTCCCAAAATTAATTTTCTCCTAACTTCCCTAACTAATAACCTCATCTAAAGCTCAGTTCTCACTCAAAGAAATGAAACATTTATTCAATAATTCTTACATCTCAGGAAAATCAGCATACCGACAGCATCTCAAGAGGAAATCGAAAAGAGAGTTTTTTCTTAAGAAAAGTCACAACTTTATATACCCTTTTTCACTATCCCTATCTAGTTAAAAAAGTAACTGTCAGTACAGACTCAAGTTCTGATTGGACAATTTGAGGGTGGATGAGCATCTGCTCATCATCCTAATATTCAATTTCCGTAGCATCAGCTGAATTTTAAAGAGTCCTTTGTTTGAGAAGGTCTTTGGCCTAGTCACATCCTCAACTAGTTACTACAGGTTTCTTTCCCACGATCAGTAACTCAAATGCTCATTCTTTTGGTAGTCATCTGGACTTCCAGGGCAAGTTGTCCTTGAACTGCTTTCGTTCAAGCACAGCAGTTCACATTCAATCTCGGCTTTGGGCTGCGCATGCTCAGTTTATCTTCCATTCACAGTTAATAAAGCAGCCATCTTTTTACTAGACCTCACAGGCCAGAATGGGAACTATCATAGAAACAAACTCAAATAAATGTTAATTATTGAAAAATAGCCCTTCGGTTTACCTCCCCCCTACTAAGGATTTTCCCTGTTAGTTGTTACCTAGCAAATAAGCAACACATATGCATGATATACTCACCTAACTCCATGTTTTTGCCATAAAATACATAAACAGAAAGCACATTTATGCCGCTTTTGATTACATTTAAAGCTTTGCATTAATAAACAACATGACGACATTACTAAATTAGTCAGTTACAGTTTTCCATGCAAGCAGATTAATATTCCCACGTGTATTTGTGTGTGCATTCTATACTACGTTGATTAATATACCAAACCACGAAATTAATAAAGGTTACAGTTATGAGGAAATGATTTCACGAGGGATATACAACATTTTGTTTCTTCACCTCGCTCCATCAACTCCCTCCTTTGGTGATCTTATCACCAAATATCTCCTAAAATTGTGAACATTTTTATCCAAACATGTTTCAAGTTCTTCAGATTAATACAGTTTACACTCTAGTTTCTTCTTCTCCGGTTTCTTCAAATACCTTTTCTCGAAATTCTTTCATTTCTATATCATAGTCTTCTCTTTCTCTTTCTCGTTTTTCTTGAATTGCTTTCTTTATTGACTTTCTAGCATTCCTTTGTTTTCTATATATCCAACATAATCTTAAAATCAAAATCACTAATACTATTACTGTTACTGGGATTAGTATCTTACCTATAATTGAACTACCTTTTTCTTGAAACCAATGTTTAAATGCTGAAAGACTTTTACCAAGTCGTTCAAGAACACCATCAACCTCCAGTGGTTCAATTTCCTTATGCAACTCTGTAATGTTGGTAATGTACTTTTCAATATTTTTACTTTTGTTTGGAATGTAGGTACAACAGTGCTGCACCTTCAAAATTCCACATACTCCTTGTTTTGCCATTATTATATCAAGAGCAAGACGATTTTGCATCACCATAGCTCTCATCGCAACCATTTCAGTATTTACCATTAAAAATCCACCTGCTGTGTCTGTTGACAAACAATCTACTATCGTTGAGAATCTTCAAATTCGGTTTGCATTAAAAGATATTCCAACTGCTGGTATCAGTGCTCCAAAAATATCACCTATTATTTCAATTACACTCTCTCTTTTTCTACGACTTAAAGGTTTACCTATCTCATGTATTCCATTAGTACCTCTATCTACATGGAAGACCAGACCTACATAACATGTCCCATACCAATGGTCTGGTAATCTATAATATGCTTTGTTTCCGCAAATAAAATAAATACCAGGGAAAACTGGATCTTTTCCACCTTTAAATCCCCAACCCCCTATTATTCTATAGGTGTCTTTACATTGACTTGCTCCCACAAAATAATTGTCATACATAGTGTTGTCTCTTCTTATACAAATTTTCCCTAACAATGGAGTATCTATACTTATGGCCACATTCACATTTCTATCATCAAGATTTTTATATTCAAATGTCCAATATTTGGATTTCTCATGTTTCACTTTTTTCACAAAATTTTTAAGCAATTCTTCTCTCTTCAACCATATCTAAAAATGCTTTCTCCTCACTTCTCATTTTACATGTCAAATTATTTTTGAAGGCATATTCGTGGTTCAATTCATCCATTTCCAAAAAGTATTCACTTACAATGTCCTCCTTATATCAGGATTTCAGGTTTTGTCTTTACCTTATACCTTTGATCAATTATCACTTTTCTCTGTGATTCTGTTCTTTACTCACTTTTCCCAATTGACTTTGGGCAGTATAAGTTCTCTTGGCTACTGTTTACTTCTTCAATCGGAGGCAAAACAATGTACGACCATTCAGGTGACTTGTATTTCTGATTTGGTCTTCTCACTCTTTTTGGCCTTTGAACAACTTCTATTCTTTTTCCCACCGACTCCTTTTGACTGGTTTTTTTGCCTTGTTAACCAGTTTAAATCTCAGTTGATCATTCTCTTTAGGCCAATTATCTCCTTTACAAACTCTTTTTGTCTTAGGCTCTGTGGTATTATGTTCCACTCTCCAAGCCCTTTTTCTTGAACTCTTCCTCAATGGAGTTTCATCTGCACTGTCGTCAGTTTCACTTTCAGTCTCTTCAACAGTTTCATTTATGACAAACTTTTTGGGGTTTTTTTCTTTTTCAAAGCCGTTTTCTCTTTTGACAGTTCTTTCACTCTGTTAGAAATATCTCCATAGCTGGTGCTTGGAATCTCATCCTTATGGTGAGTTATTTCCTCTTTTCTAGTGTCAGGATTTTGGTTCCTGCTTTCAGAGCTTTCAGACTGTTCTTCAGTATTTTCTTGATCACCGATTTTATTTCCACATTTCTCTGTCTCCTTACTGGTGTCAGTCTCTACCAAATCTCAACTTTCAGATTGATCTTCAGAATTTGGTATTTCAACGATTTCTCCTTCTCCTTCAGACGCAGAGCTATCATCTGATACTTCCAGATGTCGACGTTCTTGTCAAGCTTCAGTATCTGGATTTCTCTCTGGTTCACCTTCAGGATCAGAATCAGTTGTGCTTTCACCTTCTTTGTTTGGATTATCAGGTTCAGGTACACGGATGGTGTGGCTTGCATGCACCCATCTCTTTACTCCGGCACATTTAACTGCAGCGGTGCTGACCAATATGACCTGTCTTGGTCTCTGCTAGCGAGGCACCAAACAGTTTCTTCTGCTATGTACCTTTAGCCAAACCCAATCTCCAGGAACTAGATGAACTGGATGTTTCTCTTTCGGGTTTCAGTTCAAACGCTCCGTCCATCATCCCCTTTTGTATCGCTTTGTTCGCCCTATGTTGTCAGGGTATGCTCAGACGTGAGTCCCTTGCTCACTTGGCCACTGGATTCAAGATAGCCTGGCTGATGAGGATTATGAATCCGAAACCGGTCCCAGGATGCTTGTTTCCGGTCCAGAGAAGACATGGCTTGGCAGTTCGGGCTGGACTGTTCCCATGAGGCACAGGGTCAGACTGATTTGCATATGGCCATGTCTGAACTGGGGTGGCTGAGTGAGCTAAAGAATGGGATGGATTAAACCCAGATCAGTTCACTGGGGGTGAGTGTTTGATTTGCTCAAATGCTCCGTCCATCATCCCCTTTTGTATCGCTTTGATTCAGTTCCCACCTGATGGAACACAGAAGTCACCACGTCGAAAAGATTTTTGCAGTAATCCAGTATGATGTCATCATTTATAGTTAACAGTTTATCAACTGGTACAAATGCGTGTCTCGTCACTCTGCCTATCAAAATCTCATGTGGACTCAATCCAGTCTTTTTGTCAGGGATACTCCGTCAGGTCATCAAAACAAGTGGTAAGGCGTCTGGCCACTTCAGTCCTGTTGCCAAACACATTTTTGCAATCCTGTTTTTTATTGTTCCATTCTCTTGTTCAACTACCCCTGAAGCCTCAGGTCTGTAAGCACAATGTAATTTCTGACGAATGTCCAGGGCTTCACAGATCATTTGCATAAGTTCATTTTGGAAGTGCGTTCCACGATCAGTTTCGATCGTTACTGGAAATCCATACCTTGGGATGATTTCACGTAAAAGCAACTTTGCAACAGTTAGTCCATCATTTCCCCTCATGGGGAAAGCCTCCACCCATCGAGAGAACAGACAAATGATCACCAAAACATACCTGAGCCTATTACAAGATGGAAGTTCTATGAAATCCAACTGCATTCTTGGAAATGGACCTCCCTCCCTTCCTATGGTTCCCAGACTCACAATTGTTTTTCGGTTCAGATTAAATTGCTGACACACCAAACATCTCTGGCACAGGCTTCCAGGTTCAAGTTCAAGAATTTATATAGCGCACTACTCACCCAGAGGGTCTCAAGGCGCTTGGGGAGGGGGTTCATTATT
This sequence comes from Lissotriton vulgaris, assembly GCF_964263255.1. Taxonomy (NCBI): domain Eukaryota; kingdom Metazoa; phylum Chordata; class Amphibia; order Caudata; family Salamandridae; genus Lissotriton; species Lissotriton vulgaris. The sequence goes on along the minus strand of NC_141685.1, from coordinate 1,403,204,511 downwards.
TATCGAAAAGCCAGGTTTTAAGTTCTTTTCTGAAGGAGATATGATTCTGTGTAAGGCGGAGGTGAGTGGGGAGTGAGTTCCAGGTCTTGGCCGCCAAGTAGGAGAAGGATCTACCTCCCATGGCGGATCTTTGGATACGCGGCACTGCGGCTAGGGCTTGATTGGAGGATCTTAGTTGGCGGGAGGGTGTGTAGAAGGACAGTCGAGTGTTGAGGCATTCGGGTCCTAGTTTGTAGAGGGCCTTATGTGCGTGGGTGAGGAGACGGAACGTTATTCTCTTGTTGACAGGGAGCCAGTGGAGGTCATTCAGGTGGCTGGTAATGTGGTCTTGGCGAGGGATGTCCAAGATGAGTCTCGCTGATGCGTTTTGGATGCATTGGAGTTTTTTCTGTAATTTGGCTGTGATTCCGGCATAGAGGGTGTTTCCGTAGTCTAGTCGACTCGTGACCAGTGCGTGGGTGACAGTCTTTCTTGTCTCGGAGGGGATCCAGCGGAATATTTTTTTGAGCATACGAAGTACGTTGAAGCAGGAGGATGAGACGGCGTTGACTTGTCTGGTCATCGAGAGTGAGGAGTCAAGGATGAAGCCAAGGTTACGTGCGTGGTCTGTGGTTATGGGTGCTGTGCCCAGAGCCGAAGGCCACCATGAGTCGCCCCAGGCAGAGGGGGATGATCCTAGGATGAGCACCTCCGTTTTGTCTGAGTTAAGTTTTAGGCGGCTGTTTTTCATCCATTTGGCTACTTCTTTCATGCCTTCGTGAAGATTGGTTTTGGCGGTGTTAGGGTCTTTGGTGAGGGAAAGGATCAGCTGGGTGTCGTCAGCGTAGGAGATGATGTTAAGGTTGTGTTGACACGCGATGGATGCGAGTGGACTCATGTAAACGTTGAAGAGGGTGGGACTGAGTGATGATCCTTGTGGTACACCACAGATGACTTCGGTGGCCTCTGATTTGAATGGGGGAAGTTGGACTCTCTGAGTTCTCCCAGTTAGGAACGAGATGATCCAGTCCAAGGCTTTCCCTTGTATGCTGATGTTGCTGAGGCGTTGTCTGAGGGTGCTATGACAGACTGTGTTGAAGGCGGCGGAGAGGTCGAGTAGGATGAGGGCCACTGTTTCTCCGTTGTCCAGTAGTGTTCGGATATCGTCTGTAGCTGCGATGAGGGCTGTCTCGGTGCTGTGTTTGGCTCGAAAGCCGGACTGTGAGGGATCGAGGGAGTTGTTGGATTCAAGGAAGGCGGCGAGCTGGCTATTGACGGCCTTCTCAATGACTTTGGCAGGGAATGGGAGAAGGGATATGGGGCGGTAGTTTTTAAGTTCAGAAGGGTCTGCTGTGGGTTTTTTCAGGAGGGCGCTGACTTCGGCGTGTTTCCAGCTTTCTGGGAAGGTAGCAGAGTTGAAGGAGCAGTTGATGACATCACGGAGATGGGGTGCGATGATGGAGTCTGCTTTGTTGAAGATGTGGTGGGGACAGGGGTCAGTTGGCGAGCCAGAGTGGATGGAGTTCATTAGGCGGATGGTGTCATCAATGGTGATTGGGTTCCAGGTGCTGAGGTTGTTAGAGGGCGGTTTAGGTTCGGAGGGGGGTGGAGAGGGATGTTTGTTGGAAATGTTCTCGAAGCTGTTATGTATGTCGGCAGTTTTGTTGTAGAAGAAGGAGGATAACGAATCGCAGAGGTCTTGGGAGGGGGTGATGTCGTTTGAGGCTGCGGTGGGGTTGGTGAATTCTTTGATGATGTTGAATAGTTCCTTGCTGTTATGGGCGTTGTTGTCGAGTCAATCCTTGAATGCTGATTTCTTGGTGGTTCGAATAAGTTGGTGGTGTTTGCGGGAGGCTGCCTTGAAGGTGGTCATATTGTCGGTGGTTGGGTTTTTTCTCCATTTTTTCTCGAGAGTACGGCATAGCTTCTTGGATTTCTTAAGGTCATCGTTGAACCAGGGGGCCTTTTTGCTGTCCTGTTTGTTGTGATGGTTTTTCAAGGGTGCTAATTCATCAGCGCTGTGAGTGATCCATTGTTTGAGTTTGGTGGCAGCTTGGTTTGGGTCCGATGAGAGGGCGGGTGGGTTTTGGTTGAGCGATGTGAGGAGTTGTTCGGGGGTGATTTTGTTCCAGTTTCTTCGAGGAATAGGTTGTGGGGGGTTGTGGGTCGAGGTGGTTTTGTAGCTGAAGTGAACACAACTGTGGTCCGTCCAATGGAGAGCTGTGGTGCGATCGAAGGAAATGTATTTGCTGGAGGTGAAGATTGGGTCGAGTGTGTGTCCGGCTACATGGGTGGGGGTGTCAACAAGTTGTTGAAGTCCGAGATTGGCCAGGTTGTCAAGAAGGGTGGTGGTGTTGCTGTTGTTTTTCTTTTCCAGGTGAAAGTTGAGATCTCCTAGTAGAATTTAGTTCTCGGAGGCGAGGGCATGTGGGCTGATGAAGTCAGTGATGTCTTTGCTGAATTGTTTACGGGTTCCTGGGGGCCTGTAGATGAGGGTACCTCTAAGTGTGGTCCTAGGGTCGGTGTGGATCTGGAAGTGGAGGTGTTCGGCGGTTGTAAGGTTATCGTCGAAGCTGGTCGTGATTTTGATGTTGTTCTTGTGGACGATGGCGATGCCTCCTCCAGTTTGATTGGTGCGGTCTTTTCGGGTGATCTTGTAAGTGTCCGGGATGGCTATGGCGATGTCTGGTGTTGATGATGCGTTCATCCAGGTTTCTGTAAGGAAGGCGATGTCCGGTGAAGCAGTGTCGAGTAGGTCCCAGAGTTCAGTTGCGTGTCTGTGGACCGAGCAGGTGTTCAGCAGGATGCACTTCAGATGGTTAGAGTCGGAGCTGGGTTTGGGGGTAGTGGAAATGGTATGGATCTTGATGCTGGTAAATTTGCAGGAGTGGCAGGCAAAAGGACCGTGGGTACGTCCTGGGGCAGCTTCGTAGCATTGTGGTGTGCGTCCGGGGTTAAGGGCTAGGAGGGTGGCGGCGTCATACGTTATGCGGGAGGTGTGCGGTTTGCGGGGGCCAGGGGGTCTGGCGCTGGGCGCGGTCCAGGCGCGGACGGGCGCAGACTGGCTTACCTTTGGCGCACCTTCGGCGCGTATGGGGCGCGATCGCTGCGCGTGAACGCTGCACGCAAGAGCATCTGTCATATATGGATGGTGGGGGGGAGGGGCGAGGGGGGGTCAGCTGGGAGGCGGGAGCAGGGTGGAGCTCAGGGCAGGGAGGCACAAACAATAACAAACAAAATGGCGGCAATCCGATACTGAAACAGGACTGGGGTCCGATCGGCAGTGCCTCGAAAACAAATGGCATTGGAGTCGGCACAATCAGGCAAAGGAAATCTGCAGGCAGCACAACAGCACAAGTCAAAAAGTTGCAGTCTAGCGCTACTTTCAAATGTGCCTCTGCTATTATTATTTATTAATAGGCAGGCGGGGCAATCTCTCGCTATCAAGTTAAAAGAATAATTATGCAGACAATCAATTAAGATGCAGCAGTTTAGCAGGCTGAGGCAGACAATCAATTTAGCAGTTTAGCAGGCTGAGGCAGTGCAAGGCATGAAACGCTACGATACCGGTGAAAGGTGAGGAGCAGCGGGTGGAGCGGCCGTTTCTGCTGGTAGCAGGACGGTCACAGCGCATCTGCGGCGGAGCAGCCTAGTCAGTATCCGTGGGAGGGGAGGTCAGCTGGGAGGCGGGAGCGGGGTGGAGATCAGGGCAGGGAGGTACAAACAATAACAAACAAAATGGCGGCAATCCGATACTGAAACAGGACTGGGGTCCGATCGGTAGTGCCTCGAAAACAAATGGCAGTGGAGTCGGCACAATCAGGCAAAGGAAATCTGCAGGCAGCACAACAACACAAGTCAAAAAGTTGCAGTCTAGCGCTACTTTCAAATGTGCCTCTGCTATTATTATTTATTAATAGGCAGGCGGGGCAATCTCTCGCTATCAAGTTAAAAGAATAATTATGCAGACAATCAATTAAGATGCAGCAGTTTAGCAGGCTGAGGCAGACAATCAATTTAGCAGTTTAGCAGGCTGAGGCAGTGCAAGGCGTGAAACGCTACGATACCGGTGAAAGGTGAGGAGCAGCGGGTGGAGCGGCAGTTTCTGCTGGTAGCAATCATCCTAAACTTAGGATTATACCACGTTTGTCTAAATAGACAAAGCATGGCATCCGTTCCAACAGGAGCTTGACCATGGTACATTCAGCCATATTTGAGATCATGCTATCAGGCATTACTGGTCTTTCATCTTTGTAAACCCAAATTTCATCTTCTTCTCTGTGCCTACATCCTGCCTTTAACGAGACGTTTTTCTCTTCCTCATCAGCTTCTTCCTGCACTTGTCTTACTTCCTGCCAAGTCTCAACTACTGTGGTTAGCATTAAAGGACTTGAAACATGCTCTTTATTCCTGTCCCGATTTATGGATGCAAGGTTTCTGGCACAATATTTTGCAATGGAATCTACATACCTGTTACCTTGAGTTATGTAGTGATCTCCCTTTTTATGAGCTGCGCATTTCACTGCTGCAATCTTATCAAGCAATTGAATTGCGTCAATCAACATTGTTACGAATTCGGCATTACCTATGGGGGATCCTGCAGAAGGTAAATAACCTCTTTGGAACCACAGTTGTCCGTAGTAATGGACAACCCCAAATCAATACTGACTATCAGTCACTATGGTAACCTTAATTTCCTTTCACAGTTAACATGCGCGAATCAAAGCAATCAATTCTGCTATTTGAGCAGAACAAATTCCTTTCAGACAAGATGCTTCCAGTACATCTGCCACTGTGCAAACTGCATAAGCAGCACTCAAAACACCTTCATTTGTTCTCAGACATGAACCATCAACAAACATTACATAATCTGATTCAGGCAATGGCTCATCTCCGATGTCTGGTCTTGGTTTGGTACAGTATTCAAGAACATCTAGGCATTTATGATTAACCTCATTTCTTACTTCAGTTTCCATGGTATCAGGCAATAAGGAGAAGGATTAATATTTACACATCTAGAGATTGTCACATTTTCTGTTTCCAGAATTACTTTCTCGTATTTGGTCATTCTATTATTGGTGGGATACTGGGTCTTTGTCCTAGTGAGGAGAATCTCCACAGAATGAGGTACATACAACCTCACAGGAAATCCCATCACTATTCCTTTACTTTGTTCTAGACTTACACTCGTAGCTGCTACTGCTTCTAGACAACCTGGCAATGCCTTTGCAACTGGGTCCAAAACAGCTGAGAAATATGCAATTGGCTTTCTCAGTTTTCCATGTCTTTGAATTAGCACTGACAATGAGCATCCTTCGAGTTCACTGCAATACAGTTCAAACTCGTTTTCATAGTCAGGCATCCCTAAAGCTGGTGCTTCATATAAGCTCGTTTTTAATTGTTCAAATACTTCCATCTCAGTCTTGGTCAATACTATAGGGTCTCTGATATCTGCTCTGGTTAATCTCAGTAATGGTTTTGCTATCAGTAAAAATCCACTAATCCATTGTCTACAGTAACCTACCATTCCCAGGAACATTCTTACTTACCTTTGGGTTTTTGGTGGCTGCATTCCTTGTATCATTTTGATTCTTTCTGCGGTGACTTGTCTAATTCCTTTGGCAATCTTATGACCTAAGTATTGCACTTCTTTCTGACAAAATTGTAATTTTGATGGAGACACTTTATGTCCCTCCTCTGCCAAATGATTCGACAATGCAACGGTATCTGTTATACATGCATCTTTTGTCCTTGATGCCACTAGGAGATCGTCAATGTACTGAACCAATACAGACTCTCCAGGCATGCTCAAACTTTCTAGTGATTTCTTTAGCAACTGATTAAAGATAGATGGACTCTCAGTATACCCTGGAGGAATTCGGCACCATGCCAAAATACGATCTCCAAACCGAACGCAAATATTGGCTGGCTTTCTGGGTGCAATGGAACAGTAAAGAATGCATTACACAGATTGATCACAGTGTACCATTCTGCATCATGGGGAATTTGATATAAAATCACTGCTGGATTTGGTACAATTGGGTAACATGGGACAACTATTTTATTAACCTTTCTAAGGTCTTGCACAATCCTAAATGTTCCGTTTGGCTTTTTCAATCCCATTATCGGTGAATTACAAGGACTACTTTCTATCTCTCTCAGAATGCCTTGATCAATCATTTTGTTTATTACTGGAGTTATTCCTTCAATTATCTCTGCTGTCATTTTGTATTGGGGAACGTTCGGATAACTCACACCTTCTTTTATAGAGACTTTTACAGGATCTACGTCTTTCATTAATCCAATATCTTCTCCTGTGAAATCCCACACCTTCTCTTTCACTACCTCTTTCAATTCATTGGGTATCTTTTCTCGATCAAACACAGGAAACAAGTTATTTTTCTCTGCCTCAATCATGAGCATGGTCATTTTATACAAACTATCGTCATCTGGGGTTTGCAGTTCTATGCCATCTGGTGAACAGTATATGGCACAGTTCATTTTATACAAAATGTCTCGTCCCAACAGATTTACGGGGCTACTATCACACACCACAAATCGGAGCATGTCTTTGAAATTTCCAATTTCTACTTCAGCTGGTTGTGTTAAGGAGGTTTTAATCTGTCTATTAGCTCCACCTACAACTTGGATGTGGTCTCCCGAGAGAGGAGGATTTTGGACTTCCACTGATCTAACAGTAGAACGGCTAGCACCAGTGTCCACTAGGAAAGTTATTTCTACATCATTCACCTTTCCGTTCATAAATGGACCAGACTGATCTACCTCAAGAGTGGCTCCAAGCACACACTCTTCTCCCTCTCTCAGGCACCGTCAGAAACTTTCATCCAACTCACTCCCACCTTCCTCTTGTAACCAATACTGGGGACTCAAATTCACTCTGGGCGATCGGTTTACCTGCTCGCCTTCGTTGAATCCTGTCTCTGCACTGTATATCTGTAGATTTACACTGTGTGGAAGTGGTGGTTGTGGCACCTGACTTTGCTGAGTAAATATCTGCTGCTGCTGCGGTTGCTGTTGAATTACCTGATGCTGCACCTGTGGATTCAATGATGTATTTTCGGGATTAACTCTTGGTGGATACTTACACTCTTTTCTCCAATGCCCTATTCTACCGCAATTATGACAACGGAACTTTTTCTTAAGCTCTTCTATATTTCCTACCAATTTTGTTTTGTTAAAATTTCCTTTAAATTTTCCTTGACTATCTGTATTTTTATTCTCCAATTGTGCTACTTGGTGTTCTGCTACCTTCACTTGTGCCCACATAGCTTTTTCCTTTAGCTTCTTTTGTTTAGCTTCAATTTCATCACTACAATATTTGGCCTGTTTCAATACTTCATCCACTGTACTCGACTGCCATCCTGTTAAACTATGTCTGATCATGTCTCCAATTTCTGGTCTTAAACCATACGAAAATCGATATACAAAATGACTCATATCTTTTTCACCCAGTTCCTCATATCCACTGTATTGTTTAAACACCAACAACAGTCTTTCATAAAATGCATGTACAGATTCCTCAGATTCCTGTATAGTTCTGTCTATTTTAACCCAATCTGTTTCTTTTGGTGGAATTTTATTTTTCAAAAACACTATTACTTGTTCGTACTTTCGCATTACTTCAGGTGACGGAGCACTTGTTATTTTGTCTCGAGGATATTCCTCTTTTGGCCAATTTACAGTTATCTTGCACTCAGTCCACAGATCTGCTGGTACAACTATGTCAAATAATCCATCCAGATCAAACTATAGTACTTTTTCAACTTTCACAAATCGATCTACCTGTTGATACCATTCTGCTGGTTTTTCTCTCAATCTAGGGAAATCATTTGTAAATGATAGTATAGCCTGTCTACTCCAAGGAACATGTACATAACCTCCTCCAGGTATTTCTCTCCTAGGGTACTCATTTGCAACTGTTTCCCTTTCTCTCACAGGGAACGCTAATGTAGATTTATCACTGGCCTCTTCTTTCTTCTTTGCCCATTTTATTCTCCACTTATTCACATCTCCCCATCTCCTTAGCAATACAATTAATTCTTTTATCTGGGTTAACCTTCCTGCAGTATTCATATTTTCAATGTCTTTTTCTGAAAAGTCTACTATGTAGGATTTCTGCAATGTTTTATTTTTTGTGAATTCTACTTCAAATTCATTCGCTAATCCTTCTAATTGATCATGTACAGACTTCGCTTTCCATGTTATACTCTTGCATATGAACATAAATGTATCATCTTGGTACGTTTTTAGTCTGTCCGTTCCAATTGTTCCAATAATTAATTCTTCCATATCGATTTTTAATCTTGCCACATCTAATACTTTAGGTTTGTATTCTTTTAATTTCAAAGTTTTAAGCCAATCACTTAATTCTTGTTCCGATGGTCCTATAGGAGTTTGTGTTAAATCTATTTTCTCAATGATCTTTTCAGGTGTAGCAGAGTCAGATTCTGCTCTGGTTGCATACTTATAGGGTAAACTCTGATTAAAAGTTAAATCAGGCGGATTTACATTATTTGCTCGTCTAATTTCTGACAAATCTGGATAACTATTTTCTTTTACCTTTTGCAAACGTTGCTGTAAAGGGATTGTCAAACTTGGCTCTTTTATTCGTTGGTTTTAGAAACACCAGGATTACAGGTCCTATCGTTGCTGGGACTGTTACTGCTTCTATGTTTTTCGTAAGCTCTTGTATCTTTTCTGTCAATTCATTTGTAGATCGTATATATTCAGCCGTACTTGTTTGTTCTTCAACTCGTTTTTCTACTCTATTTACACTTCCTCTTTCATTATTTTGCTTGGGAGTAAAAGTCTTGTTTCTGTCATTGAGTCATTTGGGTTATATCTTATTTCTACTCTTTCTGGTATATCTCTAAAATTAGAAAATTGTCTTGGGATTTCATTAATTCAATCTTCTACTGGTGGAGCATTAGGTGTGGTCCATAAAGAACCTGGATGATATGGTGGCGGTCTTCTATTTAATATTTCTTCCAGTACAGCATCCTCTGATTCACCATCACCATAACTTTCTTTCTGTGTTTCCACATTTTTCCTCTTCTCTGTACATTTCCGCCCTTCGTATTCATCCACTAATCTAACGGGATACATTCCATCACACATGTCAGCATTTCTCCATCTGCGCATTCTACTTTCATGTGTCTCTCCCCATATTCCATATAATCTACTTTTTGGTCTGAGATGACTTTCTGACCTCTCTCTCTCCATTTGGTGCATCTCATCCTCCCATTCAACTAGAGCTTCATATTGAGTCGGTCTAGGTCTTGGCTCAAGCTTCATCATCCTTTCTCTCAAAGTTCGCAAAACTGCCAAATTAAAAGATCTGACTTCTGGGAAAGCTAATGCACAATCATTCCTGGTATACCTTGCCCATTTTTCTAGCCAAACACATGTATGGTAACCATATTTCGAAAACATATAGGAAGCAGGCGTTTTCGGCGGAGGAAGTAATTTTCCCTCTCTTGTTACTATCGCTTTATCCTTTACAAACACATTTTTCAAATCCTTAAACCATGAAGGTTTCTTCTTTTCTTCTCCGTAATAGTAATCCAGTTTTCTGTAAATTCCCTTTCTTTCAAAAGTTTGCGTACCTCTCTGTTGCTCTTCCGTAACACCAACCTATCACAGCGCTTTTTACACTAGCGTACCAATTAGAACAAGATACGTCTCCTTAGTGCTTAACCAATAATTTCGCTGCTTTTCGTGATGCACCAATCAGCCCTTACTCTGTCTTGGTCACGAGGACCAATCCCTGCGCGACACTTTTGACGTCAGCTCCTGCTCCGGCCTCTGCAGCTTCGACTGATCCCTCCTTTACAAGGTTTATTGAGAAGCCGTATTTACAAGATATACAACTAAATCGGTTATTAACTTACACAAAACAACTCCATTTGTCTGTCTCGCTAAATAAAGTGATAGCATTTATCAATCGGACAAGTATTCTGTATTTCCAGTAGGCAGCGCTTACCTCTTCTCTACCACAGAATTTTTCATTCGGCGATAAACTAGCACCACTTACTCTACTTTACCCTTCTGTCAAGCTCAGATTAAGCTCTATTACTCTCCCAGCAGTAAGTTTTACATCAGGATACGCAATGATCCCTGTACTTGAAGGCTAAGATTTTATAGACTGCCCTCACTATGCATTTATCCTTTCACAAGTAAAGATCCCTAAACTTGTGATATGCGCAAATACCACTGTAGTATACGACAATACCACTTTTGAAACAGACTATGTGATGTGCGACTTCACTTGCCACATTTCCTCTGCCTGCAGACAGAGTGTCACGCAATCCTCTGAAGCCTTTTCAGGACTACATATAACATAATACGAACTCAACAGATGTTAGTTATACTTCTGTACATCAAAACGCTTATATATCATTTTATACATAATCCTAGCTAATTCTATAGCAACCAATGCTCTGCTACCAAGCTAATAACTGATGCAGCGCTATTTTTTTCTAAAACCATATCACCTTTCCCTGAAGTTCCAAATCATACATCTACTCATCAGTGGGGCCCATAACACTGCGAGTTACTCACAAAACACTTCCATCCTACTTCATGGATCGGTGAGATTCAAAGGAGAGCTGCTGTATCATAGCGGAGGGTCTAAATAAAACTAAGGGGCAGATTTATGATAACTGGCGCATCCCCAGGGATGCGCCAGTTATTTTGCGCCGCTGCTCCGTCACCCATGGTGCGCCGCATTTACAATGCCGATTTACAAAAGGGGGTGGTGATGAACAGAGTGTCTGAATTGAGCAGACCACTCTTACCCAGTCCAAAGATCAGGGCTTGATCCATCACCGTTATTTATCTCACTGCCCCATCCCAGCTCAGAACCTGGCTATGTGCAAATCAGTCTGTCCCTGGCCCAGTGCATCATGGGAACAGGGCAGACTAAACTACCAAGCCAATTCTTTACCAGAAAGGAGACAAGCTACCGGGGACCGGTTTCTGGCATTTCAGCCGTCTTCGGCCTGGCTTGCTTGAATCCTGATGGAGCAGTGAGAAAGGGACTCATGTCTGAGTATACCCTGCCACACCTATAGTGGCCAAAATCGATTTACAAAAGGGGGTGGTGATGAACAGAGTGTCTGAATTGAGCAGACCACTCTTACCCAGTCCAAAGATCAGGGCTTGATCCATCACCGTTATTTATCTCACTGCCCCATCCCAGCTCAGAACCTGGCTATGTGCAAATCAGTCTGTCCCTGGCCCAGTGCATCATGGGAACAGGGCAGACTAAACTACCAAGCCAATTCTTTACCAGAAAGGAGACAAGCTACCGGGGACCGGTTTCTGGCATTTCAGCCGTCTTCGGCCTGGCTTGCTTGAATCCTGATGGAGCAGTGAGAAAGGGACTCATGTCTGAGTATACCCTGCCACACCTATAGTGGCCAAAATCGATTTACAAAAGGGGGTGGTGATGAACAGAGTGTCTGAATTGAGCAGACCACTCTTACCCAGTCCAAAGATCAGGGCTTGATCCATCACCGTTATTTATCTCACTGCCCCATCCCAGCTCAGAACCTGGCTATGTGCAAATCAGTCTGTCCCTGGCCCAGTGCATCATGGGAACAGGGCAGACTAAACTACCAAGCCAATTCTTTACCAGAAAGGAGACAAGCTACCGGGGACCGGTTTCTGGCATTTCAGCCGTCTTCGGCCTGGCTTGCTTGAATCCTGATGGAGCAGTGAGAAAGGGACTCATGTCTGAGTATACCCTGCCACACCTATAGTGGCCAAAATCGATTTACAAAAGGGGGTGGTGATGAACAGAGTGTCTGAATTGAGCAGACCACTCTTACCCAGTCCAAAGATCAGGGCTTGATCCATCACCGTTATTTATCTCACTGCCCCATCCCAGCTCAGAACCTGGCTATGTGCAAATCAGTCTGTCCCTGGCCCAGTGCATCATGGGAACAGGGCAGACTAAACTACCAAGCCAATTCTTTACCAGAAAGGAGACAAGCTACCGGGGACCGGTTTCTGGCATTTCAGCCGTCTTCGGCCTGGCTTGCTTGAATCCTGATGGAGCAGTGAGAAAGGGACTCATGTCTGAGTATACCCTGCCACACCTATAGTGGCCAAAATCGATTTACAAAAGGGGGTGGTGATGAACAGAGTGTCTGAATTGAGCAGACCACTCTTACCCAGTCCAAAGATCAGGGCTTGATCCATCACCGTTATTTATCTCACTGCCCCATCCCAGCTCAGAACCTGGCTATGTGCAAATCAGTCTGTCCCTGGCCCAGTGCATCATGGGAAGAGGGCAGACTAAACTACCAAGCCAATTCTTTACCAGAAAGGAGACAAGCTACCGGGGACCCAGACGTGGGTCCCAGGCACTCCACACCACTGGAGTCAAGCTAGCCGGGCTGATGAGAGGTGTTACCTCGAAACCGGTCCGGTCCTCGGATGCTTGATTCCATTCTGGGAAGGACATGGCTTTTGTAGTTCGGACTGGACTGTTCCCATGGGGCACAGGGTCAGAGCTGATTTGCATATTGCCATTGTCTAACCCAGGGTGGTGTGGAGTGCAAAAAAACGATGGATTTGGGCTCAGATCTTTGGACTGGGGTGAATGTGTGACATTGATCCACATTCTGTCCATCACCTGTTTTGTTTGCAATTGCCGCCATAAGTGCGCTGGGGATGCCCAGACGTGGGTCCCAGGCACTCCACACCACTGGAGTCAAGCTAGCCGGGCTGATGAGAGGTGTTACCTCGAAACCGGTCCGGTCCTCGGATGCTTGATTCCGTTCTGGGAAGGACATGGCTTTTGTAGTTCAGACTGGACTGTTGCCATGGGGCACAGGGTCAGAGCTGATTTGCATATCGCCATTGTCTAACCCAGGGTGGTGTGGAGTGCAAAAAAACGATGGATTTGGGCCCAGATCTTTGGACTGGGGTGAATGTGTGACATTGATCCACATTCTGTACATCACCTGTTTTGTTTGCAATTGCCGCCATAAGTGCGCTGGGGATGCCCAGACGTGGGTCCCAGGCACTCCACACCACTGGAGTCAAGCTAGCCGGGCTGATGAGAGGTGTTACCTCGAAAGCGGTCCGGTCCTCGGATGCTTGATTCCGTTCTGGGAAGGACATGGCTTTTGTAATTCGGACTGGACTGTTCCCATGGGGCACAGGGTCAGAGCTGATTTGCATATCGCCATTGTCTAACCCAGGGTGGTGTGGAGTGCAAAAAAACGATGGATTTGGGCCCAGATCTTTGGACTGGGGTGAATGTGTGACATTGATCCACATTCTGTCCATCACCTGTTTTATTTGCAATTGCCGCCATAAGTGCGCTGGGGATGCCCAGACGTGGGTCCCAGGCACTCCACACCACTGGAGTCAAGCTAGCCGGGCTGATGAGAGGTGTTACCTCGAAACCGGTCCGGTCCTCGGATGCTTGATTCCGTTCTGGGAAGGACATGGCTTTTGCAGTTCGGACTGGACTGTTCCCATGGGGCACAGGGTCAGAGCTGATTTGCATATCGCCATTGTCTAACCCAGGGTGGTGTGGAGTGCAAAAAAACGATGGATTTGGGCCCAGATCTTTGGACTGGGGTGAATGTGTGACATTGATCCACATTCTGTCCATCACCTGTTTTGTTTGCAATTGCCGCCATAAGTGCGCTGGGGATGCCCAGACGTGGGTCCCAGGCACTCCACACCACTGGAGTCAAGCTAGCCGGGCTGATGAGAGGTCTTACCTCGAAACCGGTCCGGTCCTCGGATGCTTGATTCCGTTCTGGGAAGGACATGGCTTTTGTAGTTCGGACTGGACTGTTCCCATGGGGCACAGGGTCAGAGCTGATTTGCATATCGCCATTGTCTAACCCAGGGTGGTGTGGAGTGCAAAAAAACGATGGATTTGGGCCCAGATCTTTGGACTGGGGTGAATGTGTGACATTGATCCACATTCTGTCCATCACCTGTTTTGTTTGCAATTGCCGCCATAAGTGCGATGGGGATGCCCAGACGTGGGTCCCAGGCACTCCACACCACTGGAGTCAAGCTAGCCGGGCTGATGAGAGGTGTTACCTCGAAACCGGTCCGGTCCTCGGATGCTTGATTCCGTTCTGGGAAGGACATGGCTTTTGTAGTTCGGACTGGACTGTTCCCATGGGGCACAGGGTCAGAGCTGATTTGCATATCGCCATTGTCTAACCCAGGGTGGTGTGGAGTGCAAAAAAACGATGGATTTGGGCCCAGATCTTTGGACTGGGTGAATGTGTGACATTGATCCACATTCTGTCCATCACCTGTTTTGTTTGCAATTGCCGCCATAAGTGCGATGGGGATGCCCAGACGTGGGTCCCAGGCACTCCACACCACTGGAGTCAAGCTAGCCGGGCTGATGAGAGGTGTTACCTCGAAACCGGTCCGGTCCTCGGATGCTTGATTCTATTCTGGGAAGGACATGGCTTTTGTAGTTCGGACTGGACTGTTCCCATGGGGCACAGGGTCAGAGCTGATTTGCATATCGCCATTGTCTAACCCAGGGTGGTGTGGAGTGCAAAAAAACGATGGATTTGGGCCCAGATCTTTGGACTGGGGTGAATGTGTGACATTGATCCACATTCTGTCCATCACCTGTTTTGTTTGCAATTGCCGCCATAAGTGCGCTGGGGATGCCCAGATGTGGGTCCCAGGCACTCCACACCACTGGAGTCAAGCTAGCCGGGCTGATGAGAGGTGTTACCTCGAAACCGGTCCGGTCCTCGGATGCTTGATTCCATTCTGGGAAGGACATGGCTTTTGTAGTTCGGGCTGGACTGTTCCCATGGGGCACAGGGTCAGAGCTGATTTGCATATTGCCATTGTCTAACCCAGGGTGGTGTGGAGTGCAAAAAAACGATGGATTTGGGCTCAGATCTTTGGACTGGGGTGAATGTGTGACATTGATCCACATTCTGTCCATCACCTGTTTTGTTTGCAATTGCCGCCATAAGTGCGCTGGGGATGCCCAGACGTGGGTCCCAGGCACTCCACACCACTGGAGTCAAGCTAGCCGGGCTGATGAGAGGTGTTACCTCGAAACCGGTCCGGTCCTCGGATGCTTGATTCCGTTCTGGGAAGGACATGGCTTTTGTAGTTCAGACTGGACTGTTGCCATGGGGCACAGGGTCAGAGCTGATTTGCATATCGCCATTGTCTAACCCAGGGTGGTGTGGAGTGCAAAAAAACGATGGATTTGGGCCCAGATCTTTGGACTGGGGTGAATGTGTGACATTGATCCACATTCTGTACATCACCTGTTTTGTTTGCAATTGCCGCCATAAGTGCGCTGGGGATGCCCAGACGTGGGTCCCAGGCACTCCACACCACTGGAGTCAAGCTAGCCGGGCTGATGAGAGGTGTTACCTCGAAAGCGGTCCGGTCCTCGGATGCTTGATTCCGTTCTGGGAAGGACATGGCTTTTGTAATTCGGACTGGACTGTTCCCATGGGGCACAGGGTCAGAGCTGATTTGCATATCGCCATTGTCTAACCCAGGGTGGTGTGGAGTGCAAAAAAACGATGGATTTGGGCCCAGATCTTTGGACTGGGGTGAATGTGTGACATTGATCCACATTCTGTCCATCACCTGTTTTATTTGCAATTGCCGCCATAAGTGCGCTGGGGATGCCCAGACGTGGGTCCCAGGCACTCCACACCACTGGAGTCAAGCTAGCCGGGCTGATGAGAGGTGTTACCTCGAAACCGGTCCGGTCCTCGGATGCTTGATTCCGTTCTGGGAAGGACATGGCTTTTGCAGTTCGGACTGGACTGTTCCCATGGGGCACAGGGTCAGAGCTGATTTGCATATCGCCATTGTCTAACCCAGGGTGGTGTGGAGTGCAAAAAAACGATGGATTTGGGCCCAGATCTTTGGACTGGGGTGAATGTGTGACATTGATCCACATTCTGTCCATCACCTGTTTTGTTTGCAATTGCCGCCATAAGTGCGCTGGGGATGCCCAGACGTGGGTCCCAGGCACTCCACACCACTGGAGTCAAGCTAGCCGGGCTGATGAGAGGTCTTACCTCGAAACCGGTCCGGTCCTCGGATGCTTGATTCCGTTCTGGGAAGGACATGGCTTTTGTAGTTCGGACTGGACTGTTCCCATGGGGCACAGGGTCAGAGCTGATTTGCATATCGCCATTGTCTAACCCAGGGTGGTGTGGAGTGCAAAAAAACGATGGATTTGGGCCCAGATCTTTGGACTGGGGTGAATGTGTGACATTGATCCACATTCTGTCCATCACCTGTTTTGTTTGCAATTGCCGCCATAAGTGCGATGGGGATGCCCAGACGTGGGTCCCAGGCACTCCACACCACTGGAGTCAAGCTAGCCGGGCTGATGAGAGGTGTTACCTCGAAACCGGTCCGGTCCTCGGATGCTTGATTCCGTTCTGGGAAGGACATGGCTTTTGTAGTTCGGACTGGACTGTTCCCATGGGGCACAGGGTCAGAGCTGATTTGCATATCGCCATTGTCTAACCCAGGGTGGTGTGGAGTGCAAAAAAATGATGGATTTGGGCCCAGATCTTTGGACTGGGTGAATGTGTGACATTGATCCACATTCTGTCCATCACCTGTTTTGTTTGCAATTGCCGCCATAAGTGCGATGGGGATGCCCAGACGTGGGTCCCAGGCACTCCACACCACTGGAGTCAAGCTAGCTGGGCTGATGAGAGGTGTTACCTCGAAACCGGTCCGGTCCTCGGATGCTTGATTCTATTCTGGGAAGGACATGGCTTTTGTAGTTCGGACTGGACTGTTCCCATGGGGCACAGGGTCAGAGCTGATTTGCATATCGCCATTGTCTAACCCAGGGTGGTGTGGAGTGCAAAAAAACGATGGATTTGGGCCCAGATCTTTGGACTGGGGTGAATGTGTGACATTGATCCACATTCTGTCCATCACCTGTTTTGTTTGCAATTGCCGCCATAAGTGCGCTGGGGATGCCCAGATGTGGGTCCCAGGCACTCCACACCACTGGAGTCAAGCTAGCCGGGCTGATGAGAGGTGTTACCTCGAAACCGGTCCGGTCCTCGGATGCTTGATTCCGT
Source organism: Lissotriton vulgaris (assembly GCF_964263255.1). Taxonomy (NCBI): domain Eukaryota; kingdom Metazoa; phylum Chordata; class Amphibia; order Caudata; family Salamandridae; genus Lissotriton; species Lissotriton vulgaris. The sequence goes on along the minus strand of NC_141685.1, from coordinate 1,403,187,424 downwards.
TCTGGGAAGGACATGGCTTTTGTAGTTCGGACTGGACTGTTCCCATGGGGCACAGGGTCAGAGCTGATTTGCATATCGCCATTGTCTAATCCAGGGTGGTGTGGAGTGCAAAAAAACGATGGATTTGGGCCCAGATCTTTGGACTGGGGTGAATGTGTGACATTGATCCACATTCTGTCCATCACCTGTTTTGTTTGCAATTGCTGCCATAAGTGCGCTGGGGATGCCCAGACGTGGGTCCCAGGCATTCCACACCACTGGAGTCAAGCTAGCCGGGCTGATGAGAGGTGTTACCTCGAAACCGGTCCGGTCCTCGGATGCTTGATTCCGTTCTGGGAAGGACATGGCTTTTGTAGTTCGGACTGGACTGTTCCCATGGGGCACAGGGTCAGAGCTGATTTGCATATCGCCATTGTCTAACCCAGGGTGGTGTGGAGTGCAAAAAAACGATGGATTTGGGCCCAGATCTTTGGACTGGGGTGAATGTGTGACATTGATCCACATTCTGTCCATCACCTGTTTTGTTTGCAATTGCCGCCATAAGTGCGCTGGGGATGCCCAGACGTGGGTCCCAGGCACTCCACACCACTGGAGTCAAGCTAGCCGGGCTGATGAGAGGTGTTACCTCGAAACCGGTCCGGTCCTCGCTCCTCGGGTGCTTGATTCCGTTCTGGGAAGTACATGGCGTTTGTAGTTCGGACTGGACTGTTCCCATGGGGCACAGGGTCAGAGCTGATTTGCATATCGCCATTGTCTAACACAGGGTGGTGTGGAGTGCAAAAAAACGATGGATTTGGGCCCAGATCTTTGGACTGGGGTGAATGTGTGACATTGATCCACATTCTGTCCATCACCTGTTTTGTTTGCAATTGCTGCCATAAGTGCGCTGGGGATGCCCAGACGTGGGTCCCAGGCACTCCACACCACTGGAGTCAAGCTAGCCGGGCTGATGAGAGGTGTTTCCTCGAAACCGGTCCGGTCCTCGGATGCTTGATTCCGTTCTGGGAAGGACATGGCTTTTGTAGTTCGGACTGGACTGTTCCCATGGGGCACAGGGTCAGAGCTGATTTGCATATCGCCATTGTCTAACCCAGGGTGGTGTGGAGTGCAAAAAAACGATGGATTTGGGCCCAGATCATTGGACTGGGGTGAATGTGTGACATTGATTCACATTCTGTCCATCACCTGTTTTGTTTGCAATTGCCGCCATAAGTGCGCTGGGGATGCCCAGACGTGGGTCCCAGGCACTCCACACCACTGGAGTCAAGCTAGCCGGGCTGATGAGAGGTGTTACCTCGAAACCGGTCCGGTCCTCGGATGCTTGATTCCGTTCTGGGAAGGACATGGCTTTTGTAGTTCGGACTGGACTGTTCCCATGGGGCACAGGGTCAGAGCTGATTTGCATATCGCCATTGTCTAACCCAGGGTGGTGTGGAGTGCAAAAAAACGATGGATTTGGGCCCAGATCTTTGGACTGGGGTGAATGTGTGACATTGATCCACATTCTGTCCATCACCTGTTTTGTTTGCAATTGCCACCATATGCGCGCTGGGGATGCCCAGACGTGGGTCCCAGGCACTCCACACCACTGGAGTCAAGCTAGCCGGGCTGATGAGAGGTGTTACCTCGAAACCGGTCCGGTCCTCGGATGCTTGATTCCGTTCTGGGAAGGACATGGCTTTTGTAGTTCGGACTGGACTGTTCCCATGGGGCACAGGGTCAGAGCTGATTTGCATATCGCCATTGTCTAACCCAGGGTGGTGTGGAGTGCAAAAAAAAGATGGATTTGGGCCCAGATCTTTGGACTGGGGTGAATGTGTGACATTGATCCACATTCTGTCCATCACCTGTTTTGTTTGCAATTGCCGCCATACGTGCGCTGGGGATGCCCAGACGTGGGTCCCAGGCACTCCACACCACTGGAGTCAAGCTAGCCGGGCTGATGAGAGGTGTTACCTCGAAACCGGTCCGGTCCTCGGATGCTTGATTCCGTTCTGGGAAGGACATGGCTTTTGTAGTTCGGACTGGGCTGTTCCCATGGGGCACAGGGTCAGAGCTGATTTGCATATCGCCATTGTCTAACCCAGGGTGGTGTGGAGTGCAAAAAAACGATGGATTTGGGCCCAGATCTTTGGACTGGGGTGAATGTGTGACATTGATCCACATTCTGTCCATCACCTGTTTTGTTTGCAATTGCCGCCATAAGTGCGCTGGGGATGCCCAGACATGGGTCCCAGGCACTCCACACCACTGGAGTCAAGCTAGCCGGGCTGATGAGAGGTGTTACCTCGAAACCGGTCCGGTCCTCGGATGCTTGATTCCGCTCTGGGAAGGACATGGCTTTTGTAGTTCGGACTGGACTGTTCCCATGGGGCACAGGGTCAGAGCTGATTTGCATATCGCCATTGTCTAACCCAGGGTGGTGTGGAGTGCAAAAAAACGATGGATTTGGGCCCAGATCTTTGGACTCGGGTGAATGTGTGACATTGATACACATTCTGTCCATCACCTGTTTTGTTTGCAATTGCCGCCATAAGTGCGCTGGGGATGCCCAGACGTGGGTCCCAGGCACTCCACACCACTGGAGTCAAGCTAGCCGGGCTGATGAGAGGTGTTACCTCGAAACCGGTCCGGTCCTCGGATGCTTGATTCCGTTCTGGGAAGGACATGGCTTTTGTAGTTCGGACTGGACTGTTCCCATGGGGCACAGGGTCAGAGCTGATTTGCATATCGCCATTGTCTAACCCAGGGTGGTGTGGAGTGCAAAAAAACGATGGATTTGGGCCCAGATCTTTGGACTGGGGTGAATGTGTGACATTGATCCACATTCTGTCCATCACCTGTTTTGTTTGCAATTGCCGCCATAAGTGCGCTGGGGATGCCCAGACGTGGGTCCCAGGCACTCCACACCACTGGAGTCAAGCTAGCCGGGCTGATGAGAGGTGTTACCTCGAAACCGGTCCGGTCCTCGGATGCTTGATTCCGTTCTGGGAAGGACATGGCTTTTGTAATTCGGACTGGACTGTTCCCATGGGGCACAGGGTCAGAGCTGATTTGCATATCGCCATTGTCTAACCCAGGATGGTGTGGAGTGCAAAAAAACGATGGATTTGGGCCCAGATCTTTGGATTGGGGTGAATGTGTGACATTGATCCACATTCTGTCCATCACCTGTTTTGTTTGCAATTGCCGCCATAAGTGAGCTGGGGATGCCCAGACGTGGGTCCCAGGCACTCCACACCACTGGAGTCAAGCTAGCCGGGCTGATGAGAGGTGTTACCTCGAAACCGGTCCGGTCCTCGGATGCTTGATTCCGTTCTGGGAAGGACATGGCTTTTGTAGTTCGGACTGGACTGTTCCCATGGGGCACAGGGTCAGAGCTGATTTGCATATCGCCATTGTCTAACCCAGGGTGGTGTGGAGTGCAAAAAAACGATGGATTTGGGCCCAGATCTTTGGACTGGGGTGAATGTGTGACATTGATCCACATTCTGTCCATCACCTATTTTGTTTGCAATTGCCGCCATAAGTGAGCTGGGGATGCCCAGACGTGGGTCCCAGGCACTCCACACCACTGGAGTCAAGCTAGCCGGGCTGATGAGAGGTGTTACCTCGAAACCGGTCCGGTCCTCGGATGCTTGATTCCGTTCTGGGAAGGACATGGCTTTTGTAGTTCGGACTGGACTGTTCCCATGGGGCACAGGGTCAGAGCTGATTTGCATATCGCCATTGTCTAACCCACGGTGGTGTGGAGTGCAAAAAAACAATGGATTTGGGCCCAGATCTTTGGACTGGGGTGAATGTGTGACATTGATCCACATTCTGTCCATCACCTGTTTTGTTTGCAAATTATTTTTGAAGGCATATTCGTTATGAGGAAACGATTTTACGAGGGATATACAAAATGTTGTTTCTCCACCTCGCTCCATCAATACTTCCTCAGTGTAGCTCACCAATCTAGGGTGGATTTTTTCCGCTACTGGTTCAATCATGGGGGTATGTCTGGCTTGTTTTCTCTTGTCCAAGTTACTATTAGGCATTACCCTATAGCCAGCTTCTGATGAATTTGTGACTAATTCAGTTAAATGAATGTCTTTTTGCACTAATTTAATTTCTGTCATAACTCGTCTTTCGAAATTGTCAATTTTTCCTTGGAGTTTTTTTAATGTATCCATGCCTTGCATATAGTTTGTTGGTTCATCGGATCCTATTCCTTTTGCATCCAGTTTAGCTTTTCTCCCCTTTTTTTTATTCAAATTTTGGGAGTTAGTTTCCATATTTACTGTCTGCTGTTTGCTCTTTTTAGCTGGCGGAGAAGTCAAATCAGAAATATACAATAAAGTAGATATTTCAAGCGGGAGTGTTGATACACAAGGACCCAATTTTGTGGTCAGTCTAAGTTACTAATTATAGGGCTGCTATTTCCCTCCTTGCTATTACTTGTACTTGTGTCCTGAACTCCGGACTCAGATTCAAAGGGATGTACTTCCAGGGCTGTCTTTGCCTCCTTTTGGGCCGCATTTAGTGCCGTCTTTGTAGCCACCAATTGCTCCTCCACTTGTACTATCTCGTTGTTATGAAGCCCACAGCATTTTTTTTATAATTTGTAATAGTCACGTTTTTGCCCACAGGAATCCCTCTGCTTGATATCAGTTTTCTTTTGCCCATTATTTCACGTATACTCAATGAGTGTTATTTTATGATGGAACAGCAGGCTCCGTACCGGTTATCAAATTTTCCAGAACGTAGAAACAAGGGGTGTGGCCCAGCCCGGCCTCCTCCAGTCTCGGACGGGCGCAGACGGGCCCGCCCGCGCGCATCTCATGCTGCGGGAGCCATGGCTGCTATTTGAGCATCTCCTGGCGTGTGAGATGATGTTGGCGGTAGTTGTGCCGCTTAGTCGCTTGGGAGTTGTAGTGGTTTGGTCCCTCTCCCTCATGAGTGAAACTGACAAAGATTCCAGCAAAGATTCATGCACGTACAAAAGGTAATGAGCTCGCGTGCTGCGGGAGTCCTGGCCGCTATTTGAGCGCCTCCTGGCGCATGAGATGACGTTGGCGGCAAACGTGCCGCTTAGCCACTTGGGAGGTGTAGTTGTTTGCTCCCTCTCCCTCGCGGGTGAAACTGGCAAAGATTGCGTCAAAGATTCAGGCAGGTAAAAAGGTAATGAGAAAGTGAAACTGGTACTCCAAAAAGCTACTTAAAACTCCAATTGAAGCCATTTTTGCTCTCACATCTAGATGGCAGTATCCCTCTGCTTCATGACATCTCAGATTCCACACTGGCTCCCTTTAATGGCACCCTATACATCCAAGCACATCTTATGAAAGAGCTGAAGAAATGGGACCGAGGACCTCATCACTCCCGCTGAAACCCACCACCATGCCTGCCCCCGATGTAACTCCACTGACTATACTTGCATGCCTGCACCACCTTGAACACTAGCTGAATTATCTAGAAAGTTATCATGACTAGCACCCTCACCCATCTGGTTGAGAGGATAGCTGCCTTCAGAGGCTATTGATACACCCACGGCCAGGACACCATCAGACTATAGACGAAGAAGAGCCAAAAAGTTAAAACTGTGCAATCAATCTGCTTCATATACACATCTAGGATAAGGAATGACATTCATTCTGCTCCAAGTTAGGAAACAGCTGAAGACACACGTCTTTTAAGAAGCCTACATCATGATGCAGCACCAGTGAACACAGCTGTAACTTCAATCAGTCATTGAATGTATGTTAGACTTAGATCTGTACATCTTTCTGCTGCCTTTTGGCTATGTTTGATGCATACAAATACCGCTTACATACATTCAGTTTGCGTTTTATGAGAAGATCAAGATGGAATGAGGCAGGTTTTGCAAGTCTGGAGGTGTGGGATATCCTAGTGATGAAGGTCAGTGATTTCATAGTGGAAGCAACAGCTGTTGTGATGCTTTGATCAGAGTAAAAGGTCTAGCTGTTTTTTGACCAGACATGAGGGTTCTTGGGAGTATACCTCTTCAATTTGTGTGACATTCAGTCAGCATTGATTGTTTGAAAGCTATGACTGGGTATCATCAGGTCTCCGTGTATTCCTATAAGTTGTTGCTTTTTATGCAGCATCAGGCCAAGTAGTTCCATATTAGGGTTCAATAGAAATGGGACAGGACGGGAGCGCTAGAGGGTGCTAAACCAAGATGGCCAAACCTGTGTGAGGCTCTGGTGGCCCGGGGACTAATATCCAACATTATCTGCTTTTACAGCAAGGTATTTGGAGCTTGCACTCAGAATTGTGCTTGGAGGTGCTTTCTGCGTCTGAACTTTTGTTTTGTAGCTGCTGAGCGCTGCTGGGAGCGGCGTTAAGAGGAGCTCAGACCTGCGGCGGAGACAACATGGCTGAGCGGCCGGGATCACCTGCCTTCGACTGCTGAATTGAGGCGCACGGCTGTGGTGGTGCCACAATCTCTCCTCACCATCACCAATTAGAGGAGAACAGGGACCTGGTCGCCGGAGGTGGCACTATTTGCTGCAGGGATCCCCGGCGGCAGGAGAACGAGAAAGACCCGCTCCCGCCTCAGGACATTGCGAGCCACGTGAACTGCGGCTGTGGACTCCACTGCACAGGACAGGCCCATACGAGCTGACCCCCAGGTACGTGCTACAAGGGCAAAGTGCTGAGCAAGAAAAAGCGTCGGACTGCAGAGAGTGCCTCCTGCAACAAGGAGCATGCAGGGACTGGTCCTCTGTAGGGAGACGGCCGAGCAGCTGCAGAGGTAAGCAACACAGGCCTAGACACCGCCATACTAGGCATAGGGAAGCTAGCTGAAATTTGAAGGCCTCCACAGTCAGGCAGAGGCCCGCACAGAGGAGGTGTGGGGAGCGTCCCCCGAAATGTTTCTAGCCTCCTGGTGGGTTGCAGCTGATTTGATTGCTTGGCTGTGGCAGCGACTGCAACAGCGAAGGAGACCCGCTCCCCACCTCCAGACATTGAAGACCGTGCTAACTATGGCTATTGACTCTGCGGTGTGAGGGAGACCAACAGAGGCTGACCCCAAGTTGCGTGCTGGAGGGATATTGCCCCAGAAGGAAAAGAAGTAAGGCACAGAGAGAACCTGAGGGGGAGGCGCCAGCCTGGTAGATCCCATATCAGGCACGTAAGGCCTACTGACCTGCGATGGCCTGAGCGGCTTGGCGGAGACACGCACGGAGCACTCTGCAAAGGGACCGTGAGGGGCCCCCTAGCACTGTTGAACATAAACTGGACGCACTTCCAATAATAAGCACTGATGGCACTGCAATAGCACGCCTGCACAGACAATATCATCCCCCTTCTTCTGCACCCCGCTAGACTTTCTCTCGGGAGGTGTGTGGTAGGACACTCCTGGAAACGCCGGCGTGGGCCCCACTGGGACTAATTCACCTGCTATGATAGACAGAGGGCATGTGGACGGGTAACAGAGTGCCAGAGCTACCACGAGGACCTCTGTCTTCTCCGAGTTGAGCTTCAGGCAGCTGTTGCTCATCCAGGATGCAACACCCTGCATTTCTTCCTGGAAGTTGAGTTTGGTGGTGGTGGGGTCCTTGATGAGGGAGAGAATGAGTTGGGTGTCATCGGCGTTGGATACTATGCTGAGGCCGTGCTGTCTGACGATGGCAGTGAGGTGGGCCATGTAGATGTTGAAGAGGATTGGGCTGAGTGATGATCCCTGGGGGTACTCCGCAGTTGATTTCCATGTGCTCGGAGAGGAAGGGTGGTAGTCTTATTCTTTGGCTTCTGCCAGTGAGGAACGAGCAGATCCACTGAGGGCAGTCCCTTGTATGCCGGCGTCCTGTAGCCTGGTGACAAGTGTGCGGTGGGAGAAAGTGTTGAAGGCTGCTGATGTGTCGAGGAGGATCAGGGCTTCGGTGTGGCCTTGGTCGGGGAGGGTGTGGATGTCGTCTGTGTCGGCGAGTAGGGCAGTCTTGGTGCTGTTGTTGCTGCGGAAACTGGATTGGGAGGGGTCGAGGATGGAGTTGGCGTCAATGAACTATGTTAGCTGTACATTGATGGTCTTCTCCGTGACTTTTGCCATGAAGGGGAGGAGAGAGATGGGCCGGTAGTTTTTGAGGTCCGTGGATCTGCTGAGGGTTTCTTAAGCAGGGGTCGGACATCTGCACGTTTCTAGTCGTCGGGAAAGGTTCCAGTCATGAAGGTGGCATGGATGGTGTGTCTTAATTCTGGTGCGATGGCGGCTCAGTGGTAGATGTGAGGTGGGAATGGGTCCATGGCCCCCGAGTGGATGACTTTCATGGTGGAGGAGGTGATGGTGGGCTGGCTGGTGTTGCTGGAGGGCGCGGTGGTTGCGGAGTCAGGTGTTTGGTCATTGAAGTTCTCGTAGAGGTTCTTGATTTTCAGGTGGAAGTATGATCCAATGTTCAAAGGTAAAAGCTAGGTCTCTGGTTCTCAAGTGGTGGGAGAGTTGTGTTGCCTGATTCCATGTTGTTGCAGATGGCAGCATATATTCATGGCCTACACATGTGGGACATGATAAATGTTGTGTTGATCTGTAAAAGATTTTAGCTTCATCTACATTTTGGAATTTATTTATTTATTTTATTTATTTTTAAAGTTTTATATAGCATGTCCAGACCCCTAGGAATATCAGAGAGCTTTACAAAAAGATGAAAGGGAGAGTACTACTCCAGTAAGGAATGCCAAACAGTTGTAGTCACAAAAATCACATACAAATGATACACTGCGAGAAGAGAGGGAGAATACAGAGCCAGTAACGATATCATATAAGAATACCAAACAGTTACAGTCAAAATAATCACAGACAGGTGGTACACAGCAAGTAATGAAATAAGCAGCTCAATAACAGGCTGCTACATGGGGCAAGCCTTAAATCCGAGAGGAGCATGGAGCACAAACACAGGAGGGTAAAAGAATGCAGAGACAATCAACACCTGTTGTATGATCAGTGGTTGCACGCAAATGCTCATCGGCCAAATTAGGGTAAAAATATGTTCATTAGGAATCTTTTGGCTTCAAGTTTGAAAGCAGTTAATGATAATATTCTGCGCAAATCCGGTGGAAGAGAATTCCAGATCTTTGGTGCAGCACCTGAGAAGGCTCAACAACAAGATCTCTTTTTATTTATGGTATGTGGTTTCAGGAGGAAGTTGTTAGCGCTTCTTGATCCTCCCTTGCCACATGATAATTCAAGCTTTTGTGCTAGGTACCTGGGGGTGTTGTCGTGCAGGGCTTTGTGGCCCAGAACGATAATCGTTAACTGGATTCGGGCTTCATAGGGCAACCATTTAAGAGACTTTAGGACTGGGAAAATGTGCTCATTTCGTTTGGTATCAGTATCTAGTCTGGCCGTAACATTCAGTGCTGACCTCAATGGAGCCAGGATGTACTTAGGAAGGCCACAGAGCATAGCGCTGCCATAGTCTAGCCTTGGCAAGATCAGTGCTTGGACTGCTTGTTTGAAGTCATATTGTGGAAGGAAGGGCTTGATATTTCTGAGTGTCCTCATCAAGTGATTAGCTCCTTTACATACATTGCTGATAATATTTTTCATATTCAGGTGATTGTCTAAGGTGATTCCGAGGGATTTGGCAGAGTCTATGATGAGAGGGATGCAATTGAAAGCAGTGAGAAGAGTCAAAGGTCTAGCTTGAAGGGGTGGTTCGGAGGAGAGATGATAAGGAATTCAGTTTTGGAGGTGTTGAGCAGGAGGTGGTTCTCGGTTAACCAGTTTTGAGTAGAAGTTAAGGTAGAGTTGAGTGAGATGATATTATCCAGGGATGAGATTTTCAGATAAAGTTGTGTGTCGTCAGCGTACATGTGGAAGGGAATGTTCATGTTATTTAGAGAATTAGCAAGAGGTTCCAAAAAGAGGTTTAAAAAGATGGGAGAGAGGGCAGACCCTTGAGGGACACCCATGAGTACTGGAAAGGGCTGGGAGAGGGAGTGGTTTGCCTTAACTCTTTGTGTTTTGTGGTGGAGGAAGGAAGAGAACCATTGTAGCACCAGACCCGAGAATCCCATCCTGTTCTTCAGAGTGGAAAGGAGGTTGTCGTGATTAACCGTGTCGAATGCGGAGGAAAGATCAAGGACGATCAGGAGGCAGGAGTCATTTTGATTGAGTACATTTAATATGTTGTCCATAACATGCGTGAGTACCGATTCTGTGCTGTGCCCCTTCCAAAAGCCTGATTGATGTTGGTTGAGGAGTTGGAAATTCTCCATGTGAGCACAGAGTTGAGATTGTACACATTTTTCGAGTAATTTAGCTAGAGTGGGGATGTTAGATATGGGGCGGAAACTTAAGATCAGATTTTTCAGCAGGTAGTTTTTTAAATATGGGTGATACCTGCGCTGCTTTTAGACAGTCTGGGATCGTGCCTTGGGATAGAGAAGTGTTTACTATCCTTGTCCATGTGGGGATAAGAGCATTCTTTATCTCTTTGAAGATGGTCGGGGGCAAAGTATCACTGAAGTAGTTGGATGGATTGATGTTCTGAAGAATCCTGTAATTGTCTTTTTCACTGAGTGGGGTAAAGGTGCTCCAAGAGGCTTTTATTCTTGATGTTCAGGCTTGTAAGATTGGGCTTTTCTGTGACAAGAGATGGAGCGGATCCAGAAGTTGGAAGTAAAGCCTTCTTGGAGGCAAGTTCACTAGAGATGAGTCTTGATTTCTCAATGAAGAAAGCAGAAAATTAATCGCCAGACGGTGGACTGACATTAGAAACAGAGAGTGATTAGTAACCGCAGTTGATTGATGTTTAACCAGTTCAAAGAGTTTCTTGGGGCGATTTGAGGCTTGATCAAATTGTTGTCTGAAGTAATCTGCCTTAGCGCACTTGACTTGCTTGTTGTAAATACTCCTACATCTCTAAGGAATTTTAAGTGTTCCAAGGAGGGATTTGACTTCCAGGCTCATTCAGCTGCCCTAAGGTTGCGTTGTTCCTTGTTTAGATTGTCGTTGTACCATGGTTTCGATATTTTTGTTGAGGTATTTTTTAGTTGAAGTGGTTCAATGTCATCCAATATGTTAGAGATTGCGGAGTTGTAAGCGTTGGTGAGTAACTGAACCCCACCCAAATCGGCTTGGGAGAAGAGGGCAGTTTTACAGTGGGCAGCTAATTCAACTGGGTTTATTGATCTGAAATCTCTTTTACAGCTCTTAGATTTAGCTGGATGAGCCTTCCTCAACTTCACCTCCATGTTGATATAGAAGAGAATGCAGTGGTGGTCTGACCAATCGCAAGGGGTAATGGATTCCAACGTGATGGACTGCCCTTGAGGTCTAAGGTTTCACCTTTGTTGTGTGTTGGTTGGTCACAGTGTTGCTTAAAATCATGATCCTTTAAAAAGTCTTTAAGGCAGGTCACCGCTTGGTCACTAGGATTAGACCAGTGGAGATTGAAATCGCCAAGAAAGATTAGGGTCATAGCTGAGTCGACATTACTGGAGATAATCTCCATTAGTTGTTCAATGAAGGGGAGGTTGTCTCCCGGAGGGTGATAAAAGGTATGGAGTTTGAAGACCGGCCGATTGTTACTTGTGATGTTGAGACATAGATATTCACAGGCAGAGGGCAGAGAGGACTCTGTGGGAAATCGAGAGTGTGTTCCTATGAATGCATGCTAGGCCCCCTCCATGCTTCCTCTGTCTAGCCTAATTATGTCATAAGTAGGAGGTACAAGGATGTCTAAAATAGGAGTGGAGAATGGATTTAGCTAGGATTGAGTAAGGATGATGATGTCCAGATCATTGTGTTGAATAAGGTAGAATATTTCGGAGGTGTGGTTGCTGGCGGACCTGAAATTGAGTAGTACACATTTCAAATGTGGAGGATTTGTGGCAGAGGCAGTCTGGGAGACATTCACTCGCATGAGATTGTCTTTATTGATGACTCTAAGATTATGAGGAGGTTCTCTGTGAGGGTTAGGATGGATGGTTTGTATGTGCTTCAGCGGGGTCAAGTTGGGATTGGGCCTGGTAGAGTAGGAGTTGGGAAGGTCATTAAGATCATTTGACGCCAAGGTCTCAGCTCTTCTAGGCGTGTGGGCACATTAGCTAAGGGAGACGAGACGGAGGAGGCCAACAACTGGCCAAAGCAATCACTATCGGTAGGGGAGGTTCTAAGCAGATTCGCAGCGGTGAGGAAGGAGCTGATCATTGGGAAAAAATCATTTGAAAAGACTTTTAGGTCATGTAGTTCAGTAGTGAGAAGGTGCAGCTGTAGATATATATCATCAAGGCGCGCTGCTAAATCAGAAAGGGGTATAGGATGTGTTGAGAGAGAAGGGGAGTCTCCGTGTATGCCTTCGTGCTCTAAGGTGGTAGATAGTTGTTCCTGGGGAGAGAGTTGAAAGTGTGGGACTAGCGGGGAACAGGGAACCTTGGGAATCAGAGATGTGGCATTAACAACAGTGGTCTGAACAAATCTCTGAGGGTCCTGAGCAATTCCTACCGGAGATCGAGTGTATGACAAATCATGGTCGGAGTAGGGCATTTATCTATTCACCCTCGTGGTATGAGGTGTAAGGGGAGGGATGAGGGAAGAATGTTCAATTGATGAAGGTAAGGATACTGGGTCACATTGGGTTGGGAATGGTATTGAGAACATGCCAGAGGTATGTAACCTGTCACTAAATTAAAATCGGAAAACAAATTAATGTAATCATGAGCCACCGAGGGAAATCAGAAGATACTTTTAGATGATTACAAATAGATTTTGTTGAAATGCCCCTATGTAATGGTTTGAGTCACATTTTGATGGTTGTTCGTCTGTTTAGCAGATGGTGGTGAGGCCTACACAACCATGAGATGTGATGCTCGCACTGTATACAGCTTTTACTGAAGGAGTTCTTCCCTGGATTTGATTTGCCAACATCTTTAGAATTGTTGTGTGTTCTCTATGGGTCCCATTGTCATTTTCTCTAGTTTAGCCTAATTATGCACATTATAGGCTGCTCTTTCTTTGCAAACATTATAAAATATCACACTTGTTTTTGTGTCACATAGTTCTTTGGCAAATAGGCTAGACATGTTTTTGTATTGTGTTCCTCTGCTGGGATTCAGTCTGAACATCTCATGCAAGGTCACAACACTGCTCCTTATTATTCTCTGTGGTCAGACACTAGCACCTAGACATAATAGAGAAATCCAGCTTCTGTTTTTGCACACACACTTTTTATCATATAACCTGGGACTTGTCATTTTGAAAAGGCACAGGGCGAAGACATAATTGCAGAGTAAAGGTCCTGAGAGGAGAGAGCTGCACTAGCTGAGATATAGAACAGCTATCTCTGTATGCCAGGTACAGGGTTTGCCACTACTCCCAGATTTCTATAATACAACTTTATTTTTCATAGTGAAGTTAGGCTTAGGCAAATCTATCAGCTAATATGATTAGGCTTTTTATTTGTGCATGGTTTTCTAATTATTTTAATCACACTTTGACCTGCAAATGCATTTTGATTGCAGCGCAGTTGCTCCATTATAGAACAGTATAGTTTCAACAAATATAGTAATCTTCCTTCATGTCTCTTTTTTATTTATTGTGGATATGTAAGAGTGTGTGAACAAAAGGTTGATGACCTGCTACTGTGATCCCTGAGAGGGTCTAGAGTGTTGTGTTCTGGGGTGCCATATCACTTGTCTCGCTGGATAGGTTAGGAGGGCAAGTGAGGCATTATTAGCTAGTCGAATTTGGACTCATAGGTACTGATGTGGTATGGTCACTCAGTTCCTACATACTGATGTCCTATGGCCCCAGGCATAGTTCTGCTTCTGAGCAGAATCCCTGCAACATGATGCCACAAACAATTGGTCTGGGACTTACTTGCAGGTCTCCAGAGTAGTGCTTGTGCATGCTCACAATACCCTTACACCTACCTATGGAGACGTCCGTGGTGTTAGGGATGAATCTGCCACAGTGTTTAGGAAGCACCTTATTCTGTTGGTTTTTCAAGCTTGAAAGCTAAAAAGGACTATGTTTTGTATACTATTGCAGCAGCACCTGTTGTTATTCCTATTAATTGTGGACCTTTGGTCCATGCATACATAAAGCAACATGGACTTCCTAATGCGGGTGATGCTTTTATTTTTGTGGTAGAAGCAAGTGATGCTTATCGCTTTGAAGTATTTTATTCATGGGTCAATTTTCCAGCTGTGGATGCTAATACAAACACATTCCATTTATATTTTACACCTCCAGTGCCAAATCTATATAGACGTTATGCGCTTATGGAGAGACCTCTGTCTTATTGGAAACACCATACTTTGTTCCTTGGCACACTTCCACATGTACCTACCTCAGTACGTTTTGGTCACCTTAGTAATGATGGGGCAACCTGGTCAGCGTCTGCTGAATATATACCATACCCCAACATGGCTAATCAAAATCTTGTGCAATCACAAGACTTATACCATGGTCTAGTTACCTTATACAGATGCTTAACTCAGTTTGTTTTGCGCACCTTGTTGGCACAACCAGCAAGAGTTGGGCTGCAGGGGCAAGCCCAGTTAACTGCAATGCCGACACTAAGTCCTGCAATTGTTCATTCAGATATGTGCAAACAACCAACTAATCATGAGGAAAATCCATTTTGGATTACCCAAAAGATCAACCAAATTGAAGTTGTGTTCCCCTTATGGAGCCGCAAGACAAGCACAGAATTTTGACTATGTGCTTACCCAATTGGATGGTTCCCCATATTGGAAACTTTAACACCTAGAGGACAGTTTTTGCCGCTGTCTATACTATCTGTCACAGCCCTCCATCAATGTCCGTCTTGTTAGACATATTCAAACACATACAGCTGCTGCCCTGGATTTGGGGATGAAACTATTGGGAAATGTTCCAATAGTATCCAAAATGATTCTGTCTAATGTTAAAGGTGAAGCAGCTTCTCTGGCTACATACCAGCGGCTCACATCTGCTGCTCAAGTTGACCGTGAACGCGAGTTGCCTATAATTATTGCTGATGTCTGCATATCCTTAGGAAGCAATATTTTAGGAACCAGACCTACAAAACCACATCCCGGCAAACCTAGTACTGACAAGAAAGCCAAGAAGACCTGTGAGTTTGTTAAAAAAAATGGGTTAAATCTCAACAACCTCAGAAAGGTAAACCTAAAAGAGGTTCTCCATCCCCTGAGTCCTTTGAGAGGCGGCACGATTTTCGTGATCGCACTAAAACCAAGAATCCAGGTAGGTATCAGGTTCCTGACAAACATTCTCCTTGTTCATTTCAGTAATCGTCTGACCAGCAGTACGACAAAGGAGTGCGATTTGAACGCAAACAAGAAGAGCATGTAAAACCAAAAAGGAAGACACAACGCTCGTCTGTTGTGAAGATAAAGAAGGAGGATGTACCTCTGCTATATAAACTCCCTTTTCAGAAAAAGAAAGTTGCAGTTATAACCACTAAATATGCCACGGTCAATAAGAACTGTCCTCCTAAAAAGGAGCTGTGTGGTGACTCTCCTTGAAAGTGCGGCAAAGTCACAATAGTACGCCGGAATCTCCATCAATTTCTGGTAGCGAGAGCAACTGATACCTTTGTTACAGTTGAGACACCAGACAGGCGCCTAGCCCCTCCTGATAGATAATCCAGACATTCAAATTGAGGGTGACATACCACACACCATTAGAGCAATATTCTGGGAAAATGTAACTTTGTCTTATGACATTCTTTGGCGAACGTTGATTGGCCTCCATAGTTTGAATAACAGTCCCCTCAAGGAGAGGTTGTTATTGTTCCTTGCTTTTTGCCCTTGTCCCTAAACAAGTCAAACAAGCCTATGCGGCAGAATAGGGCTCTTGCACTAGTCCCTGCACTCTATGGCAATTATGTTGGCTGAGATATACCCTTAAGGTACATTCCGCAAGCACAATATCCTATAAAAAGATAAATACTCTTCCAATTGGAGTCTGTCTCACAGATGAATAATCCTCTTTTACCTGTTTTGAACCTGGGTCATTGTCTTAAACAATAGACATTTAAACAGTCATACATGCATTTTTGCAGTGCAAAATACACATAGTATGGCACTTATTAATAATATTGGCCGTAAAAAGTATGAAACCACTTTGGATATCTTCAATGATTAGTACAGTCATAATATAGCGATAGAAAGCAGAGATTTCACAGCCTTTTCAGCCCTTGGTTTTCAAATGAGATATGAAAGGCTCCCAATGGGCTATAAGAATAGCCTGGGACTGTTTGCTGCACGTGTAATGTCAATTGTTCACGCTATTGACCCAGACACATTCTCCTTTATAGATGATATCTACCATAGAGACTATGAATTAAATCCCCACTTGACCAGAGTAGATCACATCATATTGGGATTTTCTGAACTTGGCTTTAAGTTTAACATTAATAAATCTAATATAGCTTTTCCTAGTGTCCTTTTTTTAGGATATGAAATTACACATGAGGGAAGGGGCCTTGCACCTCATGTTTTGGAGAAGTGTGTACAACTTCAACCTCCAAATAATTTAAAGAAATTACAGTCCCTGCTAGGATTTCTTAATTTTGGCAGAACATACATACTGGATTATGCATTAAACCACTTAATGAATTAATAGCACCCAATATTTTCCACAGCACATTGGACATCAGAACATACAGATACACTCAGATCATTACAATCTGACTTACTTGCTGCAGGTCACTTACATACATGTGTAAATACTATGAACCTAGTCATCCAGATTTTACCAGGTGCAATTGGATTTACCTGTATCACTTTTAATGAAAGTGAAATAATGCCGATTACATATAAATTGCATTTATATTCCAATGAAGAAATGAGTTTTGCTTCCACTGAAAAAATACTGACTGCAATGCAGATGGCGATACTTAAGGAGCTGTTGCTTGCACCAGGGAAACTCACTATTATTGTTACTCCTGTGCCAGCCTTTGAGGCTATCACAAAGGCTGGGGTTCTGAATGCAAAGCCTTCCATCCTAGATGGATACAGTGGGCAACATCCTTAGCAGCTGTCACTGTAGGATTCATCCTTAACCCTTCTTTACGGACATAAAAAGTCTTACAGTATGAGTATGTTTATCCCACGCCAAGCTCTTTTTTACCTCTTGACTAGTATAAATATATTATTTACTCTGACGGTTCAGCCCAACCTGCAAAAGGTTCTAAACAGCAATAGTCAGATGCATGCGCTGCTGTTATTGGTGTTATGTTGGACGGCAACTTCCAATCACAAAAAACTTTACTTCTTGTACTTGCACTCATAAATTCCCCACACCTATTCTTTGTGATTCGTATTACTGTGTACAGTTCTTTAATGATAACTTTACATTATTGGAAGCAGAATGGATTCAAATATTCTAAAGGCAGCACAATCAAGCATAAGATGCTTTGAGTTAAAATGGCAGACCTCAAAGACTGGTTGCCACTGGCTCATGTAATGCATACATTGAGACATCATGTGTGGGAGCACACATTATAGGGAATTCTTTGTCTGATGAAGCAGCCAAATCTGCAGTCACGACTGATACTGTTGCTGCAATTACTCGTTCTAAAATGAGAATAAATATGAATATGTTGGCTGCTGTTAATGCAAATAAAGATGGCACCCCTTTACCTAAAGGTTTTCCTTCAAAATATTCTTATCAGCTGAGCGACCAGAACATCCCTTTTGTTACTATTCCAGGGGTTGGCAATCGTTTGATTCCCAACCAAGACCACAGGCTAGCTTTAGTGACAGCTGCACATGAAGGTGTTGCTTCTGCACATACAGGTATGGCTGCCACAATTTCCTTGCAACAGCATCATTGCTGGTAGCGCGGCTTATATTAGCAGGCTAAGAAATATGTTCTGTGTTGTGACATTTGTCAATAAATTAAAGCTTCCACCATGTCTCGTCCACTGCAGACACACCTGTTGATTTCCTAAAAGCCTTTCGGCTGCATTTATTTGGGCCACTTTGGTCCATTGACTTCGGACGCTACGTTTAAGTTTATTTTAGTTGCAGTTGATTCATGCTCCAGGTTCCTCAAGGTTTGGCCACAGCGTTCGGCTGACTCACAAACTGTTATTAAAGACACACAAGTCTGTATCAGGACACCTGCATGCAGTGCACTCAACTCGGACCAGGGCCTGACTTTCGCATCTAAGGCGTACCAGGATTCTATAGCATCCCTCTGTGTACAGGTGCATTATTCTTCTCCATACCAGCCCGAGGGCAGTTCTGTTGTGGAGAAGATAAACTGTGACTTAAAGCAGTCCTTACCAGCTCAAGTATTAGGCAGAGGGTGAAGTTGGATCCACTACCTACATGGGGTTCAACGGGCACTTAATAACCTTCCTAAAAGATCTCTGGGTCAGTGGACGCTGTATGAAGTACTTTTTGGCATCAAGATGTATGTTCCAGACCATGACGGTCCAGACATTGTGGCAGCAGCCTTGGCCCTTGGATGTAGATAAGCGTTGTGCTGTTTTACTAGATCTACAAAAGTTCTGTGACGCTCAAACAAACAAACATTTGAAAACGTCTCCCTCTGCAAGCATTGAGGACAAACCACAACCTTGCGGCTGGATTCCAAAAAGTTGAGGATCGCATTCTATAGAAGGTCATGATCAAAAGGAGTTCAGCCCCTTATACAGAGCACCAGTGCCAGTCCTTGGTATCCAAGGAAGAAGATTTTTTAACCTGCCACCGCTTCCTGGATCTAAAGACAAGCACTTTGTCTCCATTGAAACATGTCAAGCTACAGCATGTGGCAGATTCTAAATAGTAGACCATGAGGAACTCTCGCTACTATAAGGGACATTCCTCTGCAGCTAGTGAGCACCACCACAGCTGTTTCTCCCCAGCTGGGGGGGGCGGTGAATGCACTACAATTAATTCCTGGGTCCGCAACCAGCATCACGACTAAAGTAAGCGCACTCTCTTCTTCTCATAAACTAAAAAGAGTCTTGTCCCTCATGAACATTTCAGCCATTCCAGTGAGTGATAGAATTGTTTAGGCTAAAGTTCCTTTCGACATATATGGTCCTATGGAGATTCTGCAGATACCATGAGTGTTTAAGGTTTCTATGTGTGATGCAATAGTACCTGGGTTACATTTAGATGCTTGTGATGTTGAAACTGTAAACTCCATGCTCCCAGAGTTGGGATATTATACTGTTTTCGAATCAGAGGATTTATACCTTAATTCTGCTAATTATGCTGACATGTTCTGTTATTACCAGCATCATTTTCTACATCAGGCCAGTGTTCAGCGTACACTTTTTAATTACACACAAAGAGAATATTGCCCTACTCTCCCACAAGGTAGTTCCAAAACAAACAAAGATAAATTTAGATATTTTTTAGGATATAAAACTTCAGATCCAACATCATATTATTTCAAATTACTTCCTTTCATATTTATAATTTGAATAACAGTGTGTCATCTGTTTTTGATATTATGCAAAGTGACATGCCAACATTGTATCATGGGCAAAGTTGGCTTAGATCTATCAAGCAGTTTAGCTGGACACTCCAAACCCTTGGGTGCATACCATGGCGTTATCTGAATTCCAGTAGCTTATTTTTGCCTTTCATTTTAACACGCAAGCAACAACTGATGCCAAAGAAAGATGCCACCTATGCAATGTTGCATTTAGAGAAGTTCGAACAGCTTTCATTTGCAATAGCCAAAACACCTTCAGCTGTCTGGTTAATATATGGCATAATATCTTTACACATTACAACATTTCAATTCACAGCTTGCATGAAACATTTCCCTGTCAGCAGATATGAACCCTAGGAGGCAGCCTCATTAATTAATTATGGTCACTCTCCTTTTCCTACTGTAGTGAACGTGGTGGCAAAGAGGTCTTCCTCACTGAAAAATAATGTGACTCTTCTGTCTCCTAAAAAGAATACCAGCTCCTGCAATACTTCCATTTATTACAGTCCTTTCAAATGGAAGCTATTCAATGTTAAGTGATCAAGATTGCTGTGGAATGCGAGCTGGGATCCCATAGCTTTTATCGGTTTCCCAAACAGTCACATGTTATAATAATGTCCTCTTCCACCCTACACAAGGAGTCATGGATAGTACTTTATGGCCTTCCATTACAACTTTGAAGGCTGATTTCAACAAGCTAGGCAGACTCAAAGAACTATTGTTTCAAAAAGAAGAAGCACTCACATCTGCTCCAGAAACGTTTGAATTGCAAGTCACAAGGACATCCTGTGAAATACAGTCTTTGTTGAACACAAACCTCCCACCACATTTTGGCAAATTAGTTCATCATATTTTAATGCAACAAATACTTGATCATTTCTTTAAGATAATGGGCTCTGGCTTAGTCAGTTAATTTCAAACAATCGTCGGAGTAATACAGACTTTTATTCATTCCCTTAATTCTACTGTGTTCGGATGATTCCTGCTGCTTTTATATCTAATTTGCGACATTTTGGGTCCATTTTTGCTTCTCGGCAATGGATGTTCTATTTGCAAGCCCACTGGAATTACCACTGCTACAGCAGTATCATGAACATATGCTTCGAAACTTTGAAATCTTGTTGCTTCAGAAGTTGGACCTTGTTGGTCGTTAACATTCCAACCTGTCTGGTTTACCTGCGTGCTACCCATGTTTCAATGCCTATGGTGCCCCTTTGAATGGCACTGGATATTTGCCTGGCTTTGCAAACTCCTGCTCCCATTGATATTGAATTGCTGAAGTCCATTAGCGACCCATTTTCAGAAGTGTACTTTGGGCCTGCGGCTTCTCCACTATTGCAGGTATGAGCCACTCCTTCCAGCGGAGATATGTGCATCAGAAAATGGATCACTAAATACTGGCTCTAATAACACAGATGTAGGTTGCCTGGCTTTTTTTCTCTGCACAGGCTGAGACCGAGAATCATATTTGTACTCGTTGGGAACTGGGCTGTTGATCAATTGCCTTCTGCAGAGACAGAATCCGTTTTGGATTTTCTGGCCTTTGAATTTGTGGGTGACATCATGGAAACCTCTGACGCAAATTAATTTGAATATTTATTATAAATTGACATATTACCTTTTCATCATAAATATAATCCATTTTTTATAGCATGCTCAGTAGACATGCTTTGGATTGGCTTATTTGTTGATCGTTTTCATATTATTCAGCTACTTGTATCACTATTGCATGGGTGTTGTGTGTTCCCTATGGAGCCCATTGTCGTTTTCCCTATATTAGCCTAATTATGCACGTTGTAGGCTGCTTTTGCTTTGCATGCTTTGCTAAATATTACACTTGTTTTTGTGCCATATTGTTCTTTCGCAAATAGGCTGCACATGTTTTTGTATTTTGTACTTCTGCTCGGATTCACTTGGAACATCTCAAGCAAGATCAAACAACACTGCGCCTTATTTTTCTCTTTGGTCGCTGCCAACATTGGGCTCTACGCAGGTTTAAGATAGAGTTACAGGGAATGAATCGACACACTTGATGCTTCGCATGCAGAGAGCTAGTAGCTGTTGATGTGATCTGCTCCTACTGACCATTAGAGATATGGGCCCGCCCTGCTAAAAACCCAAATGAGACCTTCTTAGATATAATATAGTATGCTAAATAGGGTGCGCGAAATATAGGTGATACAGAATTTCTATTGATTTTGCATTATAATATGCTATCACCGTTCGCTTATTATGGACTAGTGACTATGCTGATAACTCTGATTGTTATAATATGTATGTTGATATTATATAAGATACTGCGTTTGAGAACCTTGCATTGAAAAATAAACATTTCAAACTTGCACGTGTGTTCTTTGACTCCCCGTTTTGGTTTGTAATGATTATATAACGAAAGAGTGTTCATGTGTTCCACGATACCTGAGGTACCCTAAGTTCATGTTCTGGATTGTCTAAGTCATTGGGAAGTTATTAGTACCAATGAGACACTGTAGCTTGCTTGGTAAGGGGATTTCTGATACTAAGGTGAGTTTTGGTTCACCCTAACTCACCCAGGTTCTAGATCTCTGTGCACAGTTCTGTGGGAGAATGGAAACCCTGCTACACTAGCACCTAGACATAACAGAGAAATCCAGCTGCTGTTTTTGCACACACACTTTTTATCATATAACCCGGGACTTGTCCTTTTAACCCCTTGGCTGCGGGCCGATTCCCCCGCTGTGCTGAGGGAGGGGGGGCGCGCACAGCGCCCCGGTGCTCATGACGAGTTCAGCTTGTCATGAGCCACGTTTCTCGTGTCATGACCACGCCCGTTCATCAGAACGCCCAGCACAGCAGGGGAATTAGCCCCGCACCTGAGCGTTCTAACGGTCATGACGAGCTCAGCTCATCATGAGCACACGAGAACCGTGGCTCATGACGAGCTGAGCTCGTCATGAGCGTCGGAGGGGTTAAAAATACACAGAGTGAAGACATACTTGGAGACAGCAGCGGATGCGGCCAATCCCACTGGGGGGGACAGCTGGGGCAGCGCAGGGAAAAAGAAAATAATAAAAGTTTAAACACTTACCTTCAACTGCAGGCCTGCGTTCTTCAACTCCCTCGCAGCCTGCTCTCTTCTTATCCCCCATCATACCGTGCTTCGCTGCTCCTGGCTCTACAATCCCCAGAAGCAGAGGCTCCCAGACCCAACCCAATCCCGGCGCTTCTCCCAGCATAAGAGAAGCACTGGGATTGGGCAGAGCGGCCCAGTTTAACATTCTGTGGGGACTAGGAGCCTGTGCCATGAGCACTGATGATATCTCCCAAGAATAACCTAGAGATATCAATATGCGCATGTAAGTTTGGCCGCAATTTGAGGGCCGGCCAAACCTACATGAGCACTTTCAGTGCTACTACCACTCCCCCCCCCTAATGACGCGGAGACATGGCCCGCCCTGCCCCAGACTTGCGGTCGTGGACTAGCAGTGAAAAATAAAATGACAATAAAATAGTTTTATTGTCATTTTATTTTTCTTCTGTGTGCTGGCATTTCACCAGTGGGGCGATGCTCCTCTGCCATAGGGGACGAGCCAACCATGCTCTATGAGCAAAGGTCCCATGAAGAGAGAGCTGCGCCAGCAGAGATGTGGAATGGCTATCTATATAAGCCATTACAGGTTTGCCACTACTCTCAGAGATCTATAATATAACTTTATTTTCCATAGTGAAAGTGGGCTTTTTATTGTGTATGGTCTCCTAATTATGATAATCACACTATTGACCTACATATGCTTTTTGATTGCAGCGCAGTGGCTCCATAATAGAGTACAATAGTTTCAATAAATATTGTAAGCTTCCTTTGTGTCTTTTTTTCATTTATTGTGAAAATATATGAGGAAGAAAACAAAAGGTGATAAGCTGCTGTCGCGATCCCTGAGAGGATCTAGAGTGTTGTGTTCTGCGGTACAAATCACTTGTCTCTCTGGAAAGGTTAGGAGGGCAAGTGAGGCACTATTAGCTAGTTGGATTTGGGCCCACAGGTAATGATGTGGTATAGTGACTCCCTCCCAGTATACTGATGTCCTATGGTCCCAGGCATAGTTCTGTTTCTAAGCAGAATCCCTGCAACAGAATAGGATTGGGGAACTCATTATTTTAAGACTGAGATCCTGATAGTCGTTTGTATGGCACTGAAGGTGGAGCAGAAAATCATCCAGAAACATCAGGAATCTTTTAAAGGGCCAATGGTACCCTAAAAGCAAAGCTAGCCAAAGTGTGCTAATCAACAATGTTGAAATTTCCAGATGCCCTTCTCTTATTTTTGTTCAGTATGAGGAGCAGACCCAAGAACACAACAGGTTTGCCTCCTCATGACATGTTAATGGGCCAAGCAATGAGAATCCCTGGTATTCCTCAAGCTGCACTTGTGAATATTGCTGATTATCTAGTTGTGAATTACTGCAAGAGTTTGTCTGATAGGGGATGCTCTACCTTCCAACTGCTGAATTTGGCTACATCTTCAGCAAGCGAAGAACTCTGCCACAACCCAGGGCCTGGTGATTCAGTAGGGGTCAAGAAAAATCTGAGAAAGCATTTGAACCACGTGGAAAAGCCTCCATCAAGTGATCTTGGTGACAAATACCGCTGTGAAGTGTGGAGGTTTGCCACATTGAATCTACACATGTAACACGAAGAGAGTGAAGACTGCAGGTGAAGAAGTTGGAACATAAGCTAGTAAACCTGAGTCAAGTTTGAGTTTCTTAAGTGGGTCCAGGGGGGGGGAGAACAAAGAGAACAAAGAGTGTCAAGTACAAGAAGAAGAACAAGAACAACAACAACAAAAAGAACAACAAGAAAATCAAAATTCAAAAACAAGAACTCTGATTTCTCTAAGGTGTTCCAATTGCAAGTTGTCCAAATCATGAAACAAATGAAGATGAAAATGAGGCAAGTTGACTAAATCTGGCTGAAGATGAAAGCTTAATTCATGCTAATTGGTCTGAAGGTGTGAGAGAAGGAAAATAAGCATCACAAAGAGTTGATGATTAGGTGGCAACACCTAAGCAGACTTCCAAAGAAGGAAGCCTTTGTAAAAATATAAGCGCTACAGCATATTTGTTAATCAGGGCACCTCTAAGGAGTGGAATTATAAAACTCTTTGCAAAGCAGTGATAAAGTCTTTTTTTTTAAATGCACATGAATTGTTCATCACAAGGGCATACCAAAATAAAATTGGGATCATAAAGACCCTGGGGAAATGAGAGCTAACCCCTGATCAGACCCAGCCTAAATCTACTCTGTAGATCCTGCCCTGCAATTTTGATACCCACTCCAAATATGGTTCCAGCCCTGTTGTAGTTTGGACCAACACATACTCCCTGTTGCCCGATTTCTTTAGCTTCAACAATTCTCTTTCTCCTTTCTTGAGCTCCCTGAATCTAGTCTTATCCCAGGTTTTGTTGCGACTTGAAATGTTGACAGGCTGGTGGAATAAATCAGGTGTGCCTAACCTGAAGCAAGTGTCCTTAATGTATGAAAATCATGGGATACAGTGGTCCCTGTCACATGACAAACAATCTAATATGATCTTCTCATTCAAACAGGCTTCAGGGTGTTTCCAAATTCAACACCATAGCATCAGTGTTGTCATCAGCTACATGGGTTATGCCAAGCTCCTCATGTACCAAGTATGTAGAAGAGCCCAGTGAAAGACCAATGATTCGTCTGCACACTCTGTTCTCTCCCTGCAGGAACCTGATTTCCTTATAGCCCCACAGACAGCCCCATAAGTTAGGACTGGTAGACACTTCAGTTTATAAATTTCCACCATAGGTGCAATGGGCGTATTGCCTAATTTGGAGGTGATGCTGAAATGAAATCCAAATGAGTTACGAAATGTGAGTCTCCTCTGTTTCAAGCACAGGTCCCATGTCCCCTGGGAGTCAAATGTTACCCCCAGGTACCCAAATATGTGTGCTCTAGAAATGGGATTCCCATGAAACACAAGAGTTCTCAGCATCTTATTTTTGCGACCACAAGCCATAACAAAGGACTTAGCAGAATTTGTGACCAAGCCTAGGTTGTCCATAAAAGTTACAAAAAGCTCTAAAAGTACTGGAGTCCATCGGGGTTCTGGTCTTTAAGACAGAATCATCTGCATAAAGGAGGATGGGGATATTCTGCCCTCCTACAACTGGCATGTCCTTTCCCTTGGTAACTAAATTAAAATCCATATCATTAATATATAATAATAATACATTCACCATTGGGCCCATATCTAACAGTAGCATTTAAATCTGCATGGAAGGCTCTGAAAAATGACACCTGGCTGTGATTCAAATCCTTAGCTTAGAGTACCTTCCAAAGTTTTGACCTGGCCACGCTATAAAAAGCACAGGTCAGGTCCATTAAAGCAAGATAAACATGGCCTGTTTTCGCTAGGGTGTATTTGCAAATTAGGAGGTGTAGTTTGAGGCACTGCTCTTGCGTACCCAGGCCAGATCTGGAACAGTATTGAACGTTAGTGATAATATGGTTGTCAGTAGACCAGGACATGGTTCTGTCAAGGACCACTCTGCCAATAACTTTAAATGTAGAATCAATATAAGAAAGAAATTGGCCTAGAGCAACTAGGAGAGAGCCTGTTACCTTTTTTTAATATAGGCATGATAATGGCTGAGAGCCAAGACTCTGTAATACAATTTTTGCAGGTTACATTTGCAAACCAGGTAATAGTAGGCACCCAAAGGTCCATTTCCATTTTGTATAAGTCCATAGGGACTTCAGCAGGCGCCGGGGCTTTAGACTTGGGGCTCTTACACATTGACACTGCAGCATCATCCAAAGCTAAAGTAAGTATCCAGCAGGTAGTCAAAATGGAGGCAGATCCCTCACCATCAGGATCAGCTGAGTGATACACTTGGCTGAAATGCTCGACCCAGGAATCTGTGGAGATGTTAGAGAAAACCTGGTTGTGATCAATATTCAAGATTTTTCTGTGATTAACTATGTTCCTAAATGAGCCAGAATTTCTGACCAAGGAAGTCCAAGCCTCATCCCTTTGTTCAAGCTTCCTCTTGGTAATGGTCGACTTGTATTGTCTCCTGTCGCTGGCGAACCCACACTATCCCTAAAGATTGCACTTAAGGCACAATAGCAGCTCCTCTGGGCCTCCCTTTAATGTCTGTCTGACCAAGAAAGTCAGTGGTTCTTATTACAAACAAGAGGTTTCAAGAGGTAGGATCTAATGGTACGACCTAGGAGGACAAATGAATCCACACTGCAGTTTGAGTCGCAGGTAGGTCTTAGACATTCAAAAAGCAGGCTGAATGCTATTCAGCCTGCGCGGAATAGCATTCAGATTTTCAGACCTCTAGGTGAGCCTTCACCCCTTGTAATTTTATGACCGAATTTAATGAGAGGAAAATAAAACTAGTAGAAATGCTGCTCAAGCAAGTGAGGTTCTATCACAGGAAGAAGTTGGATAGAGGTTTAGAAATTCAAAAAGATGTCATAAACATAGAATTAATCAAGAGAAGAAAGAAGTTGCATGTATGATGCGTGAGAAACATGATGAACGGCAAACTTTGAAATGATTGGAGCAAGTGAATACAGTCATAATTACATAGATGGTAAAGATGTTATGTTGTGTAATAGCCCTATATTTAGAGGCATTTATCATGTGTGTGGTAAAATAGCTTACTTTAACATTTCAAGTACCTGGATATGTTCCTTCTATTTAGTGTTCGTCTGTCCAAAAATGTATCATGCAGGTAAGATTAATGAGATGAGCGAAATAAGTCTTAAAAGAGTGAAAAATGGATTTGAACATCTGCTTATTGATATATTCGATGCGTTGATTCCTCCTATTTGTATGGCTTTGAATGATGTGAAGATTAGAATGTTGTCTTCATTAGTGGATCGCCAAGCTACTAATATTGCAGATGCATTAGCTAAAATTAATGAACAGATGATAGCCATTCCTGCAATTATTATGCAAAACGGTGTGGCTTTTGATATTTTGCTTGCACAAGAATGTGGTGTGTACCATTTAATAAAGGCCGAACAATGCTGTGCATTTGTGCCTTCTAATTATTGAAAACATTAATAACACAATCAGTGTCACATATGAAGTTTAGGGTGAGCAGACAAGATATAGGGCCCGATGTAGGTAAGTCACATATGAAGTTTAGGGTGAGCAGACAAGATATAGGGCCCGATGTAGGTAAATGTAATTTACCGACTCTAAAATACCGAATTTTACCGATTCGGTATTTTAGAATCGGTAAATGCTATGTAGGTAAAAAATCTGTATTTTTTACCGATTCGGTAAAATTCTGTCACGACTGTAGCCACATAGAGCACTACAACTCCCAGAATGCCTGATGTAGTCCCTTGTCTCTGTCCTTGCCTGCTGAAGTCCGTT
The DNA here is from genome assembly GCF_964263255.1 of Lissotriton vulgaris. Taxonomy (NCBI): domain Eukaryota; kingdom Metazoa; phylum Chordata; class Amphibia; order Caudata; family Salamandridae; genus Lissotriton; species Lissotriton vulgaris. The sequence goes on along the minus strand of NC_141685.1, from coordinate 1,403,159,606 downwards.
TTCTATATACTTTCTTTCCGCGCTCGCAATGGTGCTTGTCACCTGAGTTTCCTCGTTTCGTGGATCGAGCCTTGGATCTGTGTTTACCGTGGAGTGTGTTTTTCTGATGCGGAAACCTTGTTCCGCGCTCGTGTTGCAGATTGTTTTGGAGCACACTGGGATCAGTGGAGAGCAGCGTCGGGGAGCCGCGCTGAGAGCTGGAGGGAGACAGGAGCCGCGCTGAGAGCTGGAGGGAGACAGGAGCCGCGCTGAGAGCTGGAGAGAGCAGCGTCGGGGAGCCGCGCTGAGAACTGGAGAGAGACAGGAGCTGAGCTGTCAGGAACCGCGCTGAAAGTAAGGAACGCGGTACACGGACATCAGCTGCTGGGGTGAGCTGAGGTTCCAGTGGAGCCTTGATTAGTCATTAGTTGCCTCAGCAGTTTGACAATTGAACAGGTACTAGCAGTTGCTAGTTAGAAGAGTGTTATTGAATCTCTTCCTCTTATTTTTTGCGCAAAACCTTTTTGGACGTTCTTTTTGTGGCAAAGGTACCTTGCTGAACATTTTGTGGATTCACAGTGAGCTGTTGAGTGGCTCGGATTCCGGATTTTGTAACCTTGTGTTTACTTGAACTTTCCTTTTTGAAACTGCTTTGGATCCATGTGATCTGATTGGTGTTATTCACCGGCTGGTGACTGTACTGAAGTGAACTGTAGAAGTCGTGTACTTCTTACCTGATATAAGGATTCTGGGCAAATCCTTTTTTCTTTTCTTTTCTTTATTTTTACCATTTTGCCTTCTTTTCTGTTGGGTGGAGTGGAAGCCTTATCGAGTAAGTGCCCCTTCCTACTATCACATACACAATAAGACAGGGAGTGGGAGGGCCAAAGGTAACTGTCTTGCTCTTGTATTCCTCTGCAGGTCCTTATTTACAACCTCTACGTTTGTCGTTTCATCTGCTGTCAAGTCCGGTAGATGGTTTCTGGCTGCCACAACTTTATATTTTATTTATCCATTTTTTCCCCTTCCCGGGGTGGGGTCCTATATGCGAGTGCACATTTGCATTCGACTGTAGTACCGTATCCAGGGAGGAAGGAAGTTTGCTTCGACCTCGCTCCTGCTGTACCGGATATCCAGGTTAGTCAATCTGGCTGATCGTGACAGAGTGACAAGCCCACGTTGGATTACAGCCTGAGCGATGGAGACTGAGAATATTCTAGCTTCTATGTTAGAGACTCTTAACGCTCTACGGGTGGAAGTAAATGCAGTTAGAGGAGAAAACCAGGACCTTAGAAAGGAGATGGGTACCCTACGTCAGGAGGTAGCAGGAATGGCACGTACCAGTCCTACAGGTTTAAGAGGAGCCCATTACATTAAAGAAGCTACTTTCCAACCTCCGACACACACTCAAAACCCCACTATCCAGGGAGCAGGGCAAGGGTCTCCCACTATTCAAGTAGTGCAACCGATTCAGCTGCCTCTTGCGCCTCCAGAAAGGTTTATGGGGGACCCTAAGAAATTCAGTACCTTCCTGGGGCAGTGTAGGTTACATTTTTTATGTAAGCCAACGGTGTTCCCTGATGACCACTCAAAAACAGCCTTTATGTTGTCCTATCTGGGGGGTAACGCAGCTAGTTGGTCGTTCCCGCTCATTGAAAAGAAGGATCCCGTATTAGACGACTTTGAGGGGTTTTGTGACGAGATGCGTAAACTGTTTGATCGTAAGGCACATATGCTGACCTTAGATAGGGAACTGATTACCCTAAAACAAGGATCGCAAGACTTGCTGTCCTATATTACCACTTTTAACCGTCTTGTTGTTGAAACTGATTGGCCAACCTCAAAGAGAATCTCCTTGTTCTATCAAGGGTTGCGAGGTGAATTAAAGGATGTGTTGGCGCAGGTAGTCACATTGCCTCCCACCTGCGAAGAATTAATTGACCTCACAGTGCAGCTTGACCATCGATTACAAGAACGCAGAGGCGACAAACATCGGTATGATTTCCGGTTCCCCATTGTAAAACCAAAGGCCGTTGCAGAAAGCGCTACAACCTCCGATACCTCTGAACCCATGCAAATCGGAGGTGTAAGAGGACCATTATCTCCAGATGAACGTAATCGAAGACGCAATCTCAAACTCTGCATGTACTGTGGGAAATCTGGACACTTCATTAGAGAATGCAGAGCAAAGACTAAAAGTGCCCGTTCTCTTTCCGTGGTGGAACATCCCCTCAATGTGGCGGGAAACGAGAATGCTCAAGCGAGTCACAGACCCCTTGCTTGAGCTTAGACACCGAATCAGAGGTCTACCATGCCATCGCCAATACGATGCAACCAGCCGTACCCCACATGAATGTCTGTGTTACAATCCAATGGCCAGGGGGTCAACCTGTGATGGTACATGCCATGTTGGACAGTGGAGCAACAGGAAACTTCATCGATCTGCAATACGCCAAAAGACTTGGAATTCCTTGTATCCAAAAAGAGACCCCTGAAGCTGTGAAGGCCGTGGATGGGTCTGACTTAACTTCCGGGCCAGTGTGTTATCATACACGTCAGTTGGTGATGCAAGTGGGACAAAACCATCATGAATATATATCATTTGATTTAATTAATGCCCCGCAGTTCAAACTTATTTTGGGAATGCCCTGGTTGACTTTGCATGATCCTGTTGTTAAGTGGGCTGATCGAACTATCACCTTGAGTTCTGCGTACTGCAAGGATCATTGTTCCCTCCCTTGTATTCATGAGATCATCCACGTAGAATCTCCAGCAAGCACTCTGGCAGGAGTAGGAATACCTCTTGAGGTGAATGCCATCTCGTATCTTCCTGAGGTGTATAGCCAATACCGTGACGTCTTCGATGAAAAAGAAGCCAGCAAACTACCCCCTCATCGGGATTATGATTGTGTGATCGAGCTAGAGCCTGGGGCCAACATTCCATGTAGCAGAATATATGCTCTCACAGAATCAGAAAATGTTTACCTTCAAGAGTACCTGAAGAAACTCTTAGCCTCAGGTTTCATACGACCCTCCACTTCTCCAGCATCATCTCCTCTGTTTTTTATCCCTAAGAAGGAAGGGGGTTTGCGAACCTGTATCGACTACAGAGCCATCAATAGAGTAACCAGGAAGAACAGATATCCTCTTCCTTTAATACCTGTGCTATTGGATCAGCTGAAGGATGCGACGATATTCACTAAGCTCGATTTGCGGGGGGCATACCATTTAGTGCGGGTTCGTCGCGGAGACGAATGGAAGACTGCTTTCCGCACTAAATACGGGCTCTACGAATATCAAGTGATGCCCTTTGGCCTGTGCAATGCCCCAGCGGCTTTTCAATACTTCATGGATGAGGTGCTGAGGGGATTATTGGATGTATCCTGCATAGTTTACATTGACGACATCCTTATCTACTCCGCCACACAGGAGGAACACGTTAAGCATGTAATGGAAGTACTGGAAAGGCTCCAAAGGCATGAACTATACGCCAAACTAGAGAAATGCTTGTTCCATGCCACTGAAGTAGAATTCCTCGGGTACATCATCGGCCCTAAGGGATTACAAATGGATCATAAAAAGATTCAAGCCATCACCCAATGGGAGTCACCAGGGAGTGTAAAAGCTTTGCAGAGCTTCATCGGTTTTGCCAACTTTTATCGGCGTTTTATACAAGGATTCTCCATGATTATCCAGCCGTTAACTCACCTTTTGAAGAAAGGAGCTATGTTCAAGTGGACGGAGGCTGCTGAGCAGGCTTTCCAAACCCTGAAGAAGTGTTTCATTACGGCACCCATCTTACGCCATCCAGATGCCAGTCAGCCTTTCGTATTAGAAACTGATGCATCGCATTTTGCTATCGGAGGTGTGTTATCTCAGCGGAATCCAGATACCGGCCAGCTGCACCCAGTGGCCTATTTCTCCAGAAAATTGTCTGCTAGCGAGGTGAATTATAGCATAACTGATAAGGAGTTATTGGCTATCAAGCGAGCGTGCGAAGAATGGAGACATCATTTGTTGGGGGCAAGATATACCGTGGAGATCTTTACAGACCATAGAAACCTTCTTTTCCTGAAGAGTGCAAAGGCTTTAACACCTCGTCAATTGCGGTGGTCGTTATTTTTCTCCGATTTTGATTTCGTAATCAAGTATCGTCCGGGCACACAAAATGGCAAAGCAGATGCCTTATCCAGACCGGAATCAGTACACAAGAATCAGTCTACTGCGATGGAAGATCCCCCCTTCCTTCTTCACAGAGCATCTTTCCATCAAACAGTAGCGGCAGTAGTTGGTCCTGCAGACTTCTTGAAACTAGTAAAAGACAAAAGCAGCCTTGTAGATTCACAAGCCTGGGTAACCAAGGAGCCTCTGCAACGGCAGACGAAAGATGGACTTCTCTTTAGAAACAATCAGTTGTTCCTACCGGACCATGAAGTACAGGAGTTAGTCCTTCAATGGACCCATGACTCATCTTTGAGTGGGCATCCAGGTATCCTCAAGACTTTCCAGTCCACCTCCCGGTATTTTTGGTGGGAAACCATGAGAAAAGACATTGATGAATATGTTACTAAGTGTCCCATATGTATCCAGGCTAAAGCTCAACATCATGCCCATCTTCAATCTGTTTTGAAGTCAGCCAAAGAACAATTGGAGGCAGCCAGAAACCGTGACAAACTGCAGACAGACAGAAAGAGAACCCCAGAACCTTGTTATGTAGTGGGAGACAAGGTATGGTTAAGTACGAAACACTTGAGAGTGAAAGGCAACACACGTTTACAACCTAAGTTTGTGGGTCCCTATCCTATTGTGGCTGTGATTAATCCAGTAGCCATGAAATTAAAGCTTCCTTCTTCCTGGCACATACATCCCGTATTCCATGTGTCCTTGCTGAAACCCTATATCCAAGGGACAAGAGCTGTAGCGAAACCCCAGCCAGTTAGGTTGGAAGGGGATGTGGAATATGAAGTTAAGGCTGTGCTGGATTCTAGAAGGGTGAGGGGGGCCTTGCAGTATCTGATTGATTGGAAGGGGTATGGTCCTGAGGAGCGTTCTTGGGAACCTCTCGGTAACTTACACTGTCCTGGTTTGTTACGGCGGTTTCACGCTACGTTCCCATCGAAGCCTGGTGGACCGCCGAGACGTCGGTCATTGAGAGGGGGTTCTGTCACGACTGTAGCCACATAGAGCACTACAACTCCCAGAATGCCTGATGTAGTCCCTTGTCTCTGTCCTTGCCTGCTGAAGTCCGTTTTCTATATACTTTCTTTCCGCGCTCGCAATGGTGCTTGTCACCTGAGTTTCCTCGTTTCGTGGATCGAGCCTTGGATCTGTGTTTACCGTGGAGTGTGTTTTTCTGATGCGGAAACCTTGTTCCGCGCTCGTGTTGCAGATTGTTTTGGAGCACACTGGGATCAGTGGAGAGCAGCGTCGGGGAGCCGCGCTGAGAGCTGGAGGGAGACAGGAGCTGCGCTGAGAGCTGGAGGGAGACAGGAGCCGCGCTGAGAGCTGGAGAGAGCAGCGTCGGGGAGCCGCGCTGAGAACTGGAGAGAGACAGGAGCTGAGCTGTCAGGAACCGCGCTGAAAGTAAGGAACGCGGTACACGGACATCAGCTGCTGGGGTGAGCTGAGGTTCCAGTGGAGCCTTGATTAGTCATTAGTTGCCTCAGCAGTTTGACAATTGAACAGGTACTAGCAGTTGCTAGTTAGAAGAGTGTTATTGAATCTCTTCCTCTTATTTTTTGCGCAAAACCTTTTTGGACGTTCTTTTTGTGGCAAAGGTACCTTGCTGAACATTTTGTGGATTCACAGTGAGCTGTTGAGTGGCTCGGATTCCGGATTTTGTAACCTTGTGTTTACTTGAACTTTCCTTTTTGAAACTGCTTTGGATCCATGTGATCTGATTGGTGTTATTCACCGGCTGGTGACTGTACTGAAGTGAACTGTAGAAGTCGTGTACTTCTTACCTGATATAAGGATTCTGGGCAAATCCTTTTTTCTTTTCTTTTCTTTAGTTTTACCATTTTGCCTTCTTTTCTGTTGGGTGGAGTGGAAGCCTTATCGAGTAAGTGCCCCTTCCTACTATCACATACACAATAAGACAGGGAGTGGGAGGGCCAAAGGTAACTGTCTTGCTCTTGTATTCCTCTGCAGGTCCTTATTTACAACCTCTACGTTTGGCGTTTCTTCTGCTGTCAAGTCCGGTAGATGGTTTCTGGCTGCCACAACTTTATATTTTATTTATCCATTTTTTCCCCTTCCCGGGGTGGGGTCCTATATGCGAGTGCACATTTGCATTCGACTGTAGTACCGTATCCAGGGAGGAAGGAAGTTTGCTTCGACCTCGCTCCTGCTGTACCGGATATCCAGGTTAGTCAATCTGGCTGATCGTGACAAATTCGGTATCTGTCATTCGGAAATTACTGAATTCAGTAAATACCTACCAGGAAGTGGCTACACAGGCAGCTGCAAGTAATTAGAAGGTTCTGGAGAGGCAGTTGGAGCTGAGCTGAGTGCAGGAGCCACAGAAAGAGTTTTGCAGTTTTAAATTGTAAAAATGGCAAGCAGCAGTGAAAAGGAGCAGCCAGAAAGCAAGAGGAAACTAAAATTCAGCTCCATGGAGCTACAGGTCCTTGTGGTGCAGGTGGTGAAGGAACACCAGAATTTATTTGGCAAGCTGTCCCTGACTTTGCCTGAATCTGCCAAGAGAAAGATTTGGCTGCACATTTAAACAAAGGTTAATGCTGTTGGAGTGACTCCAAGGGACATAGAGGATCTGAAGAAGCGGTGGTATGGCCTCAGGAGCCTGACCAAGAAAAAACTCTCAGACATCCACAAACAGCCAAACAAAACTGGAGGAGGGAAGAACCGTGCATCCCCCATGACTGACCTGGAGGAGCTGGTGGGGTCCACCATTGAACCTGAGGGCGTATGTGGACTGGGAGATGCAGACAGCTCAGCCAGAGCTGCAAAAAAAGGTAAGATGCATGACAGCAATCACCCCAACCCCATCAGCCTTCCCTTTTCCCCATGTGGCATAGTTAACCCCAGTCCAGTAGAGGTTGCAGTATACAGGAGCAATGCATCATGGGACATGTAGTCAGTAAATGAAAGACCATGTCATTTAGCACAACAAGCAAAAAGTCAGGCAAATCATGTCAGACATAATGAAGCGCAGACAACATGTAAAGTGTCTAAGTGCCATGTATTTGTAGTGGTTGTGAGGCAGTAGCACTGAGATAATGTACGTTTATATGTCCACAGGCGAGATAGCTCGCAAGCACACTAGGGAGTCGGAAGGCACGGCACCAGAGAGGGATGACAGCCAGGATCCAGGACCAAGTGCAGGGAATGTCACAGAGGACACAGGTCCTGCATCACTGCCTCTGACACAAAAGAGCAGGAGGCATGTAGTTACCCCACTAGTCCAAATGGAGTCATCAGCAGGTGACATGGAGGGGGATGACACACAAACCATGGCAGGTGAAGGTGGCCCTGCAACACAGCAGTCCACTGCAGAGGTTGCCCATACAGGTACCAGACACCGCAGGCACAGAGAAAGCATTGTACCAGCACATATTGAGGGTCCCAGTGTCTTCCGTGGCCTTGAGGGGAGCATGGTCAAAATACAGAGGATGCAGGGGAAGGCCATCCTGTCTGTGCAATGCCAAATGAGGAACTTAAACACACATATGGAAGGAATAGGGAAGGGCATTAGAGAACTGGTAGATGTGAACAAAGAGATGACACAATCGGTGCAGCTTCTGTGCACCAACCTGGACCAGGACATGGCAGCTAGGTGCAAGGAGAGGCAGCATGCGCAGCAGTAAAATAAAGCTATTAACCGCCTGGCCACAGCCACTTCCCTGCTATGCAGAAGATGCATTAACATGCAGGATGGACTCACACACAACAGCAATGAGGTGTCTAGGGGCATTGCTAGTCTGACAAGTGCTGTAGAGGTGCTTATTAATTCTCAGACAGCACAAACTGCTGCTCTGGAAGCACCAGAAAGTGAGGAAAGCACCAGTAGAAGCAGCATGACAAGCCCCCTTGTTGTGGAGACACGGAGGAGCAGCAGGCGCCATGGTGAGCCAGCAGCCCAAACGCACCATGAAGAGAGCCAGCCACTTACATCTGGCACTGGTAGGCATGGGCGTAAATGACTTGTTCAGTGAATGGGGAAGTGACCCAGGACTGCCATTATTGCCTGGATGACGTTTGTGTTGCACATTTGTGCTTTTGACCACCTGCGTAGTGACACATATTAAACTACTTTGGGTGCATACTCCACCTGTCTGTGTCTTTTTACTTACTTAAAAGTAGTTGCGTGTGATCTCTTCCCATCTGTGTCTGCCATCTGTTGGTGTCGCAACTCCAGCAGTGTTGGGTTCAGGCAGTGCTTGTTCGTCATCATGGTCCTCATAATCAGATAATTCTACCTCGGTGCCCTTCTTCATGGCAAGGTTGTGCAACATTGCACAGATTGCAATCATCTTGCAGCAGGTGACTGGTATATACTGGCGTGCCCCTCCACTTTTGTGGAGGTAGTGGAACCTGCTTTTCCACAGCCCAAAGGTGCGCTCCACAATGTTCCTGGTAGATTTGTGTGCCCTGTTGTATCTCCTCTGGCTGGGGGTTGAAGGGTTGAGGTAGGGAGTAAGGATGAAAGACCGGACCCCATATGCACTATCCCCTATTTGTAACAGAAAAAGACATTACTCATCCACACATATACATACATATGCAATATGTATCAAGGGAGTGTCACACAGTGTTTTACCTAGCAGGTATCCTTCGCCAAATTTCCCGCTGTCAGTCGTGTGTAGATCCCACTGTTTTGAAAGATGTATGAGTCGTGGGTACTTCCAGGAAACTTGGCAACTATGTCCGTGATGATGTACTTTGCATCACAGATTACCTGTACATTTATGGTGTGGGTCGACTTCCTGTTCCTATAAATGTACTCTGTGGCAGCAGGTGGACATATTGATATGTGGGTGCCATCAATACAGCCAAAGACGTTGGGGAAATGTGCCATTTGATAAAAGTCTGTCTTGGTCCTGAGCAGTTCTGCGTGCGTTGCAGGGAAGTTGATGTAATAATGCATTCTCTGCATCATGGCCTCTAGGAATTTCCTAAAAAAATGGGACAGGCAGCTCTGGGACACCCCACCTACCACAGCAACCACACTCTGGTAACTCCCAGAGGCAAGCAGGTGTAGGCTACACAGCACTTGCACATGGGGTGGGATGACATGCGCCCTTGGGGTTGGGTGATCCAAAAGTAGCTGGAGGTCCCTGATCAGGTCCAGGATGGTTTGGGGGTGTAGCCTGTACCTTTGTATGATCTCTGGCTCAGTCAGTTGGAATAGGGTGATTCTCTGCCTGTGGACCTGCTCCTTCCTTCTCCAGACCCTCTCTCCTTCTGCCTGTAGCTGTAGCCGCCTCGCAATCACATAGAATGCCGCCATTCTGGTCAAACTGTTGCATTTTGGGCCCTTTTTTATAGCCTGCACCTGGTTACCACCTGATTTGAATCCATGGTAAATACAGACTCTTAAATACCGAATTTCATGTAAATTCAGTATTTTAGAGGTTACCTACATCTCAATAGTAATTTTTACCATTTCTTATTTACCGAATCAGTAATTTTACCGATTCGGTAAATTTACCGATTCGGTAACTTTACAGAATCGGTAAATTTACCGATTCGGTAAATTTACCAAATCGTACGTTTTTGTGGCCCCTACATTTCAAACACCAAATGCCGGTCGGTAACGGCCGAAATTCAGTATTTTCGGCCATTACTGACCGGCATTTGATTACCTACATCTGGCCCATAGTTTGGTATATATAGTGTGTATTCATTAAGAAAAGATGTACAATTGCTTTCTCATTCACAGAGAAGTCAGGCTGTGATTGGTTAGTCAGCAGAGACTGTCGTTAATTGATTGCTGTTGAAGCTGCACTGTGATTGGTTGATCTTTGGCATAGCCGTGCTGCCAGTGGTTGTTGTTCGCTAACCTGTTTTGTGTGCTTTTTTTATTCTTTGTGTAAGAATAATAGTACTGTGTTAAATAAGCCTTAAGCGCATAGCGTACCTGCTACAGAGCGACATAAATTATCTGCAGATGTTTCACCTGCATATGAAATGATGACAAATATGACAAAATGTTGAGGAAATTATGATGAATATTCTTTTTTATACTTGTACCTGGATTTGCAACTGGCAGGAATACACCTCTTTTGACAAAGACCTACAGTTTCCTTTAAAGGGTACCGTTAATATTAGAAAACTAGATTTCTTGAGCTAGACCATGAATGAGAGGTGTGCAAATCTTTCAAAATTAAAACCCCAGTGGGTCTGGAAAGCGTCCTTTGCCCCTGGGCTGCTCATAACGTGTTGCAAACACGACCTGTCTGCCCTCAAACGCTGCTAGCCGGTTGACTGCAGCTTGGTCTACTGCTGAGTGGCAGGGCTCCTCCACGACCGGGACCGGCCGTAAACATATCCAAAACTAAGGTTGCCCCATTTGGAAGAGCAAACAAGCAGGCAGGTAAGTAAATCTTCGTATTTATTTGCAAAACACAGCGCAGTTGAAAGGAAAAACAGTCCAAGATATCACCATAGCCTGACGCGTTTCATGCTGCTTTAGCATTTCTTCAGAAGCTTCAAACACACTGCCTCGAACACCGGCATCCTTTGTAACTCTGAACACCTACCACAGTGGGCCTTGGCTCTCCCAGAGCTTGCTGGTATTCGTAGTGCCGCTCATACCACTCCAGTGAGCTGCTCGTTTTCAGTGAGCAAATCTTAAATTAAAACCCCAGTGGGTCTGGATAGCGTCCTTTGCCCCTGGGCTGCTCATAACGTCTTGCAAACACGACCTGCCTGCCCTTAAACGCTGCTAGCCGGTTGACTGCAGCTTGGTCCACTGCTGAGTGGCAGGGTTCCTCCACGACCGGGACCGGCCACGTGCATGATGTGCAGATATGGAACATGTGTAAAAAGATGAATAACAAGAAAAAGATATCATTGCCTAAATTCATTGCTAAAATCACATAAATCACACAAGTCTTTAAATACCTTACGACATCATATATAGTAAAAACGTGTGCACCCTATATAAAGATAAAGTAATAAGGAAGAAAGGACAAAATTTCATAATATTAACACAGAAATGGAGCTAGTTAGGGAGGCAACAGGAAACCTAACTGCCTCCGGGAAAAATACCAACAGTCTGATAGAAAAATTCATAAGAAAATCAATTTGAATACAAAGTGTAATAGGTAACAGGGAACCTGACTACCTATGAAATAGCTTCTGGATCAGACCCAAAGCGATGCAGGGCAAAGCACATGCAGAAAGACCAAGAGGCACGAGAAAAAGTTGCGGAGACTCACAGAAAAAAGGGATGATTTAGAGGAAGGTGTGCATGTCCACTGAATTGCTCAGACCATTCGGCCATTTGCTGTCAAATTCTAAAATAATGGTAGTCTCCAACTGCCTTAATCTCTGTTCTCTATTGCCACCCCTTCGGAGTTTAGGAATGGATCCCACTACATAGTAAGAGAGGCAAACTACGTCATTGTTGTGTTTACTCTTAAAATGACGCGCTACTGGGTAAGTGGGGTCACTATGAAGGATCGCTCTAAGATGTTGTAAGATCCTGATTTACAAAACACGACCGTAAGTACTTCATCCTCACACCCATTTATTTAGTAGTTTCATTGAGTAGCTCCTAACATAATGGTAATGTGTGCGGCAAGATTACGAGATTAAAGGACTAACCGGGTTGATAATTCAAAAGTGTAGGAGAACTAGTAGGCATACCAACATTCCACTAACTGAAACTATCTAAAATCTATCCCGCTCGGCCATCGTTTTCGTTATCGTTTTTGTTGTTGAAACAGTTAAACCTATAGGAACAAAGTGCAAGGAGGCATAGCCATAGATAACATAGGCTCTGTATAACAAAAGTACATATACCAGTGTCCTCTCTCATTACGCTTTGTAGTGTCCAAACTGAGGTCCATGCAGACATCGACAGAGTTATTATACACGTTTGTGCCCAGGAGAAAGGAAGGGTTACTTCACCACAAATAAGGCGGTTCTGCTTTTTAAGGTTAGTGAGTTACAGTAACAGTGGTAAATGGTTTCTGTGTTAATGGCATTATTAATGCACAAACCAAGAGAAAAAGAATATTATAAGCTCTTGGTTATGGACACTCACCATTATGGACCATAAAAAACTTTAGGAACCGTATGGACTAAGAGTGTAAATATGCCTATTCTTTACAGATAGTAAATACAGATAGAAATGGAATGTCTGGATTATTAAGGTGATGAACATATATAAATGGAGGTGAGAGAGATATATATGATCTCCTTTCCAAATCACATGGTAATGTCTGCAGATATAAAGCGTAAAACCATATGTTACTGCATGTAGAAAATATAGTGGCAGGATGTCCATATTGCCAAATAAGAATAAAGATTTAGTTGTGTGGACCATGAGCAACACATTCCTGTAATATGAATCATGCCAATGTTAAACGTAAAAATCATGCAGTTACTCCATGCAGAGAACGCAGTGGCAGGAGGCCTATATTGTTAAATATGAATAGGATCCCTGTCTGTGAACTATGAGTAACACATCTGTTTGATATGAATCATGTTGATGTAACACTGGGTGTTAGAATTGTATATTTGATGTATGTCTTTTTCGGAGCATTAGTTATGTGGCATCAATTCTGTATTTGTTGCAGTTCATTTCAATGTTGTGTGCAATATTATTTGATTACTTTACAGTGTGTTTCTGATTCTAAGGCATATTTTATCTTAATTTCAGAAAATTTGGGAATACAGCTAATAATAAATTCCTGATGAAGACGGCTATATGCTTACTGTCCGTCGAAACGCGTTGAGATATTAAGGGAGAAGTATAACACTCAATAATTGAGGAGTATTCTGACTGTTGCTGAATATACCTCATTTTGTACCCCCCTTATTTTAGGAAAAGGATTGGATGAATTAATATATGATTTGTTCTTTTTTATATTGTCTGTGTTCCCTACGTTTTATACACGTTTCCAAATGTATTTTTTTTTATGTGTTTTTTAATTGTTTTAATATATACAAATAAATTGTACACACTGAATGTATATGTATTTGTTTTTGCAGAGTTTATGTTACTCACTGTATTGCTCCGAGTGATAAGTCTTTATGTATGAATAACTGATGTTTATTTGGTTTGTAAGACTGGTGCTCACATTAAGGTGCCCAAAGGGAAACGTATTTCTTGACTTAAAGTCAGATCCTGACATGCACCTGTAACTTAGTGCTGCCTATATAATTAAGGCCACAGGTGCATTTCAGGACATACACTGCAAAATCTGTCTTGCAGTTGAAGCTGCCTACAATTGGAATGTCTTTCCTACAAAAGGAAGTTTGGTAGTGCGTTTTGTTACTACCAAATTTGCACGCCCGGCAGGTGGAGCATTTGCGAAACCCCGCCGCGGGTTTTAACCACGTGCTTTTTTGTATAGTTTTTGGGCTACTTTTATCCAACACAGACCCCATATTCCTCACCCTACGAAAAGTGATCATCAGCTTTTCTGGTAACTGTAAACCTAATATAGAATCAGTTAGTAGAATAGGCCAGTTCCTTTTAACAATGGTTCTGATCTTAAACATACAGATTGTACTCATTTATTAAATCAATCAATGAAGTAAGCATAAAATTCCGTATTGTTAATCAGTCCTCCTATATATTTCAAGTAAAGGGCTATGCAAAACATAATACCATACAAAAGGCAATGCATAGGCAGTACTGGTTCCATGGAGGAACTTCCCTATTCTAAATAAAGAGTCAAATGGTGGCAGTGGAAATTCTAAGCAGAAGGTGTCAGTCTGAAATGAAACAAGTTGAAGTTCAGGGTAAAGGGTAGAAATGTTCAAGAGGCTGACTTAAGAACTTAGCAGTATGAGATCTCAGGTAACAGAGTTAGGGAAAATTCTTCCCTCAGCAAATTCAGGACAGGATCTCCTAGCAACTATTCTAGGAAACACAATTGCACTTTTCTTCTGAACATCTTCCCACCGACTCACTCTAAACTTTGACCAATCAGATGGTGTCTCCCCTAATTCCAATCATCGGTAAAAGGCGTGCACAGCTGCACGGACTTGGGTGTATTCGTGGTCAGGACTGCCTGATACAGGAGGAGCTTCTCATTCCCACCCCATGAACAGTATAAATCACAGTAGACTGTTAATTATATTAATGTTCCTACTAGCCAAGCACTGAGCTACTCTTGTAACTATTGGAGGTAATGTAACACCTGCAAGGGAATGAAAAATGTGAAAGCACTTCAAAACAATGTTAAGTTAGCAATGAAAGCGTTGGGCAACTGAGACGTATTCACAGCTAAGACAACTTTATGCGCATTTGGTTAAAATAAGAATACAACATGAGATTACTACAAGCTAATGGTTATACTTCGGTTAAATAAAATGTGGCCTCTTAACATGTATAAATAGCCACACATTTGCACACACATTAACATTAATAAAGATTATCCCACATAATATGTGCTCTGCCCCAATGTCCCCTCTGTTGGATAGAATAGCCATGATTCAAATATTTAAACACCATAATGACTAGATCAAAACATTGTTACCTGTTGCAGCTTACGCTTACAGTTCTCAATTTCCATCAACTCATTGAAAACTCGACATTGCTCACCCTCCAATTCTATTTCTTTCCTTTACTCTCTTGTTCTTTGTTGACGTCTTTCTTCTCTTCATCGACAGAAATTCATTCACCATAGCAAACAAACATATCACACAAATACCAACAATCAAGGTAGGCCTTAATATAGTGCATACTAGTTCACCATCAATGTTGCTAAGCCAACTACCAACAGCAGAAACTCCTTTTGCAACTGCTTCCCTGGCACCTGTCTCTTCCAATTTCTTTAACTCTGTTGACACAAGAGTAATATTTCTCACATACTTTGTGATTTCTTTGCTCTTGTCTGAGATATACGTGCAGCATTTCTGCACTTTTAGCAACCTGCAGACCCTGCTCTCTTTTGCAAGTAAAATATCTAAAGCAAGCTGTCTCTGTAGAACAGTAGCCCTAATGGCTATTGGTTCTGTATCAATCTATACTAATATAATAAAGAGAGATCCCAAACCTTTGAGGCGGGTAATCTCAGGAACCACAGCACCAATCACAACACCCAATACAGCGTTGGAAAGGGCAGTTGCAGCAGAAGGACATAGGCTATGCAGACGCCCACCATATACATTTAAAAGGTAAAAGAACCATGCCAGCAAAGTAGTCCCTTGTGGCCGTGTCTGCGTTGTGCTGTGGGCGTGTGCTGGGGGCGTGACAAACGCTGGGGGTGTGTGGTACGTTCCGCCCTTCATGCCATGTCTCATATTGTGTGCTAATCCCACCCTGCTCCCTTTAAATACCCCTGCACCCCATAATCATAGCCTACCCTTACTCCTTAAAATACCCCAACACCCTTAAACACTAACCCATCTTAACCCTATAAATATACCCTGTACCCCAAAACCCAAACCTATCCCTAAACCCTAAAAATACCCTTGTACCCCAAAACCCAAACCTAGCCCTGAACCCTATAAATACCCCTGTACCTCAAAACCCAAACCTACCCCTGAACCCTAAAAATACCCCTGTACCCCAAAACCCAAACCTAGCCATGAAACCTAAAAATACCACTGTACCCCAAAACTCAAACCTACCCCTGAACCCTAAAATACCCCTTTACCCCAAAACCCAAAACCTAGCCCTGAACCCTTAAAATACCCCTGTACCCCAAAACCCAAACCTACCCCTGAACCCTAAGAATCCCCTTGTACCCCAAAACCCAAACCTACCCCTGAACCCTAAAAATAACCCTGTACCCCAAAACCCGAACCTGCCCCTGAACCCTAAAATACCCTTGTACCCCAAAACTCAAACCTAGCCCTGAACCCTAAAAATACCTCTGTACCCCAAAACCCAAACCTAGCCCTGAACCCTAAAAATACCCCTGTACCCCATGACCCAAAACTATATCTGAACCCTTAAAATACCCAAACACCCCAAAACATATACCTCAGTACCCCAAAACATATACCCCTATACCCTTACTTACATTATCCAAACATTAGAAAAAAACATGCTTTTACCATTCATGCATTTTCAAAGAATTTCGCTGCGCTGAAAGGTCAAACAAGAACATTCTGGTCTCTTATCGGGGAGGGCTGTGGAGTTAGATCAAAACCACTGCCAGTTGCTATTGAAGAGCATTTATGGGTTGGCTATATCCAGAACCTTTATGCAAGTAATGGGAATGTGATTGATTGTAGCAGAGTAAATGAAGACCCCTCTCCATATGGACCACCTTCTGAAAAAAATATTGAACTGGCCATCAAGGGTATGCGCTCCTCCAAGGCAATGGGCCCGGATGAACTCCCAATTTCAGCCTTGAAACAAAATAGTGCAATGTGGAGTAAAATCCTTTTCCCGGTCTTCAGATTCTGCTTTGCAAATAAAACCGTTCTCCCATCTTGGAAAGGGAGTATTTTAGTTCCCCTCTTCAAGAAGGGAGACCGTGACGCCCCACACAATTACCGACAAATTGCACTCTTAGATGCCGTGGGTAAAGTCTTCGCCAAATGCCTCCTGATGCAAATCAATATCTGGGTGGACTCAGGTGAAATTCTTCCATTTGAACAGACCCGATTTCGGCGAAGGCCTGGAACCATGGATAATCTAACGGCATTGCAAGTAATAACTGAAAAATATGTTAAGGTCCGCGGAGGGAAAGTGTGCGTAGCTTTCATAGATTTCTCCACAGCATTCGACAAAGTAGATCGTCCTTTGCTGTGGAGAAAACTATCGGACCTTGGCATGCCGGCCACCCTTCTGGAGTTGGTTCGAGCTCTCCACACTGATACTTGGTGTAGAGTCTTGATGGGAGGGGAAAGAGGTCTATCCCAAGTTATTAATACAACAAACTGCCTAAAACAAGGTTGCTTGTTGGCTCCCCTATTATTTTCCTTATATATATCTGATCTACCCTATGCCCTGTCTTTAAGTGAAGGTATCGCCCCACTATTGGGGGGAAAATCGATAGTCTGTTTACTATATGCCGACAACATATTAATACTGGATTTAACACCGAGGGTATTAAATAGTCGTCTGCAGGTATTACATGAATATGCAGAGGTCCATCACTTAAAGATAAATGTGTCTAAAAGTACAATAATGTGCATGCGGGGAAGGAAAAAATTGAAGTTTGGGAATTATGTTTGGTCTGTTGGTGGACAAAAATTGGAAGTGGTAAATTCATATGTCTTCCTAGGAAGAATAGTGTGCGGAAACTTAAGTGAAAATGCTCACATAGGAAACAATATTAGGAAAGCAATGGTACAAGGTAAAAGTTTAATCTCCCTTTACAGATCCATAGGCAGTAGACACTTTGCAATCCTACTAGAGGTTTTCCGTGCTAAAATCCCAGTGTCTTTGTTGTATGGTATCGAATTACTCGACTTAAGAAAATGGGGCTTTTTAAATACATCAGAAGGTAAAATTTTACGGAATCTAGCCTCAGTTAACTCTGCCTGTGCAGTTGCGGCTCTTAGGTTGGAATTTGGGCTGCGCAGTAGTTGGGTACAGGGTCTCTCAGGGATAGTGCACTGGGTCACAAGCCTTGTAAAGGGTGAACCTGGTACATTAAGATCCTTTATTCAGAAAGAATTATTAGGAACCTTAAATGAGCAATCATTAGTTGTAAAAAATTTTAGAATTGCGGTGGACTTGCTTCAAATGGACGAATCGGTACTTTTTATTTTATCATCATATCAGCTTAAGGCAACTTTGAAGCAGGCCACCTGGAAATTAAGTTTTACTATGGACAGGAAAGCTCGTATTTCAAAGAGAGGCATTCATCCAGCTATTCATTCTTGCCTGATAAACAAAGTACAACCTTATATTATTTGAAACCTCCCTCTTGGAGTGCGTCGGTTTTGGCTTTTATTGAGGCAGGGTTCTCTTCCACTTAATAATGTATTGTCTAAATGGTACGGTTCCTCCCCTGTGTGAAATTTATGTAATAACTCCACCCAGGATGTTACCCGTGTACTCTTTGTTTGTCCGGCTCTTTTATTGTATCGACGTAAGTGGATGAGACCAATTTGCCTGCAACTATCCATTTTGTCTGCCACCGCATTTATAGATGCCATTTATAATCCTCCTAATGAAATGTTTGCCACAGGATTTTTAACTTTTTAAAATGTTTTTAGATATTTATTAAAATTTCTAAAGGATGTCATGTTTTTCATCAGTGATTTTATCTGACGTTTTATAAGATTATGTATATTTGTATATCTTGTTCTATTGTTCAAAAATGTATGTTTTATCCTTTGTGTTTCTTTTTATGTGGATCCCATCTGAGTTCCAAAATCATAAATAAATTGAACTTGAACTGTACCATCCCACCCAAAGTGTGTGGGGCTATGAAAATATCTCACCATGGGTGACAACAAGATGTGTAGCAATACATGACTTCCATCTCCAGAAACCCAGATCTCATCCTCATACTTTGCACAACATACTCTGACCCATCCCTGTGTCCCCTCTTGAGTGCCTCTTTTGATAATCGTTTGACTTCCTCCTGCATATCAACATCAATTAACAACAGATTCATAGGAATATCACTTTCAGATTCATTTCAATATTCCCCATAAAAAGCACAACCTCCATGAGTTCAATATCGGGCATCTTCATCTTCATCAGCATACAGATTTCCATCAGTAAATGCATCATTTCCACTCCTGTGTGCCCTGCATTTTACAACTGCTAGCTCAATAGGCATTTGTAAGGCTTCGAGTAGTTGCAAGACATATTTCCCATTGCAGTTTGAAGTTTCAGAAGACGTCATAAACTCTCTTTGTACCACAAATGTCCAACGTCATGGACCACATTGATGCCATACTGACTATTAGTATAAATGGTAACTCTTAATTGGTCTGAAACACAGCATGCTCTAGCAAGAACAACATGTTCAGCCACCTGGATAGAGGTTACATCACGCAATGAGGAGACTTCCACTGCACCCCGTAGGTGCAAATAGCATAAGCAGCTCTCAAATTTCTCCTATCATCTCTTAGGCAAGAACCATCCACAAACAATGCATAATCTGGCTCTGAACGGGCATGATCTCTGATGTCAGGCCTCACTTTGGTACACAACTCAGTAGCATCAAGACAGTCATGCTCAACCTCCCCCCATCAATTTCATTTTCAGGCATGGGTAACAATGCAGAAGGGTTTAGACACAAACACCTTTTAAATATAATGTTCTCTGTTGCTTATATGATTTGCTAATACCTGGTCAGATGGCAATAGGGCATGTGTTATGTCTTTGTCAGTGCTTAATTAGTAAATAAGAAGTGTCAGGGACCTTGTCAGGCGGCCACTGCAGCTTGTGGCCCCTGCCTGTTCTCCAAGGTTACAATGTGAACTCTTTCAGGCCATCCAAAGTTATAAGAATGCTTGGACAGCTGGTATTAATCATTTTAACTGTTTCAACAATTATACAACTATCGGTGTGCTTATTTCAGAATTAGACAGCTGGTCCAGTATTATGTAACAGTGTAAACTGCAGGCTCAAATTAAGCACTGGTCTTAGTTCTTGTTAAAAGAAGTGACGCACCATTACAATAAGAGGGTAACCGAGCACTATGCCTTCACTCTGTTGTATGCTGACACCAACTGCTGCCACTGTCTTTAGGCAATCCAGCATCCCAGCGGCTAGTTTACAACTGCACACACAGGCTGCAATGGCAGACCTGAGACATCCAATACAAGCCTGGAGCACAAAGCAATTTAAAGTTGTGACTTACTGTAGTCCACATTTCTATTGAAGATACTATTTTATGTGACTTAAAAAATTATTATACTGGCGGTACCAAAATACAATCTTAACAATATCCAATGTGTTCTGCATGAAGAAGATAAAAACATAACAGTATGCCATACAATCCAAGCACAGCTTTAACAGAATGTAGTCGGATCCCAGCACAGCCAACACAGGTTTCATCTTTATCTAAGACTTTCTCAGCTACACTAATGTGTATTTGAAATGCTATAACTGTATGTGTGCATCTATAATATGTAATAAAGGTTTACTTGGAGTATGCAAAAAGAGCTGTGTCAATGTAATGCCTGTTACTAATCATCCACAGCGCGCAGAGTAAGAAATGTCAATAAGTATGAAAATTATACATGATCCCCTTGATAACGGAAAATTCCTGATGTCAAAGTGGACTTCTGGAAGGAAACCTTCATGTCGAATGCACTGGATATTGTTAAGATTGTATTTGTGTTCTGCTGGTATTCTAACTTTTTATGTCAAATAAAATAGTACCCTCAACAGAAACTTTAACTACAGTAAGCCATGACTTTGTTATTTAAATAGTTTTGTGCTCCAGACTTGCATTGGATGTTATATATGGAATTGCCTTTCGCAATGTTAAGTAAGTAAGTCAGTAATTCTTTATTGCTCAGTTAATTAAAACCATTGCAATCAGCTACATATAGTACGTATAAATAAACTTAAAATACAAATTTATATGAATGAATTTCTTAGAATTTCGTTTAAAAAAAACAGAGAGCAAAATTTCATAAGGCTAAAAAGTCAGTTCTGAAAAAAATTAGGCATCTTTTAGCACTTTCCAATGTGTATGATTGCACTCCTTTGCAGCAGGAAGCTGTCTGTTGTAGCACATGAGAAGTTATTTTACTGACCACATTCTGCTGGGGGTTTCAGTGCTGAATATTTAACTTCACTGCTGCTACGTTTGTAATAGATGCAGGCATGAAACATATTTGATGGGCTACTTAAGTGGGTGGCACAATCAGTACTGCAGGTCCACTAGTAGTATTTAAATTGCAGACATAGGTAGTGCTACTGCACTAGGGATTGACAAGTAAATTAAAGATGTCAGTTGGGTATAAGCCAATTCTACTATGTTTTAAGTAGGGACCATTAGCACTTTAGCAGTGATTGTCAACAGTAAAGTTCACACTGTCCTAGGGCAACTAAAAACAAAGTCAGCAAAACAGGAGGTTTTAGGGAAAAAACGTAGGGAGAAAACCATGCCAAGGATGCTAGGTCCAACAATTACTAATTTCCGTTCTCAGTCCATTCGCAAAAGCAGAAACAAAACCCCTAGCTCCATCTTTTTCTAGGTTCTCGACTGTACTATATATTTTTAATACATTCATTAACCTCTCATAAAAAAAGGAATGCGCTGATTTATTGGGTTCCCGTGCCATTCTTAAAATGTTCTCACAATTGATGGCCTCCTCTGGGACTTGCTTTATCAAATATTCAATCACAGTCTTGAATTTCTCTGCAATCTCAGTTGCTGGTGATTTATTAGGACCAAATCTACCTGGTTCGTGTGTTGGCCATCCACTAACAACCTTGCATTCTCACCACAAATCTCTAGGAACCACAATTTCAAACAACAAATTAAAATCGGCCCATAGCATTGCAGAAATGTGTGTCAACCAATGTATTTCCACTTTGCTGGGTCCTCTCTGAATTTCGGAAAAATGTTTAAGCATAAAAATCTGCTCTTGTCCATGGGCCATGCAATAGAGGTCCTCCACGTATTTCCCTTAAATGGAATTCCACTACTGTGGTTGTCCCTGCTTCTGAATCACTTAAAATACTTCCTACCTTTCCCTCAGCCCTCTTCAATTTATTTTTGTTTTGTTGACCCTCTCTTCTATTTTCTTGAGAATTTCTTCAACTCATTCCAGTCTCTTGTTTTCTCAATTAGATCTTTAAGATAAACGTTTTACATTTTTCATTTTGCTAATATCAACTTCTGGCCTATCAGGCAATTCTTCTAGTTTATCATGAACTTAATTGGCACATCTATCTGCTTCTTTTATTAAACATCACATTTCGTCAGCATTGTAATTCAATAACCTGTTAAAATCCACATTTCCTGTAGCATTTTACCAAATCCAATTTTCAATATCCCAATACAAATTTCTTTAGGCAGTGGCTCTACTACCACTGTTCTTAGAGGAGAAACCTGTGTTTGATCCTCTGGTACTCCCCTTCCACTAGTACTAAGCACTACCATTATGGTTGTCGCCTCAATTGGGAAACTTGGTATAATCCCAGTAGAGACTTGTGCCACTCCTGTACCTCCCCCAACATCCTTATCAACAGAGTGGGCGGCCTTCAGTGATATATCTGTATACAGAGGAGGACTGGAGTCCAATAGTTCACTGAAAATGTGATCATCATCTGACTGCACGTCTTTCCTTTTTTATTTTTCTCCCTATTTTGTCCTTCTCATAAGCTATTGCAGGAAAGGGTTTTACACAGTCTATCACATCCTCCCTCCAAATGTTCTCTTTGTGATCTAGTTTACTCTCTAACAAACCCCTGAAAGACTTTTTCATGTTTATATTTTTGTTCCGTCTTCCTTTTTCACTTGCCATGTGATTCCATTTATTAAGCACCTCAAACTGTGTAGATCTAGCATTGGCTTCAAATCGTACATGGTTTGTTTTAGGAAATCTAGTTTTTTAATATGAAAGGTACCCCTCCCCAATGGAAACTGTAAAGCTTCATCATGTGCAGTTTGTTTATTCCATTCAGAGATCTAGGTGCTTGTGTAACACCTGACCTCTATCATCATTTCATAAGATGGTGATCCATCACTCTGTAATTTCTGACCCTCTCTAGGTATTTCCCTCTTTTGTTTAGGTTTTGAAAATACACCACCCATATTGCTGTATGTAATAAACTCTATGCAAACTCAAAATCACAAAAAAACTCTATGAACAACCTTAGAAAACAACAGCCAATAACAGCATGGCTCAGTCAAAGGGAAACCTATCACAGCACGACTATATCAGCAATCAACCAATCTCAGCGCAGCTTTGTGTTGATGTCTCACCAATCCCAGCACAGCTTACTGCCTGCGCAATTAAGCTCATCGCAGCTTTTTCATGAACAGGAAAACAGTTACGGAACCACATTAAGCTACATTAACAAATAACCCTTTTGTCTGTTTTTCTTTGAAAGGAAATAAAAACCTGTATTTTAAGTTAGATTATTCAACTGAAACTCCTAAAGTCTGAAAATATGAACAAATAAAGAGAAAAGATCACAACAGTTCTGCAAATTACTTGCTAGATACATTCTGACCACTAGTAATCCACCTCCAAGTTAACATACTTTACTCTGTGCACTCAGGGAAGGTATAATAACTCAAATTAAACTCTCAAACCTGATTTTTTTTTACCTCAGAATCCCTACCAGGTTTATGACAGACCCATCGCATTTCTAAACAACGCGGTCTCAGCCACAACCGTGTCTTTACCATGTATGCCTTTACCACGTATGCCTTTACAACAAATTTCTTTGTAAAGGCATGGTTGGTAGAGGCACATGTGGGTAAAGACCACACCCGATCCCCCCACCTTGAGCCATAAAACCTGGCCCCAAGCCCCGCAATCCACACCACCCCAGAACTAAAAACTACCCTGACTCCCCACCCTGAGCCCTAAAACCTGGCTGAAGCCCAAAAAACGACCCAGAAACAAACCCCCTCCCCGTGCCCTAAAACTGTCCCCAGTCATGAAAACCGACTCTTCCCCAACACCCTGAGCCCTAAAACCTGGCCCCAGCTCTAAAGACTAACCCAAGCCCAGCCCCCAGTCCTGAGCCCTAAAGCCAGCCCCCAGCCCTATAAACTACTCTGACCCCCCCCCCCCCGAGCCCTAAGACCCATGCACAGCCCTGTGTCACGATCGCGCTGCGCTAGGAACTACAATTCCCGGCAGAAAGCGGTTGGGAAACTACCGCTCCCATGCTCCTTTGCGATCTCGCGAGATTTGATTGCGGAAGCATAAGGAGAGAGGAATTGCAGCGCACAGCATCGGAAATTCCTCCGGTCCGAGCTGTCCGTGGTTAGCGGTTCGTCGTTTGGTGCGGTAAGGGTGCTTGCACCTGGATCCTTTTGCAGTCGCCTTTCTGGAAACTTCGTGGGTCTTTGTAGCTGGCTTTGCGAGGGCCGCTTGTAACTGGTTGGGTTCGGGGTCTTCACCCCTTTCTTGTCCAAAGGATTTGTCCCGGTCGGCATTGTCGGCCGACGGTGGTAGTGGATGCGGTGACATCCACGGAAGCCTGTTACATTATCATTGTGGTTTCTGTTCTTCTTAAAACTTTGAGGAGAACCAGAGTTCTAGGCTCCTTTGCTCGATTTGCGAACAGGGGGCTATATCATAAACCGAGTTTGTTTGTGTGTGAAGTAACACAGGGACGTCATCATATTGTTTCTTTGTACTGCGATGAAGGGGGTGTGCTAAGTATGGTGTTTAATTCCTATGTCTTTTAACTCCTTTATTAACAGGGATTGATTTGGAGTGGTTGCTAACTCTCTATCCCTGTGAAGTGTACAAGGAGTGAGTTAGGGGTATGTCATAACCTCATTAGATCATTGGTGTTCATTATTGTATCTACTGGCATAACAGGAGGTTACAAGTCACTGTTACTTTTGTATTCTTACAGTTACATCTCTATCCCCTCATCTGCCATCACCTACCTCTCCCCTGAAGGATTATTTTTCTTTACAGGTACATAGTTAAGTTAGGTGTACTTGAGATTTTGTTTGTATATTGTCAGAAAAGGCAAGTTACTCATGAGTGTTTGTTTTCTTTTTGTCTTTTCCAGATCTCCCTCCCTGCTGTCTCCTTCCTTTCCTTCCTGGTTCCTAACACCCCCCCCCACAATATCCCTCGCTTAATTTGTTCGATGTACTGTGCCATAACGGCTATTCCAGTCATTGAAAAGATTGAGAGGTGGAACATAATCTTCAAACCGATCCCGAGGACTACACGTACAACACCCTGCTTACCAAGTTGCGTCCTGATCCTTCCTTTACTGATCCACCCGCCCATCCACTCTGAATCTAGAGCGCTGAGTGCCTTAACCACACATATGCTTGGTTAAAGCATATGTGTGGTTTTTTTAAAACTATTTTATTGATCATCATCATCAGTACAAACAAAAGTTTCTTCATTATCATTATTACACAGAGTAAATACATTCTGTAAATGCTTTTTATCAACAAACCAAAAGGAAAATCAGAACTGAAAATAAAAACACACAAGGTGAGAAGAAAACCTCTGTTAGCAAACTTTGCAAGCAAAACATGTCTTGGACTACCCGACATTATTACCAACCACTGAGGCTGTCTTAACTTTCTTCCATCCTATTTTTCCATTCTCCCATTGGGCTCCAAATGCGTTTCCCCAGTTGTTTTGCCTTCCAGCCCTTTTTTTCATATAGCACCTTCTCTAATTTATATATTGCTAATAGTCGCGAGACCCATTACCGGAACTTTGGGGGTGTTGAATCCTTCCATACTGATGCTATACATATCCTGCTTACTGCCATAGCTAAGAATATGAACTCTGGATGATCCACGGAGACCCCCTCTTTCACTATGCCACGTACCATGACTTCGTCACTTAATCTTACCGATATCCCCGTTTCCCTATTCATGAACTGCTCTGTAGAATTCCTCAAAAGATCTAAATTTGGACATGAGGCAAACATATGTATTGTATCTGCCTCAGTACTTCGGCAGCGTGGACAGGTTATTCCATTTGTTGCTCCCAGCTAGCTATTTTCTGTGGGGTGTAGTACAATTCGTAGATAGTTTTGAAGTGTTGTGCCTGTAAATTTGCTACCTTTAACACAGTGTTTCCTAGCTTCACAGAAGTTTTAAACTCATTGCCTTGTAGATTTAGTTTCCTTTGCTATTTTTCTAGCACCTTCCCCATATCCTCTACCGAATGCTGAATCAGTTCTTCATATATATCAGCAATCGTTGTACCCTCCTCTCTCCTTACCAATTCCATGACTTCTTTACTTTCGAATGCCATATTACCCCCCTGCTTTTTATTAGCACGGACCTAACCTGCAGATATTTAAAAAAATCTCTGCGCTCTAAGTGATCTAATTGTTGTGCCTTATCGAAGGTAATTAATACGGAGGTATCTATCATATCACCTATAGTTTTGATTTCCAATGCATCCCACCGTTGCATAACCTCATCTGCGAACACCACCGGCAGTGAAGGATTTTTAAATAAGGGAGTGTAATAATTCATCCTGCCTATGCGTAATCTTTTCCTTAAGCCAGTCCTTACTGACATTGCTGCCCCCAATGTTTTAAATTTTACTCTCTTGTAATAATTTGTCTCACTACACGTTAAAAGCCATCCTTTAGCTGTGGATAGAACAAGATCATAAGTATCCGGAATGCTCTCACTACCCCTCCACTTATCCTGCGTGGTGCCCCACATGAGCCCTCCTGTGTACTGGAGTACTGCTGCCCAATATTATAACCTGAAATCTGGGACTGATAGGCCCCCCGTTCTTTTGGTAGTGACAAAAATGTAATTGCTCGCGAGTTCTTCCCTTTGCCCAGATAAAACGGTTCGCGATTCCCTCCATCTCTTTAAACCACAGGCCGTTACAGTTTAATGGGATTGTCCTAAACAGATATAAGATTTTAGGGAGAAATAGCATTTTTATTAAATTACAGCGGCAAATTATTGTCAGGTGTAGATTATCGATTTTGTCCAAGTCTTTCGTGGCTTTTTTAAGCACTGGGGCCAGATTTTTTTCCACTAGCTTACTTAAATCTGAATTTATTGTCATTCCCAGATAGTTCGCTGACTCAGTCACTCTTTGATCTACCAGCGTAATATTTTTGTTAATGACAATTTGTGTCTTCCCTTGATTCAATTTATACCCCGACAATACCCCAAAGATGTCAGCTTCTCTTTCTATCTCCATCAGGGCAGATACCGGTTCGGATGATGTAATCGCCAAATCGTCCGCGTAGCCTAGTATTTTTGTCTCATAGCCATTTAGTATTATCGGCAAGATGTTTCTATTACCTTCTATTCTTCTTATAAAAGAGTCTATGTAAAAGGCGAAAAGTAGCGGGTAGCAGGGGCACCCTTGTCGCGTCCCGCTTCCGATGTTGATCACGCCGCTAACATCACTCATCACTCTGAGTCTTATCTTTGGCTTTATATATAACGCCTGTAACACTCTTATGCATCCATCCCCGACGGTTGCCCCCTTTAATGCAGACCATAGGAAGCCCCACGAGACCCTATCAAAAGCTTTTTAAGCATCTAGTAGGATAAGTGCTAGAGGGTCTCGTGAGGCCGCTGCACCGTCAAAAAGCGTGCAGACCCTCCTGACATGATCTGCGGTACCCCTCACTGGGATGAATCCGTGCTGCCTTAATCTGCTAGCTAGCATCTTCGAATATATTTTTGTATCACTATTCATCAAGCTGATTGGTCTGTAAGAGCCTGGCTGCAATGGGGGTTTATTTTTCTTCAAAAAGACTACCATTGTAGCCTCTCCCCAAGATGCCGGTGGTGTCACACCCTCTTGAACATGAATCAGGAGTTTATATAAATCCTCTTGTAATACAAGGAGGAATTTTTTCTAAAACTCTAATGGAATAAGATCGGTCCCTACAGCCGTACCCGCTGGCAGATCTTTAACCGCCCGTTGTACCTCCTCCAGAGAAAACCGACTCTCCATAGCCTCCTTTTCTTCCGTTGCAAATTTCTCTATAGATGCCGTCCCTAGATATTGCTTGATTTCTTCCCTAGTAGCCTCTCTTTCTGCGTTATAGAGTTTTTGATAGAATTCTTGGAGAGTCGCACATATCTCCTTGGGTGTAGTAACTATAGTTCCAGTGTTTGTTATTAGCTCAGAGATATCCCCCCTGGTAGCTGCCTGCCTAGTTTTGATAGCTAATAAATGTCCTACCTGTTCGCTATACTCATGCTGGTCTTGTTTCCAGGCTAAGAATTTCCCAGCAGCCTTGGCCGCAATTAATTCCCCTGCAGCTGCCTTGGCTATGGCTAGCTTCTGAACTACCTTATTTATATCCTCTTTTCGATCTATAGCCTTAACCAAGTCTTCCTCAAGCATAGTGAACAGTCGCATCTTTCCCTCCATTGTCACCTTTTCTTCCTTGCGACGTCTGATGGAGTAGCTCAGTGTTTCCCCCCTGATGCTAGCTTTTAATGCATCCCACACTATCCCTGGTGGGGCTGACCCTCTATTTGTAGCGAGAAAATCCTTGAGACACTTTTCCATATGTGCAACATACCTACTATCTTGCAATAAGGCTCTTTCGAAAGACCAGCTGGTAAGCCGTGCTTGATTATTTGATATAGCAATATCCAGTGTTAAGGGGTTGTGGTCCGACATTACCCGTGGCAGTCTATTTATTTTAGCCGATGATATCAGTGCCGACGAGACCAAGAAATAGTCCAGCTGCGCTATAACCTTGTGTGGTGCCGAATAATATGTACTACCCCCACCAGCCGGGTTTTGTTGTTCCCACATATATACAAGACCATTATCCTTCATAATTTGGATCAAAGCTTTATGGCTCTTTCTTTTTCGCCCTTTGAATCTCTCTGGGTCATCCTTCAGTAGGCCATCTATCCCATTCATATTTAAAGCACCACACATTCTTATCGGGAGTGTCCATGCCGCCATCTGCGTGTTAAGTTTATTAAGCATTTCCAGGTCGTCGACTGTAGGGGCATATACAGAGCATAAGGTAAAATTCCATCCCTGAATTTGACATTCCACCATTGCCCAACGCCCATACTTGTCTGCAGAATGTTTTCTTGCAGTTATCACCCTGGCCCGTGCTAATATCGCCAACCCCCCGTGTCCTGGTCCCTTGTGTGGTATACGCTAAAAGCTGATAACCCAATTGCTCCAGTAGGGATTTACGTGAGGCTTCTACGTGCATTTCCTGTAAGCATATTATGTCAGCTTGGACAATTCTTAGGTACTCTTTCAGCTTCCTGCGTTTTCTTCCATCATTCAAACCGCATATATTTAAAGTAATTATCCGCATAGCATTTGGTTAAATTCTCCTTCTTTACCTCCGTGTGTTACCCTTCTATTTACTTTATTCACTGATGAGGATAATATTTTGTCTCTATTGACCCCTTGTCCCCACCCTGAACCCCCCCTACAAGAACACCCTCCCTCCTCCTGCTCCCCCCTTCTCCCCCTCCCCCATATGCAAAAGCAAGCAGACTTAAGGTCTCTGTGATGGTGTCTAGCGGTCGGCCCCCAATTGCCGTACACCTAGATTTATTTTTCCCTTCGTGATGTGCGTGAAGTGCTCGTTTTAGTGTCCCCCAATTTCCCTCGGAGAATTCGCCCTCTAAATACCAAATAAAAAAGGAAAACAAAGAGAAAAAAACAGAAAATGGGAAAGTGGAACCCACTGATTATTCGAGTCTGCGGTCTCCCCCTACTCCTTCCCCCTCTACTCTATTCTATCCCTTGATTTACCCGTATCTAATCTATTTGTCCTTGTCATGCATTTACTCAGTTTTGCCATCAGACACAAAAAATTCCAGTCCATTATTACTTCAAGCAGTTTCTACTTTCTCAAGAATGTTCAATATTTCCATTTCAATTTCTTGGTTTTCCTGATTTCCCTGGTTTTAATGTGTCCATATAGGCTTTAGCTTGAATTTCAGAAAAAAATACCCTACTGGTATTTTTATAGATAATTTTCAGCTTCGCTGGATTCAGAAGGTATGCCTGGAGACCCATCTGCCAGCAGGGTTCTATCAGTTCCCTCAGGCGCCAGCGCCTTTCAACGGTTGAGTGGCAAAAGTCAGGAGTGGTGAAGAATGACTGGCTGTCGTAGGAGCGTTTAGCGTTTGGTCGGGCTTTAGAATACACTTCCTCTCTTAGCAAGTAATTCCCGAAATACACCAAGATTGCTCTTGGTCTGGATACTCCTTCCTGATGTTTACCTGGGTTCTTTTTTAAAGTCAGTGGAAATCGATGTGCCCTTTGTATTTCCTTCTGCCACTCCCACTGACTTAATTCCGGAAATGCTCCACTCATTAGTTTCAAAACATAAGATCTAATATCATCCCCTTCCACTCCTTCCTCGATTCCCAGTATTCTAAGGTTGTTTCTTCTTTGTCGATTTTCCATGTCCCCCAGCTTCCACTGGACATCTGAATACTGTTTATCATAGGAATCTAGTCTGGGCGTGTCTTTAGCCTGGCAGTCTTCCAAAAGGCTTATACGCTCTTCCACTTGTGCCAACCTTGTGTTCGTCTCTGTGCAAATTTTCGCTACCCTCCTTACTGCTCCTTGAAGGTTTTTAGTTGCCAACCTGTTCTTTTTGCTCTCCATCCTTGCCTCTTCCTGGAACTCCTTCATAGAATCCAAAATTGTCCGTAGGGACGGGGCATCTTCATCTGCTCTTGCAGCTCCCGACTCCATATGTTCTGGATACACATTCCTTGTGGCAGAATAGTCCCAGTTCAGAGCTCCGTTCGAATGTACTCTGCTAGTCCTAGGCTGTTCTATTTTTTCCTGAGATAGAGAGTCCCTTTGTTTCCTGGTCAGCCTTTTCTTCCGGACTGCAATCTCTCTGTCTTTTACCCCTACCCCACCTCCGGTTCCCAAACTAATAGTTGAGCTGGCTCGAGACGCGTTTTTTCGCTGTCCTCTACTTCCTCATCTGAGGGGGTCGGCTCTGACCCGTCAGTCACGGAGAAGAAATTATGCCCGAGTTCTTGGGCACCCTCTGCTCCACTAATTCCGCTGCTGGTGGTAACCTCTTGGACTAATTCATTTGTGGTTCTCTGACCCTTGCCTGTGGCATCTTCGGCGGCAGCAGCACTCTCCACTCCTATCTC
Organism: Lissotriton vulgaris; assembly: GCF_964263255.1. Classification (NCBI taxonomy): domain Eukaryota; kingdom Metazoa; phylum Chordata; class Amphibia; order Caudata; family Salamandridae; genus Lissotriton; species Lissotriton vulgaris. The sequence goes on along the minus strand of NC_141685.1, from coordinate 1,403,128,779 downwards.
CGTGTGAGTTATGATAGTCTCGATTTCTGCAGCTACATCCCCCCATTCTGTCCTTGAGGTGCTTGTTTCTTGACCGACTGCGGCTAGGGTCTTTTGGGAGCATACCGGGGTAGTTTCTTTCCCCATTTGTGCCGATATTTCTATGGCCAAAGCACCCACTTTCTTTACTAGTCCTCGTTGAGTGGCTGGGGAAAAAAAGCCAGTTATACTTTTTAAACCTCCTGTATTTACAACCCCAGGCTTGGGCCCTTTCTCCCTTGTTTTTGCTTGTGCCTCTTCCTCATTTTCGTTCTGAATTTCGGTTGACATGGTTTTTGTACCCTTTTCCAGTTATTTTCCTGCATCCTTTGCATCTTTTGCCAGCGTGGATTTCTTTGGAGGCACCCCACCTGTATCGGTCTCTACCACCTTCCCTCGCCCTCCACGAATACTTTTTGGTGCCATCCTGACTATTTTATTGATTTTTGACGCAAAATCAGTTTAACCGGCTTTTGGGCTGAGTAAGCTGCTAGAAGTATCCTGCAGGCACTGCTCCGGGCTTCCCTCAGAGCGCCGCTCTGTGCTCCGCTGCCGTTGCTGTGGCAGCGGCAGTCTCCGCCTCCGCCGACTTTGCCTACTCCGCGGGCTCCGCAGATCTCCCTGCTGAGCTCCCACAGCTTCGGGAGCACTGCTGACACCAAGAGCACAACTGCCATGATAAGCCTCTCAGCTGCGCCAAACAAAGCCTCCCTGTCAGGCTGCTGCCTTCCCTCAAATATACGCAGGAAATCAGCATGGAGCTGCCTTTCCTCTGAGGCACTTCTCCTCTACAACTTGCCAGATAGTGCTGTGCCACACCATCATGTGAGATAATAACATCATATAAAAAGCCCTGTCACACAGTCTGCGCAAGCACATCCATGTTGGGAGACTGGCTGGTCTTGCTTAGGCATGATAACTGGTATCTGCTGTGAGGCGCCTTCACTACTACTATTAGAGTCTGAGCATTTTCCATTTACTCCATTGAAACTAACTTTAAAGTTATCACCAAGCAGCTTAACTCCAGGATTTCCTCCACTACATGATCACTTCACTTAATGGGAAAAATGCATTTTACTTCATTTTGATAATGAACCTCCAAGAGATAAACCCTTACCTGCTCTGTGATGTTACTAAGTTAGGGAGAAGCAAAGGACAGATTGCCTTTAAGCATAAAGTAGTTTCACGTTAGGAATTATTCAATTATCTCCTCAAATGGAGAGACGACATGCGCTGTATGTTGTACAGAGGTAGGACAGAAGCTATGTGTAAAGAGTGTTATATATGGGTAGAAGGTAGGTAGAGGATTTCTACATTCGAAAAGGTGTGCCATGCATCTTTGAAAATTGTAGATGTAGCTAGTGTGACAGACATATCTGTATGGAGTGGGCTACAGTACAAAACACAATGTGTCTTTGACATGATAAGCTTGTCAAGTGTTGGTAAAGAAATCACATGGAATGGGCTAAGGACTCTGCAAAAAAAGAACAGGTGGTGAGTCAGAGGATCTGTGCAAAGGCACTGTCAAAGGGGACTCTGTAAAGTGGGAGAGGTAAGGCAGGTGTCCTTGCAGGTATGTTCACAAATGACTTATGCTGTTTGAATGACATAATATGTTTTGAGGGCTACATTGTTAGAAGCATTAAGCAGGTGAATGAGTGCTGCACCTGTTTCAAGGCCCTCTCTAGGCAATTAGGTTGAACCAAAGGAAAATTAACCCTATGACTAGGACACAACTGCTTTATTCAACACATTTTCAAACAATCTAAAATTGCTTTCTGTACCCAGAATCAAGAAAGCTAGAAGTGGAGGCTGATCTTTTGCACTAAAGCTTTGGACCTCCTTGCCAAGCAGTATCAGAAGAGAGGACAACTTTGTTAATTTTAGGAAAAACCAAAAACGTATATTTTCCCTAATCTCTAAAACCCTTTTAGCTTTCTAATTGACTCAGTCCAATCAGTCCAATAGTGCTGGGAAGCCCGTTCTGGGTAGCTATGTGCTTTATAAATCCTGAAGAATAGAATAGAATTATAAAGTGTCACTCAAAGTGTCACACATAATGTATTGAAATGCCATACATAAGCAAACTGCAGAAATGTGAATGTCACACATAACGAAACAGAAAACTTGGCAGCTATGCCAACATAGGCCTCTGACCTCCTGTGCCATTTGTGTTCAGCGGCTTGGATGGCACCGTAGGAGTCTCATAAGCGGAAGGTGCATTGCCAGAATTAAGCAAATGAAGGATCTGCATTTCTCTCCCTGTCCTTTGAGGCGCTTCAGCCCAGAGACAGCACCTCTGAACTCTCTTCTGGCTCCAATGAGTCTCTTGTTCACACCCAGACATCCTCAGGACTGTGCCCTCTCACTTCTCCTTTGGACCCAGGGCACTAGTAGTGGTGGCTCCTCTGTGTGTTTGGCAGGTCTTGCTTACTGAGGGAGCTCCTGGGTAGTTTCAGGCCGCATATGTGGGGCCAATGCCGCTCATGTCCGTGCACCATCGGCAAAGATGGACGGAGGCAAAAACAACCCATGGGGCAGGTGGACTGTGTGTCCTCTGAGTTAACAACCTCTGCTCGGGGCCTTGAAGCCATAACCAGCCCTGACAAGTACCATGCATCAGGTGTTAGACTAATGCATTTCAGTTTGGTGGTCTGCATCAACGCACTGAAATGCAAAATCACGTATTATAGCGTCTCTCAGCTGTCAAGCTGGAGCACTGCTATAATGCACCAATACTGAAAGCTGAAATAGCAGTGCGCAATGCTGCTAGCAGGGTTGGGTCTGGCTCGTCTGCTCGCTAGCTGATAGTACTAGTCTTTCTTTTCCACAAACTTTATTAACTTTCATAATACATACAGTACATAATATTATTGGAGTTCTGCAGATCATGCTGGACCTCAAATTTCATTGTTTACATATATCTTGCATAAGATTGAATACAGGTCAATAACAGACATTTAACCAGTACAAAATGCAGTATCCTTTGCCGTGCAGAGCTTGTATACGTAATGCTATTAACCCTAAGAGTGGGAAACTACAAACTCCCTCCCGCCACCCCCTCAACTGGCGACTACCTATTATGTTTGAAAATGTTTATTGCTCCATCAAAATGATTGTGGGAACCCTTTAAGACTGTGGCGTCTTTATTCGGGTGTGGGTGGCTACCACGGAGTGGAGAAATGTCAGGATGGTTCAACTAGCCCCAGGATCTCTCGCTATGCATCCGCCATCTTTGGCAGTTAGCAACGCCCCCAGCTGCTACTACTAGTCTGTGCTACAATGTAGTCAAAGGATACCCGACATCATGCGGCATAACAACTGACATCAGGAGGGGTCACTGTCAGTGCCCAATGGCTGATACAGAGAGAGTCTTAGTCTCAGTGAGTTTGTCAGATTCACTTTAATGGGTGGGTGACTGGTCCGTTTTGCCACCCGTGACATGAGCTGGTGGCATTTCAAGTTTTGGCTGCTGCTGTATGTGTGTGGGCAATGGCAGTACAGCTGAGCATGCTGCTCAAACTGCAGCAGTATGGATCCCGTGACCGGAAATGACCCCACCAGCGCCGGAGTCTGACTCACCATCGTGAAACTGCTGGCAATATCAGAGCTCGTACCCACTGCAGTGGTAGTGATCCCGTGGACCAGACCCAATCCCAGTGGTGGCTGGGCTGCTGAGTGACGGGGCCCGCCTGTTGCCGTGGTGCCGGCTCGCCAGGCTCACAAAGAAGTAAGTGTCTGAGACTGAGTGACGGTATAATCTCCTAGCTGCACTTGCTATGCTATAAAATTTGCTTTTTAGTCTAGCTCGTGATAATGAATGATCAGATCAACGAGATCAACTTCTGAGTGGCTGCAGTGCCCACCTGCTCTCTGTTACTGATGTAGGAGAGTAGGGTCTGCAATCCTATGATCACCCCAGATTTTTGCTTTTTGCTTCACTGGTTTACGACTTCTCTGGCTGTGGGCCTGCCAATCAGACCCACAGCCTTGCTGTTCTCTCTCTAAATTAACACGTGTACCTTAGGTGCATTTACCAATTGGTACTGGGCCACCTTATCAGACCCTGTAACTCAGGGCATAGGTGTACCCAGGGCCTACCAGGGGCTGCAGCATGTATTATGCCACCCCTGGCTGGCCATCTAAATCTGACACATCTGGCTGCACGACAGCTGGGGCAAGGTGGTTTAATCACCCTTTGCTTTAGATATAGTATACCTATATCTAACCCTAAAATGGACATACAGATTCCTATCAGTCACTCCTATGGCAGGCCTTGACAATCCTGAAGGCAGAGTGCTTGGAATCGTGTGAGATGGTGCTCTGGCATGAGCTGAGCCCGTTTGCAGCTTGCGGAACCAAGTCCTAATAGCTTTTCCATGATAACGCATACCATATACTCTTAAGTGCATTATAGTCCTCGCGGTTATATGCTAACTCTGGTATCGCTTTATCAAAACATGTCGAGTAAGGTGTCATACGAATTGGAATACTAACCCCTCGCCAATTCTGGCGACGGGGTTAGCATTCCACCCTTCTAGAGGGACACGACATGTATGTAACTGTGAACCCCGGTTAAAGTTAACTCAAGCCTCAGCATCACAAAATGGATGCTTCCACCACAGACACAAGTCTGACCTCCTGCTGCTGGGAGTCCTTCCAGCGAGGAGAGCTTGGACAAAGGGTTTCCTGTCAAGGGCGGTGCTAGCACCATCCCAGACAGGGTTTTGTGTATCCTGGGTAGGCAGGGCTTTAGAGGAAGGTGACTGCAAGTGGCACCCCGGTGCTCACTATGCATCTGCCGGCTAGAACCAGTTCCAGGGGCACACCAGCCCCTGAGCTGGGGAAAATCCCGCATGGGAGAGGGGTGTAACCACCCCCCTTTCTGGTTCCACCCATGGGCAGGACCTAGTCGCGTGCCAGCCCCTTTCCTTAGTATAAAGATAGGAGCGGGCCCCCTTCCCAAATTAGAAAATTTCGAATCTTGATGACTTTCCACTAAAGAACTCTTGAACCTTTCAGAAGACTTTCCCTTGTGGCTAAGGAGTAGCCACCCTGCCCAGCAGGCACCACCCAAGCGCATCGCGGTCTGCTGTAAGTCTCTCCTCCGGATCAAGACTGCCCAGCTCGACGAGAACCGGCTTCCCTGGCACCTCTGACCTCTACCCACTTCGTCAGCTCAGCTGAGACCCGTGGGTGCGACGAGACCTCGAGGGCCCGGCCATCTTCAAGACTGCACGACGCTTGCCCAGCACGACCGCCGAGGGATCCTCGAGTGAGTGCTTTAGGGTGTGAGAAGCCCCAACCCTGAGCAGCTCCAGCACCGAAGTTCAGCCTCCCAGCCTCCACGAGATCTGCGTGGGGCCCGTCTGCTCTTTGCTGCTCACCGCGTTGTCTGGCTACTAGCCCGCTGGCTTGTGGCCTTCCCGACGACGAACGACGACATCAACACCACTGGTCTGGTTGCTCCAGACTGGCCCTTGCTCCCCTCCAACAGAGGAGCACCCCGGACCCTCCTGGTCCACTCCAGACGCCATTTTGAGTCCACCGCGTGGGCTTGCATTTGCCAAGACTTGTTGCCCCAATCCTAGGTCCAGCAACGTCGACAGCAGATACCATCGTGGGACAGCTCGCACCTCCATCCTGGTCACTGACAACGCCTCCTGGTCCGTGAGACTGCAGAGCCCAGCGTCGCCCACTCACCTGGTCGAGGTGACTTCAGCCGGTGCCATCCTGGTGCCCATCTAATCACTGGCTAGTGATCCAGAACTTGGTCCCCTCTGCTTACAGGTGTCTTCCATCTCCGATCCAAGCTTGGATCCATCCGAATCTCTTCACTGGTCGCCTGCCAGCAACTTCTTCTTTCAGGCTCCATAGACTGCAACGAGGATTCCCGAAGTCTTTCCAGACCTATGCATCCGCAGCCCCTGGGCTAGGTAAACTCAGCATTTCGGTGCTCCAGCATAGCTTTGCTATCCAAGGGTCCAGATCCTTTTTCGTTTCAGCTCTCCCTAGACGGATTCGTCCGATAACACTAACTTTGTAATTTCTAGCAACCATAGACTTTGTTCCGCATCCCGCGTGAGAGTGCACACTCTGCACCCGATCTCCCTAGGCCTCCTGCTAGTAATCTGAAGGTTCAGTAGTCAAGTCCTAGCGATCCCAAAGCCTATTAGCGTAGTACTTACCTGCTAGTAATTTTGCATTCCACTTTTAGAGTATATGGTTTTTCGTGCCCCTCGGGCATTTGTGTAAATTGTGCAACTTTGCGTATTTTCCTAAGAGCTTTGTATTGTGCTTAGCGCCCTGTCCTCATAAGGAGTCCAGGGCTGTTGTGTTCTAAATACATATACTTTATTTTCATAACAACTTGTGTGGCGTCCTTTCACTTGGTGTTCAAGGGGTATATGTGATGGTATAACAGCTGGCTAAACACGCCCTCTAGAGTTTAGCCTAAAGACTGCTCTTGTCCATGCTACTAGGATAGCTGGTCTAACGGTTGACTTACAACCAATCATCAATAAGGGTCGTTTGGAATGATACACAGTGATCACTAGAATAGTGAGCACTACATATCAGGCCAACTTCTCACATTGGTGAGCAGCGGTTGGGATTTGAGCTTGCTGTTGTTTTACCACACGTATCCTAAGAATATCATTGTGAAAGATCACATAAGTATTTAGGTACATATAACTTAGCTTAGAATACTCTGAGTTCTACTGAACCAGCTGTTGTAGTTCAACAGGGCCTAGCACACCCCGACTACAACTCTTAGCAAGGGATCAGTAGGCAAACAAATAGTGTAGGTAGGTGCATCACTTACACCACACCAGAAGCATGTCAGACAAAGGAGGGAACTCAGAAGCCCCCCTTCTGTCAGTTGACCCTCCACAGGTCACTTCCAGATATGCTGCTCTTAGCTTCCAGGAGATGAGACAAATCTGTACATCCAGGAAGCTAAAACAGGGTTCTAGCCCTACCATTCCTTTTCTGATTGGTCTCTTAGAGACTTATGATGCCAGGAGGACTGCCAACACAGATCCTTCTCATCCAGATGGGAATATGCCCCCCCTTAGAGGGAACCACTGGTGACCCTGACCTCCACCTCCAGGCTGCAGATGAGGAAGAGGAGTTATCAGAGGATGAGGCAGACAAAGGTCAGGTAGAAGTCAGTAGACTCACTAGGACCAACTTAAGTAGGCATGGGAATGGATTTGGGGGACCCCCAGGGCCACTCTCAGGCAGACTTAACATTGGGAATGGACGAGTTAGGTCTCTATCCAGAGGCTCTAACAGATCCATTCGAACCAATGGCTCTCAGACCTCTTCTCATAGAGGGATGTCATCCCCTAAGAGGAGAGAGCATGAAGCTAAAATGAGGGAAGCCAATCTGAGGATTGAAAGGGAAGAACTTGCCCTGGCCAAAGAGAGGCTTGCCTTTGCTAGAGAGCAAAAGTTAAGTGGGCTAGATCCCACTGGTGGCAGAATTCTCCCAAGAGAAAAAGACAGGAGTTTAGACACTAGACACCTGAGTAAGATAGTGCCCCCCTTTAAACAAGGGGATGATATCCACAAATGGATAACTGCTTTGGAGAGGGCCTGCACTGTCCAGTGCGTCCCCCCAGGAGTCAGTGGGCAGCTGTCTTGTGACTCTCCTTTGAAGGCAAAGGTAGAGATAAGCTCCTCACTACTAGAGCTGAGGATGCTAACAATTACCAAGTCCTGAAAAGTACACTGATAGATGGGTTTGGCCTAACCACTGAGCAGTACAGGTTGCTGTTCAGGGATACCCAGAAAACTCAGTCTCAGGATTGGTCTGATTTTGTAGATTGTGCCACTAAGGCTTTGGAGGGCTGGTTGCTGGGCAGTAAGGTTACTGATTATACAGGATTGTACAATCTGATCATGAGGGAACAGATTTTAAACAATTGTCAGAACCAGTTGTTGCATCAGCGCCTTGTTGACTCAGATCTGACCTCTCCCCAAGAATTGGGAAAGAAGGCAGACAGATGGGTCAGAACAAGGGTTAAGCAGAACCAGGGCCAGAACCAGGGTGGTCAGAAGAAAGCAGACCAGAAGGGTAATAATACCAAAGGTGAACAAAATGACCAGAAGTCTTCGACAGGTCCCCAACAAACCAGAGAGGGTGGGGGTCAGGCTTCCCAGAAGAAGAAGACTCAAGAAGGCCAGTCTAAAAGGTGGTGCCAGTACTGTAAAAGTAAAACTCACTGGTTTAGTGAGTGCACCAAGAAAGGAGGGCAAACTCCTGCCACTGCAGCCCCTAAGGCACCTGCACCCCTAGTACAGTCAGCAGTGGTAGTGCACCTCCCAAGGGATTAGTTGGGTTAACCTTGGGTTCTGAGGGGTATGACAACTTAGTTGGCACACTCACTCAGGCTGTCCTTGTCTGTACAGGGGATGTGGATATATCCCCTGATGCCAGTCCCAATACTTTGGGCAAATACAGACAGACACCTTTTATCAATGGCAAGATGGCTCAGGCCTACAGGGACACTTGTGCCAGTGTCACAATGGTGACACCTAACTTTGTGGACCCTGGACAGATCATGCTAGGTCCAGAGTACCTAGTGACCAATGCCAGCAATGTCACTACCCACCATAGTATGGCAATTGTTGATTTCTCCTGGGGAGGGGTAAGTGGCCAAAAGAAGGTTGTTGTTAGTTCAGACCTCCCAGTTGAATGTTTGTTGGGCAATGATTTGGAGTCATCCCTATGGTCAGAAGTGGAGCAGAGGACTCACATGGAAATGTTAGGCTTGCCAGCACATGTGCTTGCTGTGACTAGGTCACAGGCCATAAGATGCCCCACTGAACAGGTGCTGGATCCTGGAACAATGGACCAGACACCTTCCAAGAAGAAGAGCAGTAGGGTTAAGGCATTGCCTTCCCCCTTGCCCCAGGTTGTGGATCAAGTCTCAGAGGAGGCTGACCTCAAAGAGCTGAGGGAAACTGAGCCTAAAGAACTTGAACCTGATCAGGTTGAGTTTCTGGGTTCAGGGGGACCCTCCAGAGAAGACCTGGGGAAGGCACCGTTAGACTGCCCTTCCCTTGAACCCCTCAGACAGCAGGCTGCTGCTGAGGCTGCAGGGAACGCCACAGGTGCCCACAAGGTATACTGGGAAGATGGACTCCTGTACTCTGAGTCAAGAGACCCCAAGCATGGTGCAACCAGGAGGCTGGTCATCCCCTTGTCTCTGAGAGGTTTCCTTCTCACCTTGGCCCATGAGATTCCCCTTGCAGGTCACTTAGGCCAGAATAAGACTTGGGACAGAATTGTCTCACACTTTCACTGGCCTCATATGAATGAAGATACCAAGGAGTTTTGCCGCTCCTGTGTCACTTGCCAAGCCAGTGGTAAGTCAGGTGGCACAACAAAGGCCCCCCTTATACCAATGCCTGTGGTGGGGGTGCCCTTTGAAAGAGTGGGGATTGACATTGTTGGTCCAATGGAACCCCAGACGGCATCAGGGCACAAGTTTATACTGGTGGTGGTGGACCATGCCACCAGGTATCCTGAAGCTATTCCCCTTAGGACCACTACAGCACCTGTAGAGCCCTAGTTGGAGTGTTCTCCAGAGTGGGCTTCCCTAAGGAGGTTGTCTCTGACAGAGGTGCAAACTTCATGTCAGGGTATTTGACTGCTATGTGGAAGGAATGTGGTGTCAACTACAAGTTCACTACACCCTATCACCCACAATGCAATGGGCTTGTTGAAAGGTTCAACAGGACCCTAAAAGGGATGATTCATGGACTACCTGAAAAGCTCAGACGTAGATGGGATGTCCTGATACCCTACCTTTTGTTTGCTTACAGAGAGGTCCCACAGAAGGGGGTTGGCTTCAGCCCTTTTGAACTTCTGTATGGGCATCCTGTGAGAGGACCCCTATGTTTGGTGAAGGAAGGATGGGAGAGACCTCTCAAAAAGCCTGCAACCAACATAGTGGACTATGTACTTGGTCTCTGCTCCAGGATGGCTGAGTATATGGAAAAGGCTTCTAAAAACCTTGAGGCAAGCCAAGAACTCCAAAAAGCTTGGCATGACCAAAAGGCTGTCCTGACTGTGTACAAGCCTGGACAGAAGGTGTGGGTGTTGGAGCCAGTGGCCCCAGCAGCACTCAAAGACAAATGGACTGGGCCCCACACAATCCTTGAGCAAAAGGGAGAGGTCACCTACCTGGTGGACCTTGGAACTCCCAGGAGCCCCCACAGGGTGCTCCATGTGAACAGGCTCAAAGCATATGTTGACAGGAAGGACATGAGCTTGCTCATGGCCACAGATGAGGGACAGGAGGAGGAGAGTGACCCTCTCCCAGACCTGCTCACTCAGAATCCTGATGATGGATCAGTAGATGGTGTTGACTTTTGTGGCAGCCTCTCTGACCATCAACAGAAGGATTGCCAACAAGTTCTTCAATCCTTCAGACATATGTTCTCTCTGACACCCAGTCAAACCAATTGGTGTACCCATGAGGTTGACACTGGTGACTGCCTGCCAGTCAAGAGTAAAATCTACAGGCAGCCTGATCATGTTAGAGACTGCATTAAGACAGAAGTGCAGAAAATGTTGGAGCTGGGAGTCATTGAGCCCTCAGATAGAGCTTGGGCTAGTCCAGTAGTTCTAGTGCCAAAGCCTCACTCCCAGGGTGGTAAGAAAGAGATGAGGTTTTGCGTAGACTACAGAGGCCTCAATGCAGTCACTAAGATTGATGCCCACCCAATACCAAGGGCAGATGAACTTATAGATAGATTGGCTTCTGCCAACTACTTAAGTACATTTGACCTGACAGCTGGGTATTGGCAAATCGGGTTAGCTGAGGATGCCAAGCCCAAGACAGCATTTTCAACCCCTGGTGGACATTATCAATTTGTGGTAATGCCCTTTGGTCTGAAAAATGCACCTGCCACCTTCCAAAGGCTGGTGAATCAAGTTCTCACTGGGCTGGATGACTTCTGTGCAGCATATCTTGATGATATAGCTGTCTTTAGTTCCACCTGGGAAAATCACCTGGTCCACCTGAGGAAAGTGTTAGAGGCACTGCAAGCAGCAGGTCTCACTATCAAGGCCACCAAGTGCCAGATGGGGCAGACACAGGTTGTATACCTGGGCAACCTTGTAGGTGGAGGCCAGGTTCAGCCACTGGAGAGCAAGCTACAATCCATCAGGGATTGGGCTCCTCCAACCACCCAGACTCAGGTTCAAGCTTCCTTGGGCCTGACTGGTTATTACAGGAAATGTGTCAGAAATTATGGATCAATTGTGACTCCACTTAATGAACTGACAAGTAAAAAGTTGCCAAAGAAAGTTCAGTGGACAGCAGGCTGTCAAAAAGCATTCGATGACCTAAAGCAGGCCATGTGCACAGCACCTATCCTAAAGAGTCCAGACTACTCCAAACCATTCATTGTCCAAACAGATGCTTCTGAGTTGGGTGTGGGAGCTGTTCTATCTCAACTGAATTTTGATGGTCATGACCAGCCCATTGCTTTTATAAGCAGAAGGCTGACCCCCAGAGAGAAAAATTGGTCAGCTATTGAGAGGGAGGCCTTTGCTGTGGTTTGGGCCCTGAAGAAACTGAGGCCATACTTGTTTGGCACTCATTTCAAGATTCAGACCGACCATAAACCCCTCTTGTGGCTAAATCAGATGAAGGGTGAAAACCCCAAACTGCTTAGGTGGTCCATTTCCCTACAGGGGATGGATTTTACAGTGGAGCATAGACCTGGCACTGATCATGGCAATGCAGATGGGCTCTCCAGGTATTTCCACTTAGAGCAAGAAGACTCACCTGGTCAAGGTTAGTTTATTGTCCCAAAGTTGGGGGGGGGGGGGGGGGTCATGTAGGAGAGTAGGGTCTGCAATCCTATGATCACCCCAGATTTTTGCTTTTTGCTTCACTGGTTTACGACTTCTCTGGCTGTGGGCCTGCCAATCAGACCCACAGCCTTGCTGTTCTCTCACTAAATTAACACGTGTACCTTAGGTGCATTTACCAATTGGTACTGGGCCACCTTATCAGACCCTGTAACTCAGGGCATAGGTGTACCCAGGGCCTACCAGGGGCTGCAGCATGTATTATGCCACCCCTGGCTGGCCATCTAAATCTGACACAACTGGCTGCACGACAGCTGGGGCAAGGTGGTGTAATCACCCTTTGCTTTAGATATAGTATACCTATATCTAACCCTAAAATGGACACACAGATTCCTATCAGTCACTCCTATGGCAGGCCTTGACAATCCTGAAGGCAGAGTGCTTGGAATCGTGTGAGATGGTGCTCTGGCATGAGCTGAGCCCGTTTGCAGCTTGCGGAACCAAGTCCTAATAGCTGTTCCATGATAACGCATACCATATACTCTTAAGTGCATTATAATCCTCGCGGTTATATGCTAACTCTGGTATCGCGTTATCAAAACATGTCAAGTAAGGTGTCATACGAATTGGAATACTAACCCCTCGCCAATTCTGGCGACGGGGTTAGCATTCCACCCTTCTAGAGGGACACGACATGTATGTAACTGTGAACCCCGGTTAAAGTTAACTCAAGCCTCAGCATCACAAAATGGATGCTGCCACCACAGACACAAGTCTGACCTCCTGCTGCTGGGAGTCCTTCCAGCGAGGGAGACTTGGACAAAGGGTTTTCTGTCAGGGGCGGTGCTAGCACCATCCCGGACAGGGTTTTGTGTATCCTGGGTAGGCAGGGCTTTAGAGGAAGGTGACTGCAAGTGGCACCCCGGTGCTCACTATGCATCTGCCGGCTAGAACCAGTTCCAGGGGCACACCAGTCCCTGAGCTGGGGAAAGTCCGGCATGGGAGAGGGGTGTAACCACCCCTCTTCCTGGTCCCACCCATGGGCAGGACCTAGTCGCATGCCAGCCCCTTTTCCTAGTATAAAGATAGGAGCAGGCCCCCTTCCAAATTAGATCATCTTTGAATCCTGAAACTACTTTCTACGAAAGGACCTCAAGACTTCTTCCTAGGATTTCTCCCTTGTGACTAAGGAGTAGTCACCCTGCATCCGCAGGCACCAACCAAGCATCGCGGTTTGCTGTAAGTCTCTCCTCCGGATCAAGACTGCCCAGCTCGACGAGAACTGGCTTCCCTGGCACCTCTGACCTCTACCCACTTCGTCAGCTTAGCTGAGACCCGTGGGTGCGACGAGACCTCGAGGGACCGGCCATCTTCAAGACTGCATGACGCTTGCCCAGCACGACCGCCGAGGGATCCTCGAGTGAGTGCTTTGGGGTGTGAGAAGCCCCAACCCTGAGCAGCTCCAGCACCGAAGTTCAGCCTCCCAGCCTCCACGAGATCTGCGTGGGGCCCTTCTGCTCTTTGCTGCTCACCGCGTTGTCTGGCTACTAGCCCGCTGGCTTGTGGCCTTCCCGACAAGGAACGACGACATCAACACCGCTGGTCTGGTTGCTCCAGACTGGCCCTTGCTCCCCTCCAACAGAGGAGCACACGGACTCTCCTGGTCCACTCCAGACACCATTTTGAGTCCACCGCGTGGGCTTGCATTTGCCAAGACTTGTTGCCCCAATCCTGGGTCCAGCGACGTCGACAGCAGATACCATCGTGGGACAGCTCGCACCTCCATCCTGGTCGCCGACAACGCCTCCTGGTCCGTGAGACTGCAGAGCCCAGCGTCGCCCACTCACCTGGTCAAGGTGACTTCAGCCGGTGCCATCCTGGTGCCCATCTAATCACTGGCTAGTGATTCAGAACTTGGTCCCCTCTGCTTACAGGTGTCTTCCATATCCGATCCAGGCTTGGATCCATCCGAATCTCTTCACTGGTCGCCTGCCAGCAACTTCTTCTTTCAGGCTCCATAGACTGCAACGAGGATTCCCGAAGTCTTTCCAGACCTATGCATCCGCAGCCCCTGGGCTAGGTAAACTCAGCATTTCGGTGCTCCAGCATAGCTTTGCTATCCAAGGGTCCAGATCCTTTTTCGTTTCAGCTCTACCTAGACGGATTCGTCCGATAACACTAACTTTGTAATTTCTAGCAACCATAGACTTTGTTCCGCATCCCGCGTGAGAGTGCACACTCTGCACCCGATCTCCCTAGGCCTCCTGCTAGTAATCTGAAGGTTCAGTAGTCAAGTCCTAGCGATCCCAAAGCCTATTAGCGTAGTACTTACCTGCTAGTAATTTTGCATTCCACTTTTAGAGTATATGGTTTTTTGTGCCCCTCGGGCATTTGTGTAAATTGTGCAACTTTGCGTATTTTCCTAAGAGCTTTGTATTGTGCTTAGCGCCCTGTCCTCATAAAGAGTCCAAGGCTGTTGTGTTCTAAATAAATATACTTTATTTTCATAACAACTTGTGTGGTGTCCTTTCACTTGGTGTTCAAGGGGTATATGTGATGGTATAACAGCTGGCTTAACACGCTGTAGTAAAGAGTCACCACTCCGAGTAGGTTCTGTGAATTCTTTTTATTAGTTATAAGTGAACAGGTGCTTCCAGCTTGGCGGTTATCATACAACACGAACGTTCTATCTCGCACTCTAAGGAGCAGTGCGGACCATACCAAGGAGAGGGGAGGGAGAGGGGTGGATGCGGGAGGGTACAGCAGGGGAAGTTACAACACACCTTCCCCCCTAAGGAGAACTGAGGGAGTGAGATCCCGGGGCCCAGGGAAAGAGGGAAGAAAGATAGGGAGATAGGAGGGAAAGACCAGAAAGGAAAGATAAGGAGAGACAAGAAAAGAGAACACGGGGGAAGGAAAGGCTGGGCCAGAGACCAGAGCAGGAAGGACTGAAAGGTGAAAGAAGGAGTCAGGATAAGACGACCCCCTAAACTTGCAAACGAAGAACAACCTTGACGCTGAGGCCTGAACCCCCCAAAACAGGAGACAAGTGGCTCCTTACACATTTCCCTGAAGGAAAAAAAAACAGAGAGAAGGTCCAACTAAGCGTCTGTCTAGTAAGATAGGTGATGCAAGCACCTAATAAGTTAGTTACTCAGTTGTCCCGGGAGACGGTGACAACTACCCCATTCTCTTCTGCATATGGTTAACTCCGCCGTCGTGGTGAGGACCACCACCGCTTCCGGCGATGGAGTTGCTGAGAGATAGGGTTGATGGTTCCGCGTGGTCATAGCCACGCTTTATCCCCTACACGGAATGGGTGACTGTTCTGTACACTAAGATGCTTTTGAACGAAATGAGAGCTAAACTTTGCCCTTCCTTCTGTTCCCTTTAGCTTTGGTCACGTCCATGTTTGGTTTAAGTTGAGGGATTAGGGAGGGAACTGATGCCTGACGGTGCTCTGTTGACATGCTCAAATCCTCAGTTCCACGTACCATCTCACCCTGCTGGCAAGCATAGATCCCTTTGAACAGCTTATTCATTAGTAAATTTATTTATTTATTAATATTATTTATTTATTTATTTATTTATTTTTTTCTTCGGTAGCTTCCTGGACCATATTTCACTGCTTCTGACCCTGCTTCTGTGTCCGGTTTCCTTCTCATTGGTCTCCTTGGCGTTAAGTCCCGCATAGTTTCTCTTGTGGTACGCCATGCTTGTGCTTCTCGTACTTTCACCTGTACCAGCCTCCTCGGGGACTAGACTTCCCTCCGACTTCGCCTCCAGGATCAACCTTGTGAAACTAGCCTTGTCCCTTGTAAACCCTAACGCAACTTCTTCCCAGCCTTCTGGGAGCCACCAGACTCTTCCAACCGGACTTTTAGGGTACTGGCTTGGTACGTTTTCGAGTGAATTCTCACGCCCTCCTTGACGATTTCCTCTTCCCAGGTTCGTGGGAAGATCAGATCTCTTATACAGTCTGAGTTTGAATTCAACCCTAGCAGCAAAGCTCCATGTTTTCTTAATCCTGAGGCGGATTGGTTTGGAAAGTTCATCCACTATTATCGTGGAAAGTGTTACTCTGTACGTTTCCACCTTAACCCCCTCTTTTACTTCCAAACTATCAAGTTCCCTGATCCTTCTCACAAAGTTTTTTCTCATCTTGTTTCCAACATCCTTTACCTCAGACATATTCTGCTTTATTTTGCGCTTGACCATAGCTGTTTCTGTTTTCCTTTTGTTCCTCCAGACTTTTCTTCTTCTTACTTCAATGTCTAAGGATGGATACGTGTTTACCTTCAAATTCACCAACCTGGTAAATGGGATACTTTTATTTACAGCCAACCTTATCCTGGACTCAGAACCTTTGGGATTTTTAATTCCACTTAATTTCCCACGTTCCATCCCTTCCGGTACTGCAACCACCTCTTCTGCATTATTCACCTTAACTTTCCTACTTCTCTTCGTGTAATACCACTCTGTCTCTTCTTTTCCTTTCAATATTAAGTTTTCACCTACGTCTGCTGCTTCCACTTCATTTCCTATTTTCAAAGACCACTCACTCTTCCTCCGGTATTTGTCCATTGCTGTACTTTGTGACTCTGAATCTGCGATAGATCCCTTAAATACTCCACCTCTATTGATGGTATGCATCAGTCTAGTTTCGCTTTTGTTCCTCACCGCTTCGATATCTCCCCTCTCTCGGCATATATTTCTCCTTTGTACTTTGGCTCTTCTTCCTCGCTTATTTTGTGCATTTACATCATTCAAGTCCTTTTGCCGACCTTTTCTTTCTGTGCCCTTACCATCTCTCCCTTCACTGTTAATATTAGCTATCCCTTCTGCACTTTCCCAACTGTTTGTCCATTCTTCTTCCACTTTCTCTTTATCCGCGGGTTCCTCCTTCTCCTCAGAAATGGTTATGACGAATGCTATGCGTTTTTTCTCATCCCATCTTCCTCTCCTCCTTATCCGCGGTACCAATCCGTTTTTTTTTTTCATTAATAGCTTAGGATGCGATAGTTTTCCCATTTAGCCTTTTCTGATGACTTCTCTTTGCTTTACTTCTAATATTCTCCTTTTGTTTCGTACTACTCTTTTGGGGTTCCAATGGTAAGGTCTAGTTTCATGCACTACACTGAGATCCCTCAAAATGCTTTGCTCCCGACTTCTGGTAGCTTACTGATCCTTGTCCATCTCAAGTTAATGATCCTCAAAAGATATCGTATCTCAAAAAAAAAATGCTCTGCCTCAGATCTGAGTCAGACACCACCTTTATGGTTCACTGCGCACCTTGCCCTTCAGAGATTTCCTCACGTAGCTCCACCACGCTGCCTCAGTTCGGTTTCCGGCATAGGACATGAGGTATGCGACACTCCCTTTGTTCCTCTGAATTCTCCACACCCAGCTTAAAAGCGCTGCCTCAGCTCCGTTTCACGAGTGGCACCTTGGGTTACTTGCCTTCCCTGATCTTCACAGATACTTCATGTCTCTCACTATGTTGCTTCAGTTTAATTTCCAACACGGAAACCAAGGTTCACCACAGACTTTGTTCCTCATATATCTCCTCACGCAGCTGCTGCACGCTGTCTCCCAGCGCTGCCACAGTTCCTTTTCGCGCTTTGCCACAGGGATCGACTGCCTCCCCTGATCTTCACAGATACTTCACACAGCTCACAGTGTTGCCTCCGTTTAATTTCAAACGCGGAAACAAAGGTTCGCCACACTCTTTGTTCCTCACTTAACTCCTCACTCAGCTGCTGCACGCTGTCTCCCAGCGCTGCCACAGTTCATTTTCGCGCTTTGCCACGGGGATCGACTGCCTCCCCTGATCTTCTCAGATACTTCACGCAGCTCCCAGTGCTGCCTCAGTTTAATTTTCAAACGCGGAAACAAAGGTTCGCCACACTCTTTGTTCCTCACTTAACTCCTCACACAGCTGCTGCACGCTGTCTCCCAGCGCTGCCACAGTTCCTTTTCGCGCGTTGCCACAGGGATCGACTGCCTCCCCTGATCTTCACAGATACTTCACACAGCTCACAGTGCTGCCTCCGTTTAATTTCAAACGCGGAAACAAAGGTTCGCCACACTCTTTGTTCCTCACTTAACTCCTCACTCAGCTGCTGCACGCTGTCTCCCAGCGCTGCCACAGTTCCTTTTCGCGCTTTGCCACGGGGATCGACTGCCTCCCTTGATCTTCTCAGATACTTCACGCAGCTCCCAGTGCTGCCTCAGTTTAATTTTCAAACGCGGAAACAAAGGTTCGCCCCACTCTTTGTTCCTCACTTATCTCTTCATACTCCTGCTGCACGCTGTCTCCAAGCGCTGCCTCAATTTAATTTCGATTTCAAACATGGGAACAAAGGTTCGCTACGCTCTATGTTCCTCATTAATCTCTTCACACTGCCGTTACGTTCTGCCACCGTCCCGTCTCTTAAGTTTACTAGTACACTGTGTTCCACTTAACGCTCCTCACCGTGTTTTAAAAAACTCCCTACGCTTCAGCGTTATTCTTCTGGGGTCCCCTTCGGATGATCTTCCTCCCAAATGTTACATGAGAACTCCCCAATGCTCTGAGGTTATAATTCACTCTCCTGGGATAATACTGAGAGTTGTAGCTCTCCACTTCCCCGTGCTGTCATTCACTCCTGTAACGAACACCAAACGCTCCGCCTCAGATCAGTATCTATTTGGCTCCTGTATTTACACGAAGATTCTTAAGCTCACCTCATGTCTTGAATGAATCCCTCTGTTACTCTTCTGAGTCTTGCTTCCCCACTCCGTGACCGTTTCCCGGAGGCACCCGAGGGGAAAAGCGTTAACTTTCTCCTTTCTTCCTTTTCTCCCTCAGACCACCAGGAAGGGAAGTAGGCTGCGAAGTCCTCTTTCGTTTTCCTTGATCAAGTAACAGGAACTTCCTGTCGTCGACTCAGCAGTTCCTCTGAGCCAGATCTGCAACGTCTTCTCCCTGAAAAATGTTCCCTGCTTCTCACAGCCTGCACACAAATCCCTTTGAAACACGGAAGGGATACAGCGCTGTTCGGGAATTCACCTCATCGATGCCAGGAACGGAACAGTGCCTCCTTTAGTCGTGCGTCAATTACTCACAACAGCTTCACTCTTAGCCTCACGTTCCTTAACAGCGACGCATCGGGTTGTAGACAGCGTGAATTCCAGATTGCCGTGTCCTGATTTCTTTTCTAAAACCCACACTGACACCGGCTCAGCTCTGATTCCTGTCCATAGACCCTTGATCTTCTTTTATCATCTGGGCGAGCCTCCTTTTCTACTTCAGTTCTCCGCACAAGCATCAGATTCATCCAGGGGGAATGCACCTTACTGACCCTGGCTCAGCTCCACGTCCTCGTCGCCAAGAATGTAGTAAAGAGTCACCACTCCGAGTAGGTTCTGTGAATTCTTTTTATTAGTTATAAGTGAACAGGTGCTTCCAGCTTGGCGGTTATCATACAACACGAACGTTCTATCTCGCACTCTAAGGAGCAGTGCGGACCATACCAAGGAGAGGGGAGGGAGAGGGGTGGATGCGGGAGGGTACAGCAGGGGAAGTTACAACACACGCCCTCTAGAGTTTAGCCTAAAGACTGCTCTTGTCCATGCTACTAGGATAGCTGGTCTAACGGTTGACTTACAACCAATCATCAATAAGGGTCGTTTGGAATGATACACAGTGATCACTAGAATATCAGGCCAACTTCTCACAACTGAGAACTACAGTAACGCAGTCTGTCTCCGGCTAGTGCCATTCCATTTTTGGTGCTTGGTAGCAGTTTTAAGATCTTCTTAGAGTTTCTCGTTGCTCAAATGGGTGTAATTTCTGATATTGATATGTTTACCTCACCTTCATTATTTATTTAGCCTATATATTAACGGCCTAGAGGGGGCCCTGACATCTTTGAAGTCAGACTATCCCCGAGTGGGTAGGAAAGTAATCCTAGTTCTTTTATACGCAGATGATGCTGATGGAGCAAGGACTCATTTTTGCGAGACTTGCTCGTATTCAATTCACTCGCTCAAACTTATTAATTTATTAACATGAAATTATTAATTATGCTTGTGATTAATCCTCATTTAATACAATCACATGAATAAGATAGTGAAGCTTGCCTACGTGTTTAGTAACCATTAATACGAATAACGGACTAAAAGCGCGGCTCTAAAAGGGATGATGACAATGCAGTTGCTGAAGTCATATGGACACTATTGATAGAATTGTTACAACTGTGAATAAACTCGGATGGAAATAAAATAAAATGAATAATAATAAAGGGGTGGGTTTGGGAACAAAGAAAGTGCTATGCCATCATGATGTGATGACCAATTACCCCTTACCTGTCCAATCAAGAATCACAATTTTACGATATTGCAACTTTAGGTGGCGGTACATGAATTCCAAAAGGTATAACTAAGGTAGTTTAGTTTGTTGGGTGTGCGTGATCCTGAAGAGAATGCTGAGAGGGGAGATGCTGTTGGAATTTTATGATGCTGATGCTGTGAGATGCTGAAGAAGATTCGAAAAGAGAATTAATTATATTAAGCAATAATTAGAAGAAGATCGCGGAAGAATCTCGAGGAGGAAGAGAGTGTCTGAGAGGGGTACTGCGAGTCGTCGGTTCTAGAGAGGTCCACTATCCTGTCCTAATACCTGTCCTGAAGTTTTTGTCGCTTGATATTTCCCATGGGGACCCTTACCAGCCCTTTGGCCAGAGGGATGGTCTTCACACCATCTATGGTAACTATAAATTCATATACATCTTGATGTACTACTGTCTCTATCCTCTCCTTTCTAGGTAACGTCATCTATTTAAATCTTGCAGGAGTACATGAATTGACAGATTTTTCTTTCCTAATGAATGATGGTGTCTGTGGTGTATTTGAATGGTTCACTCACAATTTAAACTTTAGATAAAGGTTTTGAAAACTCCCTGAGTCTGTGATCTTTATTATAGATGAATTATTTATGAAGAAGGTATGTGCATCATTACCATCAACTAATTCCAACTAATTTGGTTCATCAACAAATTGGAAAGGACTTATTAATCAGTGATCAGCAACAAACCCATGCGGTTAACCAAGAAATATGAGTGTATGAGTCATTGATGGGCCCTGGTGAATATATGGTATTGGAGTATGTATTATTGGTGCGTCGCTGGATCAATGCGGTCCTGATGTCACGCACTGCGACAGGCCTACAGGCCCTGGTTGATGGATTTGGAGCTTTTATGAGCGGGCTGGACCTGCCAGATAACTTCACAAAGTCATAAGTTTTGGAAGTTGGCCCCCGGGGGACCCGCTCAAAAACATTCCAAGCAGGTAACCACACTTTAGCTAAGGTCCCTGCTTTTCATTATTTAGGAATCCTATTCAATGAGAAACTTAACTGGAAACAGTTGCTAGAGATGAAGGTAGGCAATATGAATAAATCAATGGGAGCCATAGCTAGCTATGCCAACAGACTAGGAACATGGACCCCAGGTGTGATGATAAAGCTCTATCAGTCATTTTGTGTAGTCAAGGCCCTGTACGGAAGCGAGGTGTGGGGCTACATAGCGACCAACAAACTCCAGATCACAGAAAATAAGTTCTTGAAATGTATATTGAAGGTCCTACAGGGCACCCCATTGTTTTCCGTGCATGAGGAACAAGGGGTAAATTATATAGCGAACCTGGTGCAGTAAAACCCCTGACCTGCTGGGTAAAAATCTGGCCTAATAACCTGTTGGCCTTAAATAGACTTATTGTATGAGATTGTTTAGCACTAGACCATACACAAAAAATCCCCTGGTTCCGCTACATTAAAGAGATGTTTGCTGCATTGGGCATGCAAGGCAAACATTTTTCTAAAGCCTGACTCAGTGAAGCCTTGGGACATAGTGAAGGAGATATTTTTAAAACACACAATGGCCACCAGTGAAAACACCGAGCTTACTAAACTAGCAGTGGGAGGGCATGCTCACCTAAAATCAGTACAGGGCATGGAGAATTACCTATGTAGTTTGAAAAATACCTCTGATAGATTTTTAATATCTTGTTTCAGATTTAACCAGCTTCACCATCTTTTAGCTCAGCCGGCTGGTTGTGTTTTACATGATGAGATGAGAGACCCCTGTGTTTGCGACAATAGGTCCCCACAGGATACCCTACATTTTGAACTTTTATGTAAACATTTTACTTAACCTAGGAGAATATATCTTAAACCCCTTTTAAAAGCAATGAGTTTTAGACAAGCCCGCGTTGCCTTAATGTATCTGCAGCTGCTGCCTAATGATCATACTCTCTTTGCAGTTATTAACTTTTTAAGAGCAGCACTTAGATCTAGAAATACCAGATGTATTAATGGTTGATTGGATTTTGCTATTTTGCTCGTTACCTAGACTGACACTCAGTTTTGCTGATGAAGTGTTTAAGGATTGTCGCTGTTTTATCATTGTATTTTTTATGGATGTGAACAACAAAGTGTTTATAGGCTTTTCTTTGATTTAAATATTGTATCTTTTATGGAACTGATTACCTCAGAATAAGGATTATTATTATTATTATTATTATTTTTATATTATTATTATTATTATTATTCATCTTCATTGCTTGAGTTTGCTCGCAAGCAAGTGCCACTAATAGTCGTTGAAGTGTCACTCATAATTACACTGACATTAAGAAAATGTCACACATAGCAATCTGAAACCTTAGCAGCTATGCACTTACTGCATATAATGGCAATGCATCTTAATGAATAAACACATATGCAATTAGACTTAAGCATAGTGAAAATCAATCATTTGGGTCAAATCGTCAGTTATTATAAATTGTCAAAGAATATTGCATAGCAATGTTCATTCTTAGATATGGCTTACTGCCACAATTCCAAAGTACCTACATGTAAAATGTTCTTAAAATGTGAGTCAGAGAAATTGTTTTATTTATTTATTTATTTTGTAAAGTTATATATAGCGCAACCTTGACCCTTGAAGGGTATCAGAGCGCTTTACAAATGGTTCAATAAGTAAAAAGCAGACAATCAAGAAACAATTAGGAAGTCTAAGACTCTATTAATGAGAAGCATTTACACAGCAAGTTTCATCGGTGTAGGGTAAAGTATATAGAAATTGCACCAGCTTTTCAATAACTTTGGTGCATGATAATCAGAGCAATAAAATATACATTTAATATATTCGTTTGCACAATAGTGATTGAGACTCATGTATGCATGCATATTTAACTTGTCATTTTATCATACATTAAGTTTGCATAATAGCAGCGACTACTTGTGGTGTTAGCGTTCTAGATGCAGCCAGCTTGCGTGTAACGTAACACGCGCCGGCAGAGAACGCGGGACTGCGCATGTGCGAATGGCTGTTCGCGCCGCTCAGAGCCCGTCAGAGCGCGATCCCCACTAGACGGCCGGCGCTCTTCCCCAGTAATTACCTTAATTAATAAAAGAGTATTTACCCTCACACCTGCCTCGGAGTGATCATTTGGGAGGGGGCCTGTGCACTTCTACAGTGGCGACGAGGAGTGGGATCTGTCCACTCAAAACAAAAAAAAAACAAAAAGAAACTGTAACCTGGCAGGATCAAGAAAAGTGGAGGCACAGGGAAACCCAGGACAAGATCACCCACGCCACCAACCTGCAGAAGAAGGAGGGAGGTGTGAAGTCACTACAAAACCGAAGGGAAGAGCGTGGCAGAGGCGCAGAGATACACTCAGGTACACTGAGAGTCGGAGAGCCAAGAAGCAAGGCAACCTGCACAGAAGCACGGTAGGAGCACGCAAGCACCCCCCACCAAGGCCCTGGCTGAAAAGGGTGTCCACGAGGGAGCGGGAAGAAGCGTACCCAGCTCCACCACGTTGCAAGCAGAAGGCGCCAACGCACCTGGCAGCCCCAGAAGTCAGGGAGGGAACAATAGCGCGCCAAGCAGCCCCCGGAATCAGGAAGAAGGGCCAGAGAAACAGGTCAGGATGAGCAACCAAGCGTCATCACTCACAGCACCGATCCCGTTTCTACCCAAGCCAGGAGAACCACCGATGAAGTGGGAGGACTGGAGGGAGTACTTCAAGAACTACTTAGAAACCCTGGAGGATGAATCCACTGATGAATTCACCCCGGCAAGACGGAAACGGATATTGCTGCACAACCTGGGCCCAGAGGGCATAAGGGTGTTCACGAACATAGCGACGACGCCGCTACAAGCAGTTGACGCAGATGTCTTCAAACAGGCCCTAGATGATCTAGACGCCCATTACCGTCCGGCTGTTTGCGTCTCCATAGATAGGTTCAACTTTCAGCAAAGGAAACAAGGCGACGGAGAGTCAGTTGACGACTACGTGGCAGCCCTGAGGAGACTAGCAGTCACATGCAAGTACAGGGCACTGGAAGAAGACTTCATCAAGGACCAGATAGTAATGCACACCACCAACAGGAATGTGCAGGACAAGTTATGGGCTCACGGCGAGGCAACACTAAAAGAAGTAATTGCAATGGTGAAAAAAGCTGAACTCTCCAAGCGGTGCGCAGAAGCCGCGAAAAAAGAGGGGACGCAAAGCGTCATGGTTATAAGATTGATGACGCGGAACCATCGAGTAGACACAAGATGGCGCCGGGAGACAACCGCAGAACCAGCAAATGGGTGGGAAGACCGGGGCAAGCAGGGAAAGAGCCCTCATTCACCAAATCCACGTGCTATAGATGTGGAAGTGCGAACCACGCAGCCCACGATAAACGCTGCCCCGCTTTTCGTGCGAAGTGCATGTTCTGCGGCCTGGTTGGCCACTATGAGAAAGTGTGTAGGAAGAAAGAGAAGAAAACGATGGTGAAATACATAGCGCACCAACAGCAGGATGAAGGCGCCGAGGAGGAGTCAGACGAAGACGACAGAGTGTTATGCATCGAGGAGCAAGTACTAGGTATCGACACTCAGCATTCTGACAAACCGAGAGCAGACATGTTAATAGGAGGAGTCAAAATCAGAATCGCGATTGACTCTGGATCCCCGTACACCATTGTGCAGAGATCGGTGTGGGAAGAGGAATTCAGACCGAGCCTGGGCCCACAGCTAAACCCGCCGGACATCAGACCAGTGTCGTACACAAGCAACCCGATCCCCATAGTGGGATACCGGGGCCTGATGGTCGAATTCAGGTGGAGAACAGCCACATGTAAGCTATACGTAGCTGAGAGGGGCCCCTCCGTTCTGGGATGGAGAGACCAGGGAGACTTGGGGATCAAGCTGGACCCAGGAGGCAAAGAACAGGTGCTGCTAACAGATAGCGAGCAATGGCCAGACCTGGAAAGGGTGAGAAGAGAATTTCCCAACGTCTTCGGTGGCAAAGTGGGCAAGTAGGAGAAGTTCATGCATAGAATCGTGCTCAGAGAAGACTCCCGGCCAGTATCCCACAAGGTTCGCAATGTGCCCATTGCAGTGAGGAAAGCAGTCCAGCAAGAACTGTCTCGACTGGAAGAGCAAGGGATCATCGAACCGATCGATAGCTCAGAGTGGTTGGCTCCCTTGGTGGTCGCCAGGAAACCCAATGGCAAGGTGCGCCTATGTGTGGACTTGCGCGAGCTGAATAAATGCTTGGTGGTGGAGAAGTTTCCCCTTCCTAGGATAGAAGAAATGTTGGCGGGAACCAGGGGAGTGAAATGGTTCTCCACAGTTGACCTCACGTCAGCATACCACCAGATCGACCTACACCCGTCCAGCAGGAAACTGACGTCTTTCATCACCCCCTATGGTAGTTATCAGTGCCGCAGGATGCCCTTCGGTCTGGCGTCTGCCGCGGCGGTATTCCAAAAGCTCATGCACCGCCTGTTCAAAGATGTCAAAGGCATCCAGTACTTTCAGGACAACATCTTGGTAATGGGGAAGGATCGTAAAGACCACAATACCAAGCTGGACAAAGTGCTGAGCGTTCTACAGGAGAAAGGGGTCACGGCGGAATGGGAGAAGTGCTGATTCGCAATGACGTCCGTCACCTACCTGGGGCACGAAATAAGCGGACAAGGGATCACGCCCAAGAAAGACAATGTGAAAGCAATCTGCGAGGCCAGAGCCCCTACCAACAAGGATGAAGTACGGTCATTCCTGGGAATGGCCGAGTACTACAGCAAATTCGTCCAACATTTTGCTACGAAAACGCACAGATTACGACAACTGATAAGAGACAAGGCGTCATTCCAGTGGGATGACGAGGCTCAGAGGGAGTTCGAGGAGCTGAAAGAGAACATCAGCCAGGCCGTGCCATTGCATGGACATGACCCAGCGGGAGTTACCATCCTTACCACTGACTCCAGTGAAAAAGGTCTGAGTGCAGTCCTCGCCCAACAAAGAGACGACAACACGGTTGAAACACTCCAGAGCACTGTCACACACTGAACAGAAGTTCCGCGTAATAGAGAAAGAGATGCTGGCTGTTGTGTGGGCCATGGGAAAGTTCGGATGTATGACGTTACAACGCATACTTTTACTCCGCATACCATTACAACGCGGTATTTACAACGCATACCGTTACAACGCATAGCGCTTTGGGGTGCTGGATAGTGGTAAGTATAATTTACTATTCTAACTCCAGTCCCCGTGGACCCTAGGGAAGGTGTTGGATAGTAAATTAAACTTACCTCTTATCCTAGAGCGCCCCCCAGCGCAATGCGTTGTAATGGTATGCGTTGTAATGCCTGCGTTGTAGTGGTAGTGCGTTGTAAAAATTGCGTTGTAACAGGTGCATACCGGAAAGTTCCGGCAGTTCCTGAGGGGCACGAGGTTTTGCCTACAAACTGACTACAAGCCACTAGTCAAGGTGCTTACCTCAAGTGGGCATGCCACGGCCACCCCGCGGATTGCGAAGATGACTCTCAAACTATTAGAGTACACGTACGATGTAGAATACATCCCGGGGACACGCAACAAAGTGGCGGACTATCTCAGCAGGGCCTCAGCCATGGAGGATGCACCCACGCCTGCAGAAGAGAATGAAGAAATGGTAGCAGTAATGGAAGACATGGAGAGAGCGATCAGCATACAAGAATGGGAACACGCATATGAAGAAGATGAGACCTTGGAAGAGATCAAGAGGTACCTTGTCAATGGGTGGCCAGAAAAGAAAAGGCTAAAGGAGGTGCCTAGGAAACTGTACGAAGTGAGAGAGGAGTTATCCATGAGTGACTCAGGAACATTTCTGTATCGCGGGGACAAGGTGGTGCCCGTAGAAAAGCTGATCTCTACATTGCTGAACCAACTGCATGAAGGTCACCTCGGCATTGTGAAGACCAAGTCGAGAGTGAAGCAGATGTACTGGTGGCCAGATATGGACATCCAGATTGAGAGACATGTCAGGGAATGCAACCAATGCCAGGAGTCAGACAAGGTGCTTAAACCTTTGAGGCCGGCATTGGGCAGTTTTGAACAACCCCATGATCCATGGGAAGATCTCGCTGTCGACATCCTACGGCTGATACTGGATGGACAAGGAACAGCCAAGTACTTGTGTGTACTGGTGGGTAAGTATTCCAAATGGCCAGAGTGCATGTGCAGGAAGAAATGGACTCGGATGTAGTCATAAAATTCCTCATGTCGGTGTTCCTAAGGGAAGGCAGCCTGCGGACTATATTGACAGACAATGGCCCGCAATTCACATCCGATAAGTGGCACCGATACACAGAGAGGAACGGAATCAAGCCCAAACACACCTCAGTGTATCATCCAGCCAGCAATGGACAGGTGGAAAGGTCTAACCGAGTTCTTATGGGGTCGATTCAAGCTGCCATTATGCAAGGAAAAGACTGGGAGGCAGAAATTCAAAGAATGCTGTGGGCGTATAGAATCACTCCCACTGCAACAGGGTACAGTCCCTTCCAGATCCTTAGAGGCAGGCATCCGTTCACGAAAGACAATGTGGTATGGAGAGAAAAAATGGTCACCAGTAAGTGGTCGCCTGCCGTAGTCCAGCACAACTTGGAGAAGGCCCAAAGAGTGTACACAGACCACTACAATCGGAGAAAGAGAGTGAAGGACTCGACTTTGGAAAAAGGGGAATGGGTGAGAGTTAAACAAGCAGTACTGAGGAAGAAGGGAGAAAGTAAATACAGCCCACCCCTACAAGTGGGGGAAGTGTACAGCAGAGCAGCCCTCCTTAGCGACGGAAAGGTGTGGTCTCAGGATCGCATGGCAAAGATAAATAAGATTGTGCAATGGCCGGAGGAGAAAGGAAACTGCACTTCTGTTCAAAGACAAGAAGGAGAAACTGAAGAAAGAGAGTCAGTTGACGAAAGTCAGGGAGGCGGAGATACGTGCATAGAGAGTGAAGAACTGGTTGAGACAAGTGTGAAGGAAACACCAGCAAAGGAAGAGGCGACACCCAGGAGAATGGGAGATGGTCAAGGGAGAGAAAAGGTAGGGAGCCCCACTCCCGAAGTTGTCCATGGAGCCTCCACTCCGGTAAGACGCACGCGCGCTGGGAGAGTGATAGTCAGACCCTCACACCTCAGAGACTTTGAGTGAGATAACGTTGAACATTGAACTGTAAATGTCCGTTGTGTAAAAGGAGGAGATCACTTGGTCAGACCACTACCTTATTTCTTTCTCTGTTGACCTTCCTAGCTTCCACCACACTCCGCGCCCGGCTAACATCACGGCCCGTAATTGGAAGAATGCCAATTTGTCAAAACTTCACTCTCTTCTGGCAGCCTCAGTCCCTCCAGTCTCTGAATCAGTCTCTCACCAAGCATCTACGCTTGAGCATTGGCTGAAGGCAGCAGCCGACACTGTAGCTCCTCTAAAGACCATAAAAGTTCTGCGCCCCCACGACGCCCAGCGATGGTTTAATGACCAGCTTAAACTTGACAAATTAGCCCTCCGCCAAGCTGAACGTCGCTGGCGCCACAAGTACGACCCTGCACTTAAGACAGAATTTACTACTTTACTTAACAAGTATAAATCCTCCATACTCGAGGCAAAGACCTCCTACTTTTCCCGTAAAATCTTGGAGTCGGCTTCAAAAGCCAAAGACATTTTCTCGATTGTCAATGAGCTTTCCCTTCCCAATCGCATCACTCTTCCACCTGTGCCCACCCAGGCATTGTGTGATGAGCTTAATGCCTTCTTTCAAGATAAAATTTCCACAATTAAAAACAATATCTCTCCACCTTCCCCTTCCAAATCATTTCCCCTCCCCCCTGAAAACCCTCAGAAATTTCATACTTTTCCTCCTATTTCATCACCGACTTCCACAGTCTTCTTCACAAAGTCAGTTCCGGTTCTCCCAAGGACTGCTGCCCCCCACATATTCTCAAAGAAATCTTCATGACCTGCCCTGATCCTGCTTTGGCCCTCCTCAACTGCTCTTTAACATCAGGAGTTGTCCCAGAAGCTTTCAAGCAGGCTGTGGTGTTACCCATTCTGAAAAAGCCCAACGCAGATCCACTTGTGCTGAGCAATTACAGACCCATTTCCCTTCTCCCTTTTTTGGGAAAAATCCTAGAAACCTATGTAACTAGGTGTCTGAGCACGTTTATGGAGACTTCCCTTTTCTTGGACCCCCAACAGGCTGGTTTTCGCCCCCTCCATTCCACAGAGATGGTGATCGCGCCTGTCATGGACACGCTTAGAACCTGTGCCGATAATAACATTTCCCAAGCGCTGGTATTGTTGGACCTCTCTGCGGCTTTTGACACGGTCGATCATACTATTTTGGTCGACCGTGTCAGAAACGCCGGCATCCAGGGCATCGCCCTTGACTGGGTTCGATCCTTCTTGCAAGGCCGCTCCCAGGCAGTCCTCCTTTCTACCTTCTCTGCTCCTTTCTCCCCCCTCACCTGTGGTGTCCCCCAGGGTTCAGCTCTTTCCCCGCTCCTCTTTAACCTATACATGCAACCACTTATGGTCTCCCTTCGTCACTCCCCTGCCACTATATATAACTATGCAGACGACCTGCAATTGGTCTTCCCTTTGGACACTTCACCTTCCTCCCGTTCTAATTTTCAAACAACAATGTTGTTCATCTCTGACTGGATGGCTCACAGCCAGCTCAAGCTGAACCCGTCTAAGACGGATCTTGTTCTGGTGGGTGGTCCTACCAATCCATGGGACGACAATTACTGGCCCCTTTCTCTCGGTACCCCCCCTCGCCCGGTCGGCTCTGTGAAAAGCCTTGGAGTGGTCATCTCTGAGGACTTATCCATGAAATCTCAGATCTCGGCTGTTACATCATCCTGCTTTTTTCAACTGCGCAGGATCCGTAAGATCTGCCGATTTCTTACCAGAGAGGCACTCATACTAGTCATACTGGCTTTGGTCATCTCCAGGGTTGACTTTGCTAACATCTTGTATGTGGGGATTCCTGCCTATCAGTTTCAAAAACTCCAGTTAATTCAGAACCAGGCCGCCCGCTTGGTGTTCCATCAACCTAAACACCAGCATGTCTCCCCCCTTCTGAGGAGCCTCCATTGGCTCCCAGTGGCTAAACGGTGCTCCTTCGAACTCGGATGCACCATATTCAAATCTCTCCATAACCGCGCCCCCGAGTTTATCTCCTCCAAGCTAAAGAGATACCTCCCTACCCGTAATTTAAGATCTTCTGCTGACAATCTTCTCTGCATCCCATCTAACCGCCGCAAAAAACACGGCGGAATGCGTTTTTCTTTTTTAGGCCCTTCCTTCTGGAACTCCCTCCCTTCTTCCTTTCGCCACTGCCCCTCCTATGAGTTGTTCAGAAAAACTTTAAAAACTTTCCTTTTCAAAGCGGCCTTAGAATAATACCCTCTGACCTGGCTCGTTATGTCTGTTATGAGCGCCAAGAAACCGTCTCGGTGTACGTGCGCGGTATAAACTTTTTAACATAACATAACATAACATGTGGTGTTAGCATTCTAGAGGCAGCCTGCTTGCGTGTGACGTAACACGCGCCGGCAGAGAATGCAGGACTGCGCATGCGCGAACGGCTGTTCGCGCCGCTCAGAGCCCGGCAGAGCGCGATCCCCACTAGACGCCCGGCGCTCTTCCCCAGTAATTACCTTAATTAATAAAAGAGTATTTCCCCTCACACCTGCCTCGAAGTGATCATTTGGGAGGGGGCCTGTGCACTTCTACACTACTTTTTATAAATTTTAATTTCCACATAGTTTCAGCCATCAGAAAAGTAAATCATTGGACATGTTAAACACACAATGTAAGACTAATGTCTATTTCTACAGCTCTAATCACTCGTTAACCGAGGCTTGAACAATGTTTTGCTCAAAATTATTGTCGTTCACTTAACGTGTGCAAGGTGCACATTTTATTGTTGTAAAACTAGTTGACAGCTTTTACGCTGTAACATTAATAAAGTAATTGGACCTACAATTACAACGTGAAAGAACACAAAGTTTGTTCAACGATATCTTCTTGGCGATCCAGTGTCAGAAAACACTAATTGGCAGTAGCTTTATGCTCATGCTGTAATAAAAACAGTGTTTTTTGTGAAGGTTAGTTGGGCTTGTTTTGGGCTACGCGTGGGTGGCTTTCGGTTGGTTTTGGGCTACCTATGGGCGGGGCTCGGGCGGGACAGGCTTCTGGTTTCTGTCCGCCTACTCCCCGAGCCATGAACCGCCTGACTCAGGTACGGGGCGGGATTTCCTTCAAGAAAGTTTTCCGACAACGAAAAAAAATCGCAAGGGCGGTTGTGTGCATGTGAGGCCTGCGTGTGTGAGTGAACCCCGCGGTTGCCAACTTGTTTGTTCCGTTCTCTCTCTGCAGAAAATGTCGGGCGCGCAGCTGAGCATGAGTCCGCTTCTGGAGCCGCTGGGCTTCATCAAGGTGCTGGAGTGGGTGAGTACAGGAGCCGCAGAGCTGTCACTGAGGGGAGGGGTGAGCTTTCACTACTGAGGGGCGCCCGGGCCTAGGGCCAAAGATTATAAGGCGCTTTTTCAAGGCAAGAGCTGGGTGCGTCAGGTCCCGGGGCGGCTCCGTGCTGGGGTGCGGCCGGGATCTAGGAACCAAGGCTCTCGAGGGAGTCTCGAGTTCCTTACCCAAGGCCTACACCGTGCACCCAGCCCGGGGAGGGCGGGACCGACAGCTGTCATCGAGGGTGCTAGGCAGTGACTTTAGTACTCGTACTTTCTCATTCCTTCTTATATACAGAATGACCTAGGGGTGATGGTTGATAGTTTCAGACAAAAATCGTTCATACACCTTGGGCCTTGGAAAGAGAAAGTCTTTTATCTGGGATGGGCCTTCTGTGAGTCTCCACGTCCTGTTTGTCTGCATTTTCAGGCGGGGTTGGAGTGTGGATTAATTCTTCCGTGTGGTGTTTTTCAAAGACACGTTTTGTTTTAAAGAGAAGCTTATGCTTAAATATTTTTCTCTCAAATTAATGTTTTTGCTGTAAATCAGCCCCGTACAGATTGCTCACAGTATTCTATGTACAAACTAACAGGAGCTCTGTAGTTTTCCTTCTTAACGTAATGCATACCATGTACCCCACTTCCCGTATAATGAATGGGTCAAAAGTGCCCCCTAAATATCAGGTGGCCGTTTAAGTTAACTCCACATATAGTAACGATGTACTATAAACGGTGGTTACCACACGTTTTGCCGTTTAAACAGTCAAGATTTGTGGTAAAACTGCTTCCGCGGTGCAGTAGTTACACGGCACAACAGAGCCAGCCACATTACTACTGTTAGAAGGCTTGTGTAAATTGCTTGTCAATAAAGGAAGACAATGTAAGCAATGTTGATCACTTAATCCTTTGTTCAACCCCCCCCCCCCCCCCATTGAAAATATGAATTTAGGTATTGTTTAGGCGGTCACTAATTCATTGCATCTGGCCCAGTGCTTTAAATGAAAATACAGAAGTGCTGGTACTTTCTTCTCAAAGTACCTGTTTGCTCCTGAGAAGTGCAGGTACGTACTCCCATTAAATGTGTTGCAGCTGTGCTGGAAAGTAAATGTACTCTCCCTTTCAAGTTAAAGACGTGCAGTTACTCTGTACCGGACATAACCTGCCATTTACAGCATTGATCTGACTATTAACACCGCATTTACAATATACACCTAAAATAGCATCAGTTTACTGTTGTAAAATAAACGGGTCCAAATACCAAACTTGTCTGAAACACTTTGCAAGCTTATTTGCAGCACTGTATGAAGCACTTTACACGTTTATTTGCAGCACAGAGACAAGCATGTATCTCAACAGTTGACCAGTCTCCAACTGACCAAACTGGAATCCGAGCTGAGTGAGATCACAACTACAGAACAGTAGTAATATTCTAAAAGAGCATACATAAGAAAACGATGTAGAAGACAGACTAAGTTACATTGTAAAATCAAGAATCATATTTACAACATTTACCCGTTTTCAAGAATGATTTTTTAGGTCGAGCTGGTGTAGCAATGCCTGTCTCTCGTTTCTCCTTCCCCCCTCCCCACTCGCTCATCAAAGGCTGCTCGCTCTCCTCCCCCGCCCCCACCCCATCCGACTTGTTTTTCTTTCATTTCACGGCAGATTTTGCGTCACACTCGTGTTTTTTCCCCCGTTTTTTTAAATTATTCATTTGATAACTTTATTTCGGTCGAAGACCATAACAGTACAATAAAATATATACAAGCACAGAAGTAAAACAATAAATACATACAATTTAAAAAGTTATTAAACGTTGAGTTATCAAAGTTGAAAAAGAGAAAGAAAGGGGCCATTACTTTTTGTTGATAAAAACCGATCTTCTCCGCCACATGCCATATAAAAATCGTGAGACAGCGAAGACCATGGGAGGGGCAGTGTCATATGTTAAAGCTCTCTTCTAATCAGAAGGGGGGGGAGATGGAAACGAGGATCCTTTCAGTTTCCAAAAATGCATATACTAATCAAGGGAGAAAGGATCACTTGTCCTGTACAACCTTAGGTCTGCAGGAGTTTCGGCCGTACGTCCCAAAGTAAAAGACCCTCATGCACGTGATGGGTATGATGGTATTTAAGCGGTATATCTTGGTTCTCCGCTGTACATGTCACATGTGTGCATAATCATTAGTTCATTGAGTTATGCAGCCTCCACCAGGAGGTTCTTACCCAAGGTTGGAACAGTAGTGAGTCAAACAACAAAAGTGTCCCAGACAGATGGACAATAAAAGATTGTCCTATTTTAGTGTTGGTAGTAGGGATATAATAATTGAATGGGCATGCCAAGAATTCGGCGGGAAAGGCAAAGGTACAAAAATGTGTTTAAATATACATCAATTCCGCACTGAAACGTTAAGGACAAACATAGGTTATAACAGATTCCATATAATTATTCGTAATACTTTCAAAAAGGCTGAGGATTTAAATATTGAGACTTGTCACAATGTATGTTTGGTAAAACTATGTTTTAGTTTTATTGCACTTTATCAGTTTATAGTTCACAGTTCATATCAAAGCAGTGTTAAAAACATATCACAATGGCTCACAGCCACCGGACCGGGTGGCTGTGAGCAGCGCAAACAGTGTAGACGCGAGGAGCAGACACAAGAGTCCACCCCGAGCCCTCCACCCGACTGGAGCACGTATAATATACGCGCAAGGTACACTGAGACCTTTATCATAAGGAAACAGGTTAATGATCCTATTTTCTAATCACTTTTTTTGAGAGCACTTTATCCCCTATCTCCCCCACGTCATTCACATAACGGTCCTGATGAATGCCCGTAAGTCCTAACCTAGGCGGACAAGGCAGAAACATGTCGACCAAGTTTTACTCCCCCCCCCCCCCCTCACAATATTTTAATCTATTACTCTAAGTGCACCTACGACTCATAAATAAATCACAAGATGCACTTTTACAGAGTTATCCAGACCTAATAAATACCTTTCCATCTGGTTTTCCGGGCCTTTTTAAGATCCCCTATCACTGGCTCACTACTGCTCCAACCTTGGGTAAGAACCTCCTGGTGGAGGCTGCATAACTCAACGACCTAATGATTATGCACACACGTGACATGTACAGCGGAGAACCAAGATATACCGCTTAAATACCATCATACCCATCACGTGCATGAGGGTCTTTTACTTTGGGACGTCCGGCCGAAACTCCTGCAGACCTAAGGCTGTACAGGACAAGTGATCCTTTCTCCCTTGATTAGTATATGTTAAAGCTCTGCACGCTTGTGCACATTGTCTAAAACCCAAGTTTTTACACAGAGGGATAATCCAACATTTCCAAATTTCGCTGTATGCCGGGCAGAAAAAGAAAATATGTACAATGTCTTCCCTGTAGTAATTACAGGCAGGGCAATTGCCCTCCACCGACTTCGCCCATTTAGATGTCAATGCCCCAATCGGAATAGAACCATGCCTCAGTTGGGTGTATAATTTTCTTGCAAGTAGGGGCTGCACTACGTCCAGGAATACCTCCATCTTGGGTTCAATTTTCATCAGTACGAACTCAGTAGACAGCCTACCCAAGGAAGTCGAGCAATACAGAAATTTAAGGTTATGAGACCTTACGGCCGCCACTAGCTCAGACCTTTGTGTCCTCACACAGCTGTCCTCCGGTGACTCCCACAGTTGGGGCAAACCAACTTGATAGAGGAGAGCCTTTATGTGAACTAGCCAGGGTATGCTCTTATTCTTTAGCTGCCCCCAAATTGGAATGAATTCTGCTCTAAAGGATACAAGCTCTGGCACAGACCAGAGCCTTCTCCAGTAGAGCAGAGGTCATACAGCTGCCAATTTGTTAATGGGTACCAGGCCCATATCCAACCATAGTGGTATGAGGGGCGTGCTTTGGGGAAGGCCAACCAGGCTGCTCATAAAGGTCTGTTCTACCTTCAATAGATTGTGTGTTCGTGTGTCCCCAAAGTTCTGCAGCATACAAGGCTGCTGTCC
Source organism: Lissotriton vulgaris (assembly GCF_964263255.1). Lineage (NCBI taxonomy): Eukaryota > Metazoa > Chordata > Amphibia > Caudata > Salamandridae > Lissotriton > Lissotriton vulgaris. The sequence goes on along the minus strand of NC_141685.1, from coordinate 1,403,093,083 downwards.
TCACCTGTGTTTTATAAATCTCGAGTACAGGGACAACTGGTTTAAATGTTGAAGATCTATAAAATCTGCCGATGCCTCCCATAATCTGTGACAGTCTCAGGGAGGATTTAGATACTTGACAGTCCCATAGAAACTGCTCGGTCAACGTGACCCCCAGATAGATAAAGGTCTTAACTCGTTCTAAGGGAGTTCCATTCAGTACGGGATTCGGACGGGTGTGCCTCGGGGGGTTGAAAATCATAAACTTGTTTTTCTCCAAGTTAACCTCCAATCCCCGCGAGGCACAAAAAGTCACAAACCCGTCCAGGACCCTCTGGATGCCCGATGTCCGCGACAACAACAAAGTGTCGTCCGCGAACATCAGAGCTGGCACCTGGCCGGAAGCCAGACACGGAGCATCATTGTCCCTAATACCATTAAGTTCATCTATCAGACCATTAACATATAGGCTGAAAAGGGTGGGAGCCAGTACGCAGCCCTGACGTACGCCCCGGGTTACAGGGAAACGAGCTGATAATGCCCCGTTCCTCCCGCACCTCACCTGTGCATAATTCCCTGTATGAAATCTAATTAGGGCATCCAATAAGTAGCACGGGAGGCCTAGTTCCTCAAGCACCGTCCAGAGCCTCTCCCTAGGAACCAGATCGAACGCGGCCCGCAGGTCCACAAAAACAAGGTAGAGGCTGCCACCCTCTACTCTTGCAGTTTTCCAGTATAGGACCTGGAGCCGGAAGATCTGGTCCATGGTCGAGACGCCTGATCTAAATCCGGCTTGGAGGGTGGTCAATATTTTATTCTCCTCCATCCAGCCCAATAATCTGTCAAGTAAAATTCTGCCCATCAGTTTCTGGGTAGTATCTAGTAAACTGATTGGTCTGTAATTAGATGGGACAAGCGGGCAGCCCTTCTTAAAAATTGGGACAATCTCGGTTCCCAGCCAGGGCTCTGGCAATGCGGCACCCTGAAGAACCGCATTAAACAAGACCACCAGGTAAGGAGCCCAGATTTTTGGCTGGGAGCGAAAAAGGTCCCCCGGGAGCTTGTCAAGGCCTGGGGCTTTATTCGGGAGCAGTCTCTCAATTGCAGATTCAACTTCCTTAAGGGAAATGGAGTCTAAATTATTAGTGGCAATCCTCTCCTGGGCATCCAACTGTTCTATCTGGTATCCAAGGCCCAAGGCCCCCCGCAGTCTATGCTCGTGCGGGAGGTCTGGGGCCACAGAAATCCCAGAGACTGGCATCGTGTCCTGGCCTTGATGGGCAAGAGCCCCAGGCCCCAAGACCCCCGGCAGTCTATGCTCGTGCCGGAGGTCCTGGTTCATAAAGGTCCTAGAGACCGTGGCCACTTTAGGCAACTTGTCCCAACCTTGGCACACATAAGCCCCCAGCTCAGGACTTGTATAGAGAGCCTTAAAATGCGCCTCCCACACCGAGGGGGCGATATTCGAGACCCCAGCCTCTCTCTCGCCTCCCGCCGCGGAAGTGGCGATAGCCCAAAAGGTCTTAGCATCCTTTAAGAGGAGTGCTTGCCTCAGCTCATCCCATCTAGATTCCTCCCACTCGCTCTTGCCCCTGATTAGTTCCTTCTTGTACAGCAGTCTGGATGCTAGAATTTTTAGGGTGTCTTTAGATTTGATTGCTGCAAGAAGATCTCTCTTTGCTTTTTTACAGGCATGGTCATGCCAAGGGTGTGTTTTAGTCCTGGGTAGCTTGTACCCGCTAACTGGATAGAATACATCCCCTAGGCTCACAACTAACTTTCTGTGGATCTCTATAACCTACCCATGGGAGGTAAAAACCCCCATTTCACTTATGAGCGGGGTAGCGATCTGGTAAATTTCTGCAAGTCGAGTGGGAGAGTCCACACAAGAAGGCCATTTGACCCTTCTCCTGTTATTGGATATAATAAAGGGTGGCACTGCCATGTTATGACTAGAGTCGGGGTTAGTTAAACCAAATGCACCAGGCTTAAGCGTCCGGACCAAGGCGTTGTGGTCACTGTCGTGCCTTGGTACAACCCTGAAGTCTTTGAACCTATCCCAATATTTGGCTTCCAGCATGAGATAGTCACTGATGGAAGTGCGGTTGATCCTATTATATGTGGGTAGGCCGGAACTATCGTTATTGGACCTTCCGTTGCATGCCCGCAAGGACATTGCAAGGGTAAAGGATTTAATTTGTAGTACTAGCGAAGTCCAGGCCCTAACCGGGGCAATTGTTGGGACCGGGATGTGCCAGATTGAATCAACCTCGTCCTGTTCGCACATCTAAAATCCACCCAGGGTCTCAAACTGGCAATTAAAATCGCCGCCAAGAATCGGAATTGTGGGATCATGTGTCTGAATAAAAAGGTCAAGCGCTTTAATAGTACTTGATTCCTTTCCATTCATGGTGGGCCTAGAATAGATGTTTATGATAGCCACTCGAGATTTATTAACGGGCATTAGTAGAACACATTGGATATCTGGGGAGTTTGTTTCCATATGGGTAGCCTGTACACCTAGGTGTATACCTACCCATATGGATAGACCACCCGAGGGGCGGCCCTTGCCCCCAGAAACAGCAGAAATGTCATAGGTCGCAAAGCCAGGGCTAGCACTCTCCTCCAGGGCCCAGGTGTCCAGGGGTCTACACAGGTAGGTAGTGCACCCGCAATGCCCGCAGCAAAGTTACAGTAAAATTATTATTTTGTGGCCGATTTTCGTTTCACGGCCGCCAATGCTTGTTCTGTTAGCTCCTTGTTCACCACTGACTGCTACCTTCTCCTGCCCATCTCCATTTCCGTTGTATGAGCCTCCTTCCCCACATCCTCGTATTACTTCCTTCCACCCTTTTGTCCACTGACTGCTACCTTCTCCTGCCCATCTCCATTTCCCTTGTATGCGCCACCTTCCCCACATCCTTGTATTACTTCCTTTCACTGTGTGCACTTTGCACCTAGTTTTTTTTTAATGTTATTCGTTAGTGGCTTATTTTTCGAAACTTCTCCCCAAAATACCACCAATTTTATTTTTGGCTAAAAATGGTATTGGTAAGTTCTGTAAATATGCCAAAATAGCTTCTTACGGATGAAAATATACAGAAGATCGGCGGTGCCTGCAGCCGCCTCCCACCACAGCCTGCCCAAGCGCTATCGGCAGTGCCTGCATACCCCTCCCGTCTCTCACCACAGCCTGCCCCAGCGCCATCGGCAATGCCTACAGACGCCTCCCACCACAGCCTGCCCCAGCGCCATCGGCAGTGCCTGCAGACCCCTCCCGCCTCCGACCACAGCATGCCCAAGCGCAGCATGAGTTACATACACACGGATGTGGGATGTTCTTAACTAAACTGCAACTAACAATCGTTTTTCAGTTTGTTTTAATAAAATTATTTTTGTACCTTACAAGTTACGGGATTGGGGGTGTTTTGTTTGGGTGCAATCACTAGCGTGCTAATGCTGCTAGAGTTAAAAGGTGGGCGCTGAAACTGCATGCAAGCATCATGTTCTCAAGACGAATGGAAACGGAAGTGTGCGGCCGATCCCTGCACCCAGCTTATGTGTTTGAACCACAGCACGGTGTAAGATGCAACACCCATTCTTTTACTCGTTATAGCAAGTACGTAGCTGAATTTAAACAGACTTGTTATTTTGTTAGATGAATACATCTAAGTCACGTACATACAAAACATTACAAATTACATTACAAATGCTATAGGTGTCACATTTGAAAAAGTTTAAAGCATTGGCATTGTAAATGACAAAGCTATTAATTTGGCTATTTTCAAGACCAACACATTAAAAAAAAATAGTCATTTACAAAACCAATAGCTCCAACTTTTCTAATGCGAGACCTATTGCATTTCCAATGCTTGTTTTGAGTGTGGTTTCCCATTGTCTCTCACATGTCCTATCCCCATCCACATCCTCTTTCTTTCCCTTTCTCTCGGTCTATTGACTTATCACCCAACCCATTACGCGCATTAGTGCCGGCTGCGTCATAGCACTTTTAAAATAATTATTTGCTATCATGCTGAACAGCAGCCGCGCAGCTGTCACCATGGCTGAAAATCACTGCCAAAGCCAATAGATCTCATAGGCTTTATTAGTACTTGTTTACAAATAAATATATAATGTGTATGTATGGCAGTCATCTTACTTAGTGTCCCAGTACATGGTTCTTAACCGCATCGCTGCAGCGGTTATTTTCGCGCTACGCGGCTTTTTTCTAAAAGCCGCGTTAGATGACGAGCTGAGCTCGTCATCAGCATCGAAGGGGTTAAAGGAAACACCAGGACTGAAAAGCACACGATGCCCAGGTGAATTTCAGCGAGCGTTCGCCAACTCATATTAAATGGTGCAGTTCAGCCTGGAAACTGCAAACAACCACTGAGGGTTGATGCAGGAGACACATGCTCTGAAGCGTCAAATTGCTTTCTGCAAGGGAGAAAGAAAGGTATGCATGGCCCGGCTCAACGTTCGCTTTACCAGAGACTCCGCTTTTTCATTTTTTATGACGCACTCATGCATACTCGGTCACAGGGATGACACAATAGTAATTGAATATTTAAAACAAGCTTTTTCGTTCCCTCTTGGAGCCGCTAGCTACTAACCTATCCGCCATCTGCAGTCACGTGACTGCAGAGCCTGTCTTCTTGTGCCCTTTCATGTTTTCTTCATAGCCCAGCGTCTGCGGGTATGTTCTTGTGACTGAATTTACTGACCTCTTTCCATTCCACTTGTGTTCATACAGTCTGTCCTTGGCAGGGCGCCTGCATTTGTTGTTGGTGTCTGAGAGAGGTGAACTGCTGGGCGGTGATCTGTTATGTACCTATCTTAGATTGAACATGTACTCTCGCTATCAGAGTCTGCATGCTGAGGATATGGGATCTTCTAGTTCTGCAGCCTTTTTTTGGGGGGATTCAGATTTGCTCACTAGTAATGTAATGTAATGTGGTCTTGTAAAGCGCACTGCTGCCCTGAGGCGTTGTGGCGCTGTACACCGCTGGGGAACCCGTCCGGGCTATCCCTGTGAGATGGTCCCTACTGGGTATCTCCAAGGTGAAACCAGGCATCCTCGGCGAATGTGGGGGGCCGTTGTAGAGATGAGGCAAGCTAATGCCCAGAGTTGCCGAGTGTGATCCCTGGTTAGAGTAGGCACCGAGGTGAGAATTATCGAGTCCGCTGACCCTGGTCCACGACCCTGCCGCGTTGGGAATTGAACCCTGGTCCCGGGCCGCTCTCTGCTTTCAGGTCTGCTGCCTCTAACCAGTGAGCCACACCACTCCACATCATTTCTTGGCTCACACGTAAGACAGTAAACCTATCTCAGCAGGTCTATTACTTTGGAGCTTAGCGGTGTTTATCGAGTACTTCGCAAGTACCTCGCTCGTGCAGAAGCTTGTCAGGATGGCGCGCCGCAGAATCTGATTGATGCTAGTAAGGGTCCACCTCCAGACGTTACCAACACCCTGAGAGTATATCATACAGGGTGCTCGAACCATCAGGTGAGGGGAAAAATGAAGGGGGGAAGACCCTCTGGGACCAGGAGACCTGAAACAAAAAAAGGCCACTATAAGCACTATGCATACATATAGACTACTCTCATAATGTCTCGCTAATAAAGGAGGAATACCTGTCGCACAAAGGTCTTTCTGGACAGACAAGCATACACCCAAGACCGTCTTCCAGGTTCAATAAGCAATCTGAGGAAGATATAGAGGTTTAAGCCTGACAATCCATTTGTCCTCAACTCCTGCTCATATTCCCCCCCCCCCCCCCCTGTCACATGAAACTTGAAACATACCACAAATGTATACTAGAACAATAATACTGATCCTAAATCCTCCCCAATCCTTCATGTAGAAAATAAGTAAATGACAGGAATGACTTCTTCCATCAGAGATGTAAGGCAATGAGAGGCTCTGTATAAGTGTTTCCCCAACGAAAGAGACTGTGGAGCCTGGTTGCGACCACCAAGGAACTCCGCAGAATAATGCCAAGCAAAAGGAGGAAAAGAAAAAGATAACTCTAAAGAATTCTCTAGCTCAACCTGAGCATAATCCTAGTCTGTATGTCCGCCGGTCACACGTAGCTGCGACCACCACCGTGCTCCGGGAAGAGAACACTTGTGAATAGTAAAAACCCATTAATGTGTGGTTGCGACCACCTCTACGTTCAGGGAAGAAAAATACACTCTTTAACCCAACAGGCCGGTAATGCGTGGTTGCGACCACCACCGCACTCCGGTACTGCCAAAAGCAACACAACCAACAAGGAGTCAAGGAACAGCGGTGCGTAGTTAACCTCACTACCACGCTCTGCTCCGAATGAAAGGGAACACTCCTATCCGGAATGAAATCAGAACTCCTACAAACGTGACACGGTAACGCGTAGCAAAACTACTGCGTTCCGCTCACGAAGGGTCGACGGGTACTCGCAGAGTTGACGTCTGCGATCAGGACATAGAATCCCCACGATCCTGTAGGGCAACGGAGGCACAACAGGAACGGCCGACAGTAAGTCCTCTGTCCAGCCGGCAAAACCAGGAAGTGTTTAGAATTACGCGCACCCTCTCCTGCGCCGCCCCGCCTAAGTACGTCCATGACGATGGCATCATGGGAATTGTAGTTTTCTTGCCGACTCGAGGCAGGCGCGGCTAGGTCGGCCCTTACAAAGCTGGTTCTGAGATGTTTCCTGTAATAACGCAGTCCCATCGCCGCCAAAGCCATGTCTGCCCTGTCTTGGCCTCTCCACTCTTCCTCTATTTCAGATTCACTCTCTCCTGCCCCTTCACTGTCTTGCTTCTGTTTATTGTATTTGCACAAATCTAATATCTTGGTCTATTCCTTTTCAATAATCAGGCATTTTTGTTTATTAGGTGTTTGTTTCTGATGGGTTTATTTATAGGCACTATCTATCTATCTATCTATCTATCTATTGCACTCACTCAGCCTCTCCACTCTTCCTCAGTTTCCGCCTCACTCTCTCCTGCCCCTTCACTGTCTTCACCTCTCCACTCTTCCTCTATTTCTGACTCACTCTCTCCTGCCCCTTCCCTGTCTTCACCTCTCCACTCTTCCTCAATATCCGTCTCACTCTCTCCTGCCCCTTCACTGTCTTCACCTCTCCACTCTTCCTCTATTTCTGACTCACTCTCTCCTGCCCCTTCCCTGTCTTGGCCTCTCCACTCTTACTCTGTTTCTGACTCACTCTCTCCTGACCCTTCACTGTCTTGGCCTCTCCACTCTTCCTCTATTTCTGTCTCACTCTCTCCTGCCCCTTCCCTGTCTTGGCCTTTCCACTCTTCGTCTGTTTCCGCCTCACTCTCTCCTGCCCCTTCACTGTCTTGACCTCTCTACTCTTCCTCTATTTCTGTCTCACTCTATCCTGCCCCTTCTCTGTCTTGGCCTCTCCACTGTTCCTCTATTTCTGTCTCACTCTCTCCTGCCCCTTCAATGTCTTGGCCTCTCCTCTCTTCCTCAGTTTCCGTCTCTCTCTCCTGCCCCTTCACTGTCTTACCCGCTCCACTCTTCCTCTATTTCCGTCTCACTCTCCCCTGCCCCTTCACTGTCTTGGCCTCTCCACTCTTCCTCTTTCTGTCTCACTCTCTCCTGCCCCTTCACTGTATTGGCCTCTCCACTCTTCCTCTTTCTGTCTCACTCTCTCCTGCCCCTTCACTGTATTGGCCTCTCCACTCTTCCTCTTTCTGTCTCTCTCTCCTGCCCCTTCACTGTCTTGCTTCTGTTTATTGTATTTGCACAAATCTAATATCTTGGTCTATTCCTTTTCAATAATCAGGCATTTTTGTTTATTAGGTGTTTATGTTTCTGATGGGTTTATTTATAGGCACTATCTATCTATCTATCTATCGCACTCACTCAGCACCACCACTCAGGGGCACCACAGCATTAATCTGTGCAACCATTCAACAACAACTGGTTCAAATAAGTTCTCTCAATGTCTCAAACTTTATTACAAATGTCACAAAAAGATGTTAATATTACACTTGGATTTTCGTCACAATAAAATACACTTAACACAATCTTCACAAAAGTTATTTACAAAAGTTTAAGCTATTGCTATTATAAATTACAATAACTTTTATTTAAGTATTAATTATTTAAAAAATTAAAAGCCATTGTTATTTGTAATAGGAATACATCTAAGTCACGTAAATACAACACATATTGCATTACAAATGCTATAGGTGTAACATTTGCTAAAGTTATAACTATTGGCATTGTAAATGACAAAGCTATTAATTTAGCTATTATAAAAACCAACACAGAAATAAAAAAATTGTCATTTACAATACCAATAGCTCAAAATTTCCTAATGCGAGACCTATTGCATTGCAAATGCTTGTTGTGATTTGAGTGACATATCTTTGAGGCTGTATTTTAGATACAGTGATCTGCCCCTGTCTGTGATATACACCAGAGGTGCAACTGGAGCCACATTTCGGGGAGGGGGGAGGGGGGGGGTGGGGTTGCGCTAAGACATTTTTTTGGGTGGGGGGGCTGAAACATTAAACAATAGGTAGAGTGGAGCTGCAGGGGTGAAACAACACCAGCGCCTCATTACCATGCAAATGGTCTGTAAAAGACCTGTGAAGTGCTCGGGTGTGTGTGCCCGGGAAGCTGTCTCATCCCGGGCTGCCACACACAACAGGGGGGGGGGGTGTGCTGAAGCCCTTTAAGTTCAATAGGTGATGCACCGCCTGATGTACACATACGCGCCTAGGGACAGCACAATAATGAAAGACGGACTAGTTGTTTAAGGCCGCCAGCACATCTTTAACTCGAGGTGGCAGCGTGGTCTGCATTTGAAAGTGGTCCGAGAGGCCACCACATACGGTTGCTTAAAGGCAATAGTTTTTCTTTTTTTTTTTTTTTGGTGGGGCAGCAAAGGGACTTTCTTGGATAAATATGCCATTAAGCAGTCCAGCACTATGCATATTTTCAGATGTGGGACTTAAGCTTGCTGGGCTTTAGGCGTGCATTTGCATCTCATTGATGAGAGCTATTTTGTTACCCTTACCACGTGAGAGTGGTATACTTAGATTTGGATATTGAGCACACTGCTGTAAGCACTCGTACTGAGTAAACACAACAAGATGATGGACAGAGTGCTGAAACTTTTCAACCACTCACCCCAGTCAAGAGATCTGGGTTTACGCGATCTCCCATGCTTTGTTTGTAATTGGCCCCGGGGTTGGCCAGAGCCCAGAGGCAGTAGAAAACAAACATTTACAATGCATTATTATTAACATTGCTCATGACATTTTTTTTTAAAATCATAAATAAATGGCATTGTCATTTATATTGCCAATAGCTTAATCGCTTGCATATGCGAGACCTATTGCATTAGCACTCACACACAGAGTAAGTAGTAGAGTGAGTAGTTGATAGTGAGTAGGAGAGTTATTAGTAGAGAGTATTCGAGAGCGAGTAGTAAAAAGTGAAAGAGGAGTATTAAATAGTGAGAGAGTACTAAGAGTTCTAGAGCCACCCACATTTACATGCACAGTCACACCCTTACATATACAAAGTGTATTTGTAGTTTCAGGAGTAAAGAGTGAGTAGTATAGAGTGACTAATTATGAGTGAGTAATGTTGAGTAGTAGAGTGTAGCAGTGTGTAGTACAGTAATACAGTAAGTACTATACATTAGATGCTATTTAGTAGATTGAGTAGTAGCGAGTAGTTGATATTCAGTATTACAGTGAGTAGAGTGGTATGGAGTTGTATAGTAAGTATTCGAGTGAGTATTGATAATATTTGATGGTTCGTAGTATAGAGTGACTATTTGAGTGAGTATTTGAGTAGTGGAAAGTGTAGTAAAGGGTGTGTAGTAGTGTGTGTAATACAGCGTTATAATAAGTACTGTAGAGTATATATTTGTGTACTAAAGTGAATGGGGAGTATTAGAGAGTTGTTGAATAAGTACTTTAGTAGTAGTGAGTAGTTGATATTTAGTACAGTGAGTATAGAGTATGAGATTTGTCGTGTAACTAGTAGTGAGTAGTGAGAATATTAGAGTGAGTAGTAAAGAGTGAATAGTAGTGTGTAGTAAGTTGTGTGTAGTAGACAGTTTTTTTGTAGAGTATTAGTACCTCACAGCATTTTTTCTCATTACTAAATCTATTAGGCAGTATTGGAGAGTTGTAGAGTAAGTAGTACAGTATTAGTGAGTAGTAGTGATTAGTAGAGAGTATTAGAGAGCGAGTAGTCGAGTGTAATATTTAGTATTAAGGAGTGAAAGAGTGAGTAGTAAAGAGTTTGAGTTACACACATTTACATGCACAGCCACACTCTTACATATACAAAGTGTGTTTTTTCTTTTGTAGGATTTTGAGTTGGAGGGGTGGAGTTGGAGGGGTGGAGTTGGAGGGGGAAGGATTGAGTTGTAGGGTGGTTTTGGAGGGGGAGGATTGAGTTGTAGGGTGGTTTTGGAGGGGGAGGATTGAGTTGTAGGGTGGTTTTGGAGTTGTAGGGTAGTTAGAGTGGTGGCGGCTAGAGTGGTGGCGGCTAGAGTGGTGGCGGCTAGAGTGGTGGCGGCTAGAGTGGTGGCGGCTAGAGTGGTGGCGGCTAGAGTGGTGGCGGCTAGAGTGTGTGTATGTGAGAGAGTGTGTGAGGTAGTGAGATATAGAGTGTGAGGTAGTGAGGTAGGCCGAACGAAATAGAGAGTGAGGTAGTAGGAGGCACCATCGTGATACTGGTATTTTGCACAAAATGCCTTTGATTAGTAGCAGAAAGTTAAAGGTCATAGGTTGGGGTCAGTAGAGCACAATTTAAGAACTTCTGGTTTATAGTGGTAAATGATGGCATCTCTTATTTGGGCCCACGTTCCCTGCGTTTTGAGGTGAACATGATATTCTGTATTTGTAAAATAATACTTGGCTGTCTCGATGTTGAAATAACCAGAAAGGTGTCAGATGATTTAGTGGGTATTAATTTTGACGACATCCGAAGGATGAAAGGCTAATTGGCCCTTCGTGAAGTCGGACCTGTGGTTTTCGGGTTAAACGCGGATTTCTGCAACGGGTGCTTTAATCCTCTGAACCATTGTGTGCTGCGTGGGCTCAGTTTTGTATCCGTATTTACCTGCACCGAGGAGTGTAATCAACTATTCTGGAGACATAACACAAGCTCTGAGGCAGCGTACTGTGCAATTCACCCTTAATCTGCAGCTAGGTGGCCCGAAAGACGGTTTTTGTTGCTGCTTCGTGGAGTTTGAGGGCAGCTGTGACCTCATAGCAGGTAATGTGCGTCTTTGCCTCACATTGCCTCCTGACACATCCGTCGCTGACCCAATTCAGGAAGGGTGTCAAGACCTGGCTCTGCGATTAACCTCAATGCCCCGAAGGAAATGTTGCCCCCCACCTTCTTGAGACTCTCACAGGTGAGTAGTGGCGCTTAACAAATACTGACCGATTGAAAAAAGAGCTGAATGCAAACTGCATAGTACAGGTTAGAACTTCAGGTTTCCCCCAGTCTTTCATTAGCCTAATGTTGTTAAAACAAAAGTTAATTTGTGTAGAAATACATTCTTACACTGATTTACACACGTATGATTTATTGGTTCTGTGTGAGAGATATAAAGTGCTCCGACATACTATGCTGGTCTGAGTAGCGCTATAAAACAAATGAAACGAGAGTGAGAGGAACTGTGGAGATGAGGGGCTCTGGTGGTAGTAGGGGAATTAGTGGGGTAGGTGGTTTGAAGGAGAGGGGCAATAAAGCAGCTTCAATAGCGTTAAAGCCGGACCTGTTTCTAGTAATTACGAAACCTGAATAATGAATAAACTCTTTTCGCAATATGTTCCTACATTATGGTGTAATCTGTGACGGATGGAAGGTACATAATTTACAAAGATATATCCTGTTCTGTACAAATCCATAAGGCTAAAAAGACGGACCCCATAGCCAGTGTCTGGCTAAGAACCAAAATCAACAATGAAGAAAACGATCACTCTAGCCCTACCCCGCGGGAGGTTGCTGCTAAAATAAGGCCATGGTTCTCGGGAGCCCTTCCACCTCTGAAAGCAACCACCTAAACTGCTGTCTGACGTTTAAATAAAAGGGCGGCAGAATGGTCAGTCCGGATCTGCCCACATAGTCCAAACACATCTAAATTACAAAACCCAACTCCGGCTGGCCGAAGAAGCCGCCACGCCTCGTCAGGGACGATGTTACATAATGACTTATACTTGAGCGTACACAGAACTTAAAGGTCCATGCCGCTGACAGCACGCCTGCCCTTCTCGTGTGACTCCACTTTACCCCCAGAGTTCGCCTGCATCTTAGTCTTAAACTCTAGTCAACAAGCGCCATTTCTTACCCCCGTACGGCTTGCTCAGGGAATGCTCCCGTTTCAGATATTCGTCAGTCTGGTCTGCCAGTTAGACCTCCGCGAGAAGTATTAAAATATAAATTAAAACCGTAAAGCTGTTCCGCCGCCAACAGACGCCATTTTCTTCCGCTCTCACCTGCGAGCAACCCCCACCCATAGAGCTCGCATTGGACGAATATGAGCCTTCACCCGCCTTCCAGTCGTTAGTTCCTCACTGTTCCTACTTGTATACAAACAGTTGTCTTGCATTACGCTGGTCACTTCTATTGGTCTCTGAACACATCGATCAACATGCCTGTATTTCCCAAGACCAAAGGCCGGCAATGCTTGACCCCTCGGGTTTCTAAGATTTCAGTGTCATCAGAGGTCATGCCACGCTGTAGAATTCTATGGGGCAGAGTCGGATTAGCCAATAAACAATAGGGCAGTGACCGATGGGCTTTTCTGATTCAGCAGTGTGTGGGTCGGATTTTTAGCAATTGTGGGCCGGTTTCATGGCTAAGTGGGCTGTGGGAAGGCTTAATAAGCGCCACCACGTTTCTCCGAGGCGAAGCAAGAATGCCTCTGAGAAACCAGCGTAATTTTCATATTCAGGGCGTTGTTTTCGTTCTCTCCTCTTCCCATTGGCTGGAAGTTAAAATTCCAGCCAATGGGAAGAGGAGAGAAAGTAAATAGAAAGAAGCTTAAAAAACGCCCCCGAATCTGAAAAAGACAGGGCTTGAACCAAGTGACGCCCCTCTCCTCCAATGGCTGGCCTCTGTTTAGGAAGCCAGCCAATGGAGAAGAGGGGTGGGTTCTAAGCCCCCTCTAAGAGACATTAAATCTCGGGCTCCGCCCACTGCTACGCAGTGCGACAGTCCTCGACCTAAAAAGGAGGGAGCGCATGGGGGCCCCCCCTCCTAGGGCTTATAAATGTCCCAGGGACAACCACCTTCCTAGGGCTTGTGTACTTAAATAAGCGTGGGAGGCCCTACAGCCTTCCCCGCTGCTTTGGGGACCACCACCTCCCGAGGGCTCATTGCTTTTAAAAATGGGGGGCCTCTTAGGCCCCAAGCACCAGGGACTGCGACCACCCCATGACTTTGTTTAAACAATGAGGGGTCAAGTGGCTCACCTCTCCGGGGATTTCATTTGAATTAATGCCGGGGCCGACATGACCCCCCCCCCCGCCCTTGCAGCCCTGTGGACTGTCACCTCCCTAGCGCTTTTAATTGGATGGGGGGCTGTGCCCCCCCCCCCCCCAATCCCCTGGGCAAAATAAAAGAAAGCCAGGGTCAGTGCATCCTCCCCTCCTGGATCCAAAAATGGTGCTGGGGACACCATCACCCCCTAGGGCCGGCTCCAGCAATATCCCAGGGTGCCACCCTCAGGACATTGCCATTTGCAATAGTTTGGCAGGAGCTTTACCTTTCCCGTCGAGCCATGGCAAACACTGTTCCACTTTCAGCAAGTGAGAACATTAAAAATGCTTGTGCCTGCGGTAAGCTGAGCAGAATTGCTTTTTGACAGAGGGAGCTACATAATCAGCAGCTCCCTCTGTCCAAAAGCAATGTCTGCTCCTACAGGACATGGAATCCAGCAGGGTCCGCGGGTGCCTACAGGCTACACCTGCGGTCCCCAATAAAGTGTGTGGATTCCCTGGATGGGACCAGGGCACCCACACTAGAGGCTGGGCCCCGGGGATGGGGCTTCCCAGGGCCAAAATCAGCCCAGGAGGGGGCACTGCTTAGCCCCCTTCCCTTATGTAAAAAGAAAAAAGGCTGATGGATGTGGTCACCGGGGCCAAAATCAAGCCTGGAGGGAGAGGACGCCGTGAGACCCCCTCCCTTCCTTTATTAAAAGAAAAAAGGAAAGACCATGCTCTGGGGGATGGGGTCTCCAGGACTGAATCGGCCAAGGGGAGGGGGGCATGCCGCACCCTCTTTGCATTTCAAAAATGCATGGCCTCAGAGAGGGGGTTCCCGGTGCCGGAATCGGCCCAGAGAAGGAGGGCTATGCTGAGCCCTTCCTAAAAAAAGAAAGTTTTAAAAACCGCCCGGCAACTGGTCGGAGGCCCTGCCCCTTTCTTCTCCTCTGGAAACATGCTACTGGCGTGTTCCTGGTGTGGGGATGAAGTCCCCTTGGCTCCAGAGGGTCCTTGGGGCGGGGGCAACAAGCCCACCTATTACCTCTAGTAAGTCCCACACAGTGGGATTGCTGAGAGGTCTTTGGAGGCCATACCCCCTCTGCGAACGTGCCTCCTGGTGCACTAATCGTTGGGGGATGAAGCCCTCTTTGATGCTGAGTGTTCTTGGGGACTCAGAAGTCCTCCTGTTACCTCCAGTAAGTCCTACACATCGGTATACCTGAGATCTGGTTTGAGGCCCGTCCCCTTTCCCTACCACTCTGCAAAAGCAACTACTACCTAAAAAACCATAGAAATTCACATAAAAAAACAAAGGTTACAAGGATGTTATAGTTGGGAATTATTTTTAAAAAACTTAAATTCAGTGGAAAAAACAAAGGTTACAGGGGCGTTATAGATAGGCTCGTACAAAACCAATGAAATTTAGCAGTTATTGTTAGCTGAGCTAACTATAACTCATTCTCCTGCAATGCACTGCTTATGACCTTACATATACATCACTCATGACGTGGTCAATGACATCACTGATGACATCCACAGAATCACTATCACACCCACTCACACCGCCATAGTCTTTCATACACCCACTCAACCATTAACATACACATACCAGTACTTACACACCCACTTAATGATTCATAGATCTACTCGCACATCCACTCACCATACACCCACCCACCCACTCACTAATACAGCCACTGATATATCCACTGATACACCTATACAGCCACTCACACAGTGAGTCAGTCCCCCATAGAGCTACTCGCTCACCTATTCACTCACCCATTCACTCACCCAGTCAGTCGGTCACCCCTACAGTTACACGTGCACACACACCCACTTACTCCACGTACTCATTCACCTATTCAGGCCCTGCCACAAGCGCACACTTGCCCATACAGCTACTCCCATTCACTCACTCACACAGTAACTCATGCACCCCATCACTTACCTATACTACCTTTCACATACCCAGATACTCACCCATATACCACGGATACATCCACTCACTCACCCAGCCATACACACACACACTCACTCACCCATACAGCCCCTCACACATGCACTTACTAACCCACACAGCCACTCACTCACTGACTCATCCATAAAGGCAGTCACTCGCCCCTTTACTCACTCACCCACCTACCCAGACACTGACATCCATACAGGTATTCAGACAACCAGTCACGTACCCATACAGCCACTCATGTATCCACTCACATACCTGTACAGCCACTTAGGTACCAACTGACAAACTGATACAGACATTCAAACAACTAGTCTTTTACCCATACATTCACAGAGACACCTAATTACTCACTTATAGAGTGAGTCACACACCCACTGAATGTTCCATGCAGGCACTCATACACCCACTGATTCACCAATACACCTTGATATATATATTTTTTTAACACTCTTAAAACACGCAGTCACTGGATGATGTAATCAGGGATGTCATCGGTGATGTCATTTGAGATGTCATCAGGGATGTTACTGAAATGTCATGAGAGATTTCATATGTGAGGTCATAAGCAGTGCATTGCTGATGTAAAATTTATAGTTAGCTCACTGCTGAATATCACTGGTTTTATACAAGTGGAACCTGAGGTTGTAATGACATACTGATGTAAATAAATGTAGATGGATCACAGGATACTTCTGGATAAGTTACAAGATAGGTTTATTAAGACACAGCAGAGCAGAAAACCTCGCCAGCTGACCAGACCATCAACTGACAAGTGTGGAACCTTCAAGTACAAAGTAGAATGCACATAGGTATACTGGGAGGCTTAAGAGGTGTAAACATAGAGAACGGTCTAATGACCAAAGGTGGCCATGTTGCGAGGAGTATAAGTTTACTACACATACATCTGTGGCACAGGGCCAGTCCACTTTAGCCATTACCTCAGCTGCTTGAGTTAAAGCATTTTGCTTGTGCACGTTGACCGGAAAGGTAGTTCCTTTCAGTGCCAGGGATTGTTGGACTAATGTGATATTTCTAGTTGAAATATATGAATTTCACTTTCCTTTTTAGGTCGAGCCTAGGCAGCATGCATACACTGTCTGCAAGACCTGTTGTACCAAATAAATGACTTTGATCCCGCTTGCCTCTTACCATAGGTCAGGGGATCTCCAACTGGTAGCTCGGGAGCCTCAGGTAGCTCACCAGCACCCTTAAAGTAGCTCTCAGAGGTGAAGCCAAACCAAGCCGATCTCCGAGAATCTTTGTATATGAAACAAGGCAGCACTGCTTGTTTCATTACCCTTAAGAGTTACAGTGAGCCTACCAATGGCAGGGCCTCGTGATAACACTCAAACACACAATGTGTTGCCCTATGGGTCTGCTACAGGAACCATCTTTATCCACTTGAAATTTACTTACAAAGGAGACTGGCCATGTTTTACGCCTTGGTATATTAGTCGCACCGCACCGTGTATGACATCAAAAAATAGTGACCGCAGTAGCCACTGCTGACCCACCAAAGTGTGTGACTGCAAGAACTAGATTGAAAATGTGTTAGTTGGGAGCACAATCAACCCAAGAGCTAAGGAGAAGAGTTTGCATCCAGGGCAGAGAAAATTAGAATCACCGCGTTGATTTATGTGTGGGTGTGTGACTGTTTGTCCTTCCCTAATAAACAGTATTGATTCCTTGAAGCTAATCCTACAGCCCAAATAAGTTCGCCCAAGATTGTTTCGGTCATGGGCCCGCCTGTCCTCCTGTCGGCTGTCCTAATCGACCAATTAGTATGCGACCAAACAATGTTTGATCACACTCCTATTGTTTACAATGGGAGCATGCATTCCGACCGGAATGCATGATCTCATTGTAAATTGACGAGGTTCAGTTTATCCCTTCACCTAGTCGCAGGCACCTCAAGATACGTGTGTGTGTGTAAGTACCCAGTCGTCCCAGTGATCCTGGCACAGAGGCCTCCGAGATCTGGGCACTTAGTGACGGGTGTCACTTGCAGGGTGAATGAGGTTCTGTTTTCTTTTTAACCGGGCTCATTCTTTTTTGCCCTTTTCATTATTTATTCCTTCTGAAGTCCAATCAGACTGTCAGAGGGGTCAGTAATTTGGCTGCACTGTACATTCTCACGTCTTTCTCAGAGAAAAGGTGTCTGTGTGCATTGGAAAACCGAGAACGGCGCTCAGACTGAAAGTGCTTTCACAGTCCGATAATTTCCGTGGCATGAGTTACTTTGCATCACCCACCATGTGGCCCGCAAGTCTCCATCATGTCAGTTTCATACTCCTTTTCCAAGCACGGCAGGTGGAATGATAAAGTACTTGGGTAAGCTGATCCTATCAGATTGGACTTCCAGTTTGATTATTTTTAGCTGCTTGGAGATTCTGCAATAGGTGCTCCAATCGATCAGGCTCCTATTATATTGTGCAGGCAAGCGAGTGTCCACTATTTATGACTCTGGGGATTTGGGAGAGGGTGGAGGTAAAAAACGTGAACCCACTTAAGTGACTGTCTCGCTGCTCCTCACTTGCTGAAAAAGTTGACGTCCACAAACGGCTCTTACCCTCTCTTTCATCACCTTCCCTTTATTTATTCCCCTTCGAAAAGGATCCAAAAAAGAAAAACACATTTGCTGCAAATGTCATCTTTTACAGAATTTTTTCTATTCCAAAGTGCATCCCCGGGACAGAGAGAAAAAAAAATTAAAAGCAAGACCGAACAGTCGCAAAGTGGCCAGATTGGTTTTATTCACGCCCGCCCACATTAGCGCCACATTAAAGAGTTTGCCAGTGAAGTGCTACTTTCGTTTTCTAGTCGTTATTTGAACAAAAAATTTTCCCGGGTGGGGGAAGTGCACCATTCCTGCAGGTTCTGCAATACTTGGTTGATGGGTGCAATGGAATATGTTTAATGTGATCCTGATCAGCTGTTTTCCTTATTTTTATTTATAAATAATGTTCAGGTACGTGGTCTTTTTAAACCAAACTGCTTACGTTTTGTAAGGATATGAGCAGTGGACATTGAAACGGGTGCCTTCCGGGCCCTGTAGTCATGTCCATAACTTTTCAGGTAAAAACACTAATTGATTTCTGAATAATTAATACAAAAACTTTAAGGTAACCATAATGTTCCTGCTTACGTTTCACATGCTTTTCTTAATCTTGTATTCCCTATGAGTGTTTGCTTTTTCCAGGGTGGTGTTACTTTTTTTTGTGGCAGCATATTACTCTCGTCTCCCCTCCCTCATAACCTATTCCTATTTTCTGGTTCACCATTGTCCACGGTCATATGAATGGCAATAGCGCTATGCAAATATGATGACGCCACTGAAATAAATGAACAAAAGAAAAAAACATTGTCATTTTAAAAGCTAAGAACTCTAACTTTGCCAAATTCGAGACCGTTTAGTTATTTTATTTACTTTTTCACCCCAGTCATCCTCGTCATGTTTCTTTTGGCAGATTCTCTTTGGGTTGCTCCTCAGCAGCAGTCGGTCTGTTTGCTAGTCTCTCTGTGTCTGATAGTGTAGTCATGTCCAAAATTCAAAAAGCCCAGCCCTTCCTGCCCCACCCGCAAAAATTGAAGGCTTCTGATCACTGGCTCCGCAGTGCTCAATCGTAAGAGACCTTTGCTTGGAGGAAGCACAGCAGACTTCATGTATCAACAAAGTAGTTTTGTACTGCATCTTATCTTGCTGTGTATGCGCGCTCTTTTTTAAAATTAAATTTTTAAACTACCCTCCACCCAAAGTAGGGTGATTTGTGAGTCTGCTGTTCTTTTAGAAGGATGATTTATGTTATAATTTTTTTCTCATTAAAACACACTGCCATTTTATCTTTATTTGTGTAATATCCGTGTGGTTTAAAAAAAAATATACTTGTTGAAGCTTAAAATTGCTACATGTCTGTACAGAACTCCTCTTGTTCACTTGCCTTCTAAATTTGATGACGTGAGATGACAACTAACATGGGCTGTCTTCCTTCTACTATGCATTCATTTCCCACTCCTGAAACTTTCTATCAATGCTCATCCACCATCTAACCATCTATTTGCGCTTATCAACTCATTTGTTGATTCTTCCCTATAGACATCAATCATCCATCCGTCCCTCTCCATCCATACCCCTCCACCCACAAGTGTGCCATCCACAGATACGCGTTTTCTTTCACCCGCCCTCATGTTTACGTCCACCCACCATCACCAGGCATTCATTCATCCTTCCACTCCTGCATTTAACTAACAATGCAACCACGCCCCATCCTTCTACCCACTCACCCACAGTTGAATGCACCAACAGCCGCCCAACATTCTACTCATCCATGTATACACTGGCCGTCCCATGAATACATTCATGCATCCATCCAGCATTTAACTGTCAGCGTATGCCTGTATGTATTTATCTGCATGTGTGTATGTGTCTTGAGGGTTGTCTGTATTTGTTTGTGTGCTGTCTGTGCATCCAAAGTGTTCAGACGGCATCATACAGCCATTAACACACACCAAACGTCAGGTTGATAGGCTTTGCCGAAGCTTGCATTTTTTTACTATTTTGTCCTGTTGAGGAAACTGACGATATCTGCTGCAAAAAAGACGTATATTGCTCAGAAAAATGTACTTACTGTTTCAAGATGAGAATAGATTTTTCATTGTGCTTGTTTGTGCGCCTTCACGTTGTTTGGCTTTCGCTTGGTTTCGCTGTCCCAAAAAAGATAAACAAAACAATTTTCAGCAGGATTTATTTTGTTATTCATGTTGAGCGTTATTTTCACAGTTTGTGTTTGTTTAGTCATACCAGGGCATGTGCACTGCTGTCCCTGAAGCGTGTCTTTTCCTCAGTCTTGACTGCAGCCTTTACAGAGTCATGCTGGTAAAGACAATCTCGTGATATAGCTGTGACTGGCTATGATGATATAGCTAGTAATAATAGAAGCTGTATAATGAACTTGACGGGCTTCTTTCTTGCCAGCTTTAGCCCATCAGCTGGAACGTGCTGTAATGACGTTGGAGGGGGAAATTTCGGGAGACCCAGTTACTAGAATATTTTTTATGTATTTTGCTGCATTACATCTTCGCCCGATATTGCGGAGTCATACGACAGTGATACTGGGCAGATGCTGAAATGACCACTGGCAGCAGCATTGTTACCACCAGTTATTTCTCAGTTTTCTGACACCTGACTCGTTGGCAGCTATGGTAACACAGTCATTTACACAAAATATTTATGGGTACATTTTGAACAAGAGATTTAAATTGAAAGTGGCAACAAAAAAGTGCACATGTACTAACACTTCGTGTAGCAAGGCTTGGTGCAACCAAAACCATCTGCCAGTTGTCACCATACCGCTTGTATTTACATGCTGAAAGCAAGTGGGAATTTTGCACTCTGCTTTAAATACTGCGGGAAATTCATTATTGCGCATAGCGTTTCCAAACAGGCACACGTGTGTACTATGTTTGGTGACTTCCTTCGATGTGAAATGTTGCCGGTGGCGACTTGCTGTAGTGTTTAGCACCCATGCACGGTAGCCCCATACATTGCCATTAACACTTAGGCAGTCCTAAAATAATTCACGGCGCGGGAAACGACATTTGATTCGGACTCGGAAAGATAGAAGCAGCTTGAAGTGCACACTGCTCTTAGGCATCTTCATTCTTTTTAACTCGCATCTGCAAAACATAAATAATAGGTGCTAAATGTGGAGAAAGGCTTTAGTTCTTGGGGCTTTTTCGGCCAATTACATAGATAGACAGTTTTAAGTCCTGCTGTTTTTAGTGTCCATTTCCAACTCAGTGGCCTGTTTTGCACTTTAAACTACTTCTGTGGAAGTTTTAAAGTAATTTAAAAAAAAATCGTTGATGCAATTAAACAAGTCTGTTTCTACCTCTCAGGTGTTTCATACATCTTTTGTTATCCTTTAAAAAAAAAAAGAAATCTGATGCTTTGGATATTAAAAGTTGTTGGCTGCATCAGTTGTGGAAAATGGTGGGAATAGCTGAAGTTGAGAAGCTGTCGGATTTTTAAAATATCTTTTGCACTTGCGTGATCTAGTAAGAAACGTGCATGGTGACTTTATTTTGAGCTCACGAGGCGTGCACTTTACTTGATTAGTTTGCTTTGAAATGGTCAATCTAATTTACCAACGAATTTCTGCGAAGTATAAGTGCCCTGTTTTAGAGTCAATTTTTCAGAAGCAATATTTAATTTATCATTTTTAAAAGCAAAACATTTGTTCTTGCATGTATGGATCATTTTAAAAACGCCTTAGCTCACGGACAACCGCATCTCAATTGCATAGGCAATTCAAACTCTGCGAACTGGAGTTGTCTTAAGCCCATGTCTTCTGAGTATGGCTGTTTTCCTCTTCAACATAGTAGGGTCGGCCTTCCAGGGCCTACCTTAAGGATGATATGGTGACCTCCCAGTGGAATGAAGAGGAGTAGAGTACTCTGTTCTCTCCCCCTTCCCGTGGAAATATGCCAATTCTGCAGTGAGCTCCAGTTCCATCCTCTTTTAAACACTCGGTTAGCCTGTAATCTGACAACGCCCAGCACTGCTTCATAGCTCTGACTTTGTCAGATTGGAATGTATTAAAATGTTATAAGGCAGCTGCATAGAATGTACTATAGCAGTGGTGGGCATGGACCCTGTGCTTGTATTGTAAGAGAGGATTTGTTTAAGTCTTCCGTCATTTATTCGTATCCAAGAGAGGAAGCATAGCTTGTATTACATGTTGGACCTCGTGATGGATTCACATGCCTTCGAGCAAGGCGGAGCAATAGTAAATTGGCATTGTTTCAGCTAGTTAGTTTTGCTATTTTCTGAAAGTCACGAAGATTACTGTTTCTGTCTGCCTCTATTTATAAAACGCTCATTCTGCTATTGGTTTGTCTGTGCAGTGCCATATATGAAACTGTTATAGATTGAGTCTTGAAACCACCGATTGTGAAGCAATCACTGCCCTGGAGTCTGAGTACATTCATGGTCTCCTGATCGTCATGTGAGCAGAGTATTGTGACCTCCGGTGATCCTTTCTTCTATGCTGTATCCTCCCTAATGTTAGCCTTTTCTTCCTTGTAAACGCCCACGAATAGTGTTTTGGATTGCCCATAAGTCAGCGACAAGCAGTTTGTACGAATTCTGGATCGTAGCACTTGACTCTGCACCCATCTCACAACTCACTGCAAGGCTCTATCCACCTTAAAGCCAATCTGAATAGATGTTATGAAAGAACAAGCATTGGTAAAGCCAGTAAGCATCCTCTTTAAGACCTATTGGCTTTGCCAGTGTTTTTTTAGCAGTACTGTACAGAATCCCTTGTGCTGTATGGCTTCCCCTATGCTGTACACCATAGCTAAAGAAGAATGGAAAAAGCGTATAATGGATCTACCTGCATCATTTTGTAGGTGTGTGCACCATGCAAGTGCACGCCTTCTAAATGACATGGTGCTTTTTTCTTTTTATTTGTCTGGGATTGTTAGAGGAGGTACGGCTGATATTAGCGTTTATGGGTGTAAGTAAAGGTCGATCTTATGGTTCTGGAGTCCATAGAGTTTAGAGGAGGCAAGAGCAATTTTAGACTTCAGCTGATGGAAGCGGTAAAGGGAGGCTAGGATTAAAAACAAGAGGGACGTAAATGGGTACATCAATCAATAAATATATAATATATCACCCACTGGAGGGTAACAGAAATGAAGCTGACTACAGGTTCCATAATGCCGTATCCAGAAAGTCACACCCACTGAAGGGTTAAATAACCGATGTCCAAATAACGGCACAAGCACTTCTGGTTCCTGTGAGCAGACTGCCATGAAATGAGAAGCTCGTCTGTCTTTGAAAAAGGCCGAAGTCAGGCCGAAATGCATTAGAAATTGGGACGAGTTTTAAAGAAAATAAAGAACGTTTTGTCATCGCGAGGTGTGCGGCTCATTCTTTCCAGCTCGGGAAGGTGAAGTTTTATATATATATTCTCCATCCCTCCCCAAAGGGTTTTTGGGGGACCCCACCCAAAAAAAGTGTGTGTGCATGCAAGATGGACAAGGTAAGCTATTGAATATAAAGAAGGCAAATTAGTATGCCAGGAAAGCCAAAACATGGTAAGCAATGGACTGACTACAAGCCCCTCTGTTCTCGGAAAGCTGACAGTGTGTCTTGTGCTGTTGGTTCCACTTAACCTAACCAGGAGTAGACAGTGGAGCTGCATAATAACCCATGGAAGGTTGATGGCAAGGAAAAGCCAGTTTTTGTTCATAAAGCACACATCTGGATCTGAATATGATATACATGTGGCTTAGGGAGATTCTTATGCACCACTGTAGCTGTCCCAAAGTAGGAAATAAAATGGCAATAGTTGTGTGGACAGCACTCCTACAATGTCAGCCTGTGGCTCTGATCTACTACTTTTTTGTTCCTCAATTTGGGATGCTAATGCTCCAACACAGACAGGAATATCATAGGCAGCTATAGAATGAAAAGCAGTTTCTTGGTAATAATTGATACATGTATTCTGCCAGTGGCACACGCATGAGTCGTTTTTTAAATGAATGCCAGTTCATGGATTGGACTGCTTTTTTCCTCATAAAGAGTAGTTTAAAGTGTCACAAATTAAACTCTTAATTGTGACACAAGCACAGTGAACATTGAGAATTTGGCAGCTATATCCTGGCCTCTTCTATCACTGCAAAACCCCATCTCCTCCCGCACCTACCTCCTAACACTGGAGCTACTTTTTGTCCTGTCATTAAATACAAAAAGAACAATTGATGGACATAATGCAGAACAATGTCATACATTCACCCCAGTACAGAGATCTGGGCCTAAATCCATTATTGCTTTGCTCACCATGCCATTCCAGTTTGGACCCAGCCATATGCAAATCAGTCTTGACCCTGCGCCCAATGGGAACAGTCCAGCCCAAATTGCCAGGCCAGAATATTTGCATTGTCAGCATTCCGTCCATCATTTGTTTGCTTTAATACTGTCATTAAATACAGCATCGGGCAGGGTCATCTAGCCACTGTTTGCACGCCACAGTACCTGCCACATTTCACCCAGACCCGTCCATGAACCTTTCAAGACAACACACGAATGACCGCTGCGGTGCTGAATGAGATATTTCATACACTTTTGGATCTATAGTTTCATGGCTCAACACAACTCACCAGCAGCCTGTGTTTACATAAGAAAACTAACTAGTCTAAAACCATGTGTCCTTTGAAAATACCTAGCTTTTATTTCCCTAGCAAACCTTTTCATTGAGTGAAGTCAAGGAGCCCTGTAGCCTCAGACTTGGGTAGCCAACACCTGTTATCAGTGGTACATTTACACATATGTAAGGCACCTCAACCACAAATATAAAATAAAAGTACATTTTTGATGAGCACCCTTAAAAGTGTACTGTTAAAAAAAAAAAAAACAAAAAAAAACTAAACTAAATAAAAAACAATATTCTGGTGGCACTTGAAATTGTCTTTACATGGTGCAGAAAGCACCGTTCTGAAGCTGGCATGCCAATAGGCAACATCTCCAACCAGATCTACTTTGTGGGCTTGATTAGAACAGATCTTACATTCCAGGCTTTGAAGGGGGTCAACAGAAGTTCACACAGTGCTTGAGAGCAACTTGGAGAGCACTGGGAGGGGGAAAAATACATGCACTCTCATGGAGTGATTCATGATAATGAAAGAAAGAGTTCCTGAAAAGCGAGCACTTGTGGAAGAATTGAAGGAGCCAATCAAAGAGGAGGTAAACAGGCCAAGCTCCACAGGAGGTACACATGCCAATTGGACATGCTAAAGTATGCTAAAACAAATAACTTCAATAAATATAAAGCAAGCAAATGGGAATGACAAAACCCAAACCCATTGGTAAGCACTGGGCTGAATGCATTCCTAGGCATGCTTTCGGCATGTCTTTGCTGTGCTCTCTGCTTGGCTTCAACCTAAAAAGAAGACCACTTTGTAATTTCAGTCGATTCTTCGAAAGTGTTTAGTTACTGTATTCATTTCAGGTACTTTGTGCCATGCTTGTAATTGGGATTTATTTAGAAGTTATTTTAAAGTAAATTTATGTTATAACATGTTTACAAGAGAAAAAGAAAATTCTGAAGCAGGTGTATATATTAATAATTTTTGTATTGGAAGAAATAATTTTTCATATACATAAGAGGTTCACAGAAATAAATCTCATAGTACATTGACAATGGTTTTTGCTGAGTTGCATACAACTTTGAAGACCATATAACAATGCATCAAGTAACCATTTCCTATATAAAAAACGTAGGCCTGTCAGACGTATAACTATGCTCTAAATGACGCATTTAGCAGTAACTCAGAAGGAAGATGGATGGTGACGTTTCAGTCTTTATCGCTACACATCAGTGAGACCATCTTCTGGATTACATGCATTTCAAGAGAATGGAAGACCCCTCCTATAAATTATTTAAGAAATATACATAACTAACAGTTCAAAAATCAAATCAAGACACCTGCAGTGAAATAGGCTAAACATGTTGAAGGTAATGTGAACAGTAAAGGGCCAACACCTTATTTAAAATAGTCATCATTATTATACAGAATATCAAAGTTACTGCATGATCGGAAATGAGCGCATGTTCTATGCATATTATAATAATTTTTTTCAAACGTGCAATTAACCACTCGGCTGAAGATTAATATCTCCCGGATCCAAGCAGCCTCCTGCAAAAGAAAACAAAAAATTCATTTACATCAGAGTAATATCTAATCTGACGAAATGTGCCCACTGCTCAGGAAGAGTGCATAGTACTTGAAACTGTTTATGGTTTTAATTTTTAGGCGCAGACCAGGGCAGGAGACCGGGCTTCCCTGCTTTCAGTTGCTTGGACTGTTTTGTGTGTTGATGAGCTATCTAGAGCAAGGCTGGAGAGGCACTATGAACTAAGCCGAAAGCTGCCCTTCTTGTTTCTGGCATGGGCCTTTGGGTCTGTATACTGGCCTGGCCGAAGCGTCACTAATTGGTGTGAAGATGTTTTACGTTTTTGAGCTGTAACTAGGGATCACCAGCAACTGATCATTTGTCTTTGAGGCATGTGAAGTCTTAATTGATGTCATGAACTGTGGTACGAAGCTGGGTAGCATCTTATTTGAACTAAACGGACAGCACTTCGGGCAAAGCCAATGATTAAAAGTGCTGAACAAAAGATGCAATACAAAACATTGTCTTTCGTGTTTGAAATGCTCATAAATATCTTTGATTATTAATTTATCTTTGCTGATGCAGGCAATTACATCTCTCTGCTAGTCATTCTTGTGTTTGCAAGGCGTGACATTTCTAAATTTTATTAATATGATTGAGAATGCAGACAGTGACATCTCTCTTGTTTATTTATGTGTGGGCAGGCAGAGAGTCCAGTCCCTCTTTAGGTTTCACCTGCCTGTGCTTGTGAAATCTATAGTATTTAATATAAATCTTGCTTGCTTTGTATTGGTTCCTGTGCTTGCTACTTACTTTTCCTCCATTTCTATTAGCTGCTGCATGCCGTTTCCTGTCCCACCTGTGTTTCCCTTATCAGTGTCTCATGGCCCAAGTACTGTTTTCATCTGCTTTGGTTGAACTTCTTTTAACTGCGTTGGCACCACTGCATGCTTAGTGGGAAGCCAACGCTCGGATCACAACACCTACTCATCAGTCCCCCGGGGCTAAATCAGGGACCCAAACCAAGCAGCGCACTCACCAGTCACTCCCCTTGACTCTCCTCCCACGGGCTCAAGTATGGACCCACTCTAGAGCTCCCTTTTGTTGATGCTCCCTATCTGCTTCCTGTCGCCAGTTTACTCTTATTGCTTTGCTTGTTCACCTACGGAAACAACTTGCGCACAGAGCCCTTTAGTCACAGCAATGCGGCTTCCTCTGTGAACCCCCTTTGTTATAGACTACCTTGGTCCGTGGTTTTCCCTGGTGCAGTTCTTTGTTTATTCTATGCAGCAAATCTGTTTCAACAGATTTTGTCTTTTCAGTCAGGCTCATGTAGTGGGAATTGTGTATTTAAACCAGCCAATCTGTAAATGGGAACATACTGTTCTTATACTTACATTTTCGAAAGTGACTTAGGAGTTGTGCGCTGTTCATGGAAATCTGTTTACTGTAATATTCCCCAACTAACTCGTTCGTGCGGCTCGTTATCCCCATGGGCTGCAGTGGTGTTTTCAGTCAGACGCGGGTTAGACTCCCTCGTGTCTCCCTTAATCTTGCTGGCCATACTTTGTGACTGGGCTCCCTCAGGAACTTTGCTGCCCCTACCTGTTTCCACGTCCGCTAGTCCTCCCGCCGCCGCACTGCCACCTGGAGCGGCCGCTGAGAGGAGGACTAGCCTTCCCAGGGGGCACTGCGGCCCAAGCTGCCAACGTCATCGTCCGCGCCTGGAGGCGCTATAAATCGCGCATTATACCGGCGGAGCGGGTGTCTCCCTTAATCTTGCTGGCCATACTTTGTGACTGGGGTCCCTCAGGAACTTGGCTGTCCCTACCTGTTTCCACTTCCGCTAGTCCTCCCGCCGCCGCACTGCCACCTGGAGTGGCCGCTGAGAGGAGGACTAGCCTTCCTAGGGGGCACTGCAGCCCAAGCTGCCAACGTCATCGTTGGCGCCTGGAGGCGCTATAAATCGCGCATCATACCCGCATCGCTGGACCACGCATGCGGGACACGCCAGGCTAAGCCCGGGCAAAGGGCTGGCCGTCCGGGGCTGGGCTGGCCCACCCCCCTTTTGTCTTCTGCCAAATCCCACTCCGGACTCTGAAGTAAGAACTCTCGACGTTTGGACTGAACTCCTAGTTATGAACAATTTTGCTCAACACCTCCTCATATAGTTTTTGCTCACTATTTAAAATATTAAAATCAGAAAATGTCTATGTTATGTTGCCCTTTAATTCTTTTAGAATGTGTCTGTATGTATTCCACTGTATCCTGGTTTCCCCTCCCTAGCAACTATGGTAGTTGCTGATGAAGAAGTCCTGTGTAGGCTGTTCCCTACCTTGCTCCTGTGTTCTTTTAATAAACTACACTTACTACTTAAATTGTGTGGTTTCAACTTTACAATTTTGGCGACTTGGCTTCCAAGAACACCAGGAATCTGAAGAACCCATATTTCTACAATTTTTCTTCTTATATTTTTTTTTTAAAAAAAAGAAAGAAAACTTCAAGGAAATTCATCTTGGAAACATCGATCTTCAAAGATTAACTTTAATCAACCTAAACTTCGACCTACTTCTAGTCGAGTTTCACCGTTTTATAGCCTTGATGAACGTTTCCTGAATTCAACCTCGAGGAACTCTGTGAGTAACCCCTCATTGTTTACTCAGCTCTCCTCTCTTCGGCCATAATTCATTCCATATTGTGCTATTCTACTTATTTATGACTTCCTATTAACCCTGGATATCTGAGAACCTTGTTTACATTGAATGCGTCTTTTAAAATCTTCAAAGCGATCGTTACCTTCATGCGCTTCAGCGCGCAGCAGCTCGTTCCATGCTCGCTCTTCGCTTTCGCTCCTTTGTTATGATGTGACGTCAGCTCGTTTCCACAGCAGAGCGTCTCCCACACATTGACGAGCGTCAAGAATCAGCGTCAAGGATCATCTCCTTGACAACCCAGAGCGTCTATCAGAGCACTGCGTGTAAACTTTCAAGTTCATTTCCATGGTAACACTTCGTTTTCCCTACGCGTTTGAAAGCGCGTTTTAAAGCAATTTACACTCGCTTTATTTTACCTTTCTGCACGCGTTTGAGAGCGCGTTTTCAGAGCGTTTTCAGCACATTACGCTCAACTGTGAAAAGATTTAATTTTAATTGTCAAATACCTTAAAGGTGAATTATTAATTATTATTTTTTTCATTTTCTTCGTTTTAAGTGCACAATCAAAGGATTCTTCTACCAACCTAAGTCTTCAAGTAAGATTTTTATTATTCTTTATTATTCTCTTTATTCAAAATGACTTCTCAGAATTTTACTATTCAATCACCACAACCCTTTTGGCCTACTGGTTTGGAACCTTGTATGAAATGGCTTCAATGGAAAGCATATTTTATGAACTTTATTGACACTATTGATGAGGATGGTAAAATGAAACCAGAAAGAAAGAAAAAACTGTTTTTACACTCATTAGGTGCAGGTGGTCTTAAGGTTTATGAAGAAATGCCCAAAAGTGGTGGAAGTGGTGATTCTAATGTTTTTGACGATATTCTAAAAGACTTTGACAGTCATTTTTCGCCTAAAGTTTGTATAGGTATTACTCGTTACAAGTTTTTTCACAGGAAACAAAGACCTGGAGAAAACATTGACGTTTATATTGCTGAACTTAAAAAGATAGCTGAAGATTGTAAATTCGATCATCTTCAAGAACAGTTTATTAGAGACCAAGTAGTTATGCATGCTTCGGATCCTTCCATTCAAGACAGATTGTGGATAAATGGAGATTCAGATCTCAAAGATGTATTGGCTATTGTCAGAAAGGCAGAACTTTCTGGTCGAAGCGCTAAAGCTATTAAAAATGAAGAAAAAGCCATTTCTGATGCTAAAACTACTAGTGACCAAACTGTTTCAAAAGTTCAAGGAAAATCCAACTATAAGCAAAAGCTTCAATATAAAAACAAACCTACTGAATTTAAAAAGAGTGATAATTTAAAATGCTTTCGTTGTGGTAGCAGTTCACACTTAGCTAATTACAAGCTTTGCCCAGCATTGAAGGAAAAGTGTTCTAATTGCAATTTAATTGGTCATTATTCAAGAGCTTGTAACAGACTAAAAAGCAAAAAAGTTAAAATTGTTTGATTCATCGTCTGATGATGAAGAAGTTTTAAGTAACAAGGTTATGCATTGTTATGTTGATGATGACTGTGTAAAGAGTATCACACCTTGTTCTATGAATGAGATCTGCATACCTAAACCTCTTGAGAAAGTTTACATTTTTAATGTTAATGACTCAGGGAAAAGGAATGTCCTTAAGAAACCTATTTGTAACATGCTTATTGGTGGAGTTCCTATTGACATATATGCTGACTCTGGTTCCCCTTATTCCATCATCAATGAAAATGTTTGGAATTCTAAATTTGTTCAATATTTAGGTAATGAACTTTATTCTCCTGACATCTCTGCTGAAGGATTTAACGGTGGTAAGATTGATGTAATTGGTTACAAACCTCTAAATTTCAAGTTCAAAGGAAGAGAAGCGGTTTGTAAATAATATGTTGCCAAGGTTGGACCTTCTGTCCTTGGGTGGAGAGATCAGTGGGATTTAGATATCGTTTTAAATCCTAACAGTCCAGATCCTGTTTTAGTTATCAATGAGGGAACTGAAATTGGTGATTCCATGCTTAAAAAATTGCAATTTAATTGGTCATTATTCAAGAGCTTGTAACAGACTAAAAAGCAAAAAAGTTAAAATTGTTTGATTCATCGTCTGATGATGAAGAAGTTTTAAGTAACAAGGTTATGCATTGTTATGTTGATGATGACTGTGTAAAGAGTATCACACCTTGTTCTATGAATGAGATCTGCATACCTAAACCTCTTGAGAAAGTTTACATTTTTAATGTTAATGACTCAGGGAAAAGGAATGTCCTTAAGAAACCTATTTGTAACATGCTTATTGGTGGAGTTCCTATTGACATATATGCTGACTCTGGTTCCCCTTATTCCATCATCAATGAAAATGTTTGGAATTCTAAATTTGTTCAATATTTAGGTAATGAACTTTATTCTCCTGACATCTCTGCTGAAGGATTTAACGGTGGTAAGATTGATGTAATTGGTTACAAACCTCTAAATTTCAAGTTCAAAGGAAGAGAAGCGGTTTGTAAATAATATGTTGCCAAGGTTGGACCTTCTGTCCTTGGGTGGAGAGATCAGTGGGATTTAGATATCGTTTTAAATCCTAACAGTCCAGATCCTGTTTTAGTTATCAATGAGGGAACTGAAATTGGTGATTCCATGCTTAAAAAATTTCCTAAAGTTTTTAGTGGTAAAATAGGAAATTTTCAAGGTTTTTCTCACCACATTGTTCTCAGAGATAATGCTAACCCTAAGATTTTCAAAGCCAGAAATATTCCCATTCTTGTTCGGAGCGATGTTGAAAAAGAATTGGAGAAACTTGTCAAAGATGACATTATTGAACCCATTGAATCCTCTAATTGGATTTCTCCAGTAGTTATCGCAAGGCGTGCCAATGGCAAAATCCGTCTTTGCGTGGACCTCCGCCACTTAAATGAGAATATTGTTGTCGACAAATTCCCTTTACCCAAGATTAATGAAATGCTGTCTCTAGTTAATGGTGCTATGTACTTTTCCACTATAGATTTATCCTCCGCATACCATCAGATTTCCCTAGACACTGAGAGTAGACAACTTACTGCGTTCATCACTCCCATGGGGTGTTTCCAATTTGAACGCATGCCATTTGGTTTAGCGTCTGCCGCTGCCATTTTCCAGCGCATCATGCACCAACTTTTTGGGAAACATCCTAAAGTTAAATTCTTTCAGGATGATATTCTAGTGTACGGTAAAGATAAAGATGAACATAATACCATCTTAGAAGAAGTTCTAGGCATTCTTGAAAATAAGGGTTTAACCATTGAATATTCAAAATGCCATTTTGCAGTCAAATCTGTGACTTATCTTGGACACGTGTTGTGTTGTGATGGTGTTTCAACCAAGGCTAAATTAGTTGATGCCATAAAAGATGCTCCTTCTCCCACCAGTAGAGATGATGTAAGATCATTTCTAGGAATGGTAGAATTTTATTCTAAATTTGTTAAAAATTTCTCATCCAAAGTATTCAATATTAGACAACTCCTTTAAAAATAAAGTTACATTTGAATGGTCTCCTTTTTGTGAAGATGAGTTCAATAGTATCAAATTGGACATCATTAATGCTCCTGTGTTATGCCCTTTTGATTTAGATCTAAATTCTGTAGTCACAGTTGATGCTAGTAATAAAGGTTTGGGAAGTGTTTTATCTCAAATTGACAGCTCAGGTAAAGAACGCATCGTAGCATTTGCGTCAAGAGCACTTTCTGTTCCGGAGAGTAAATTCTCAGTCATTGAGAAGGAAACTCTAGTGGTTGTATGGGCTCTTGAGCACTTTCGCAGTTTTGTGTGGGGAAGGGAGTGTATTGTGCGATCAGATCATAAACCCCTCACTAAACTCCTTTCTACTGAAGGCCTTTACAATGCTACTGCTAGAATTGCTAGAATGTCCATGCGTCTACAAGATTTCATTGTTAAAATTGAATATCTGCCTGGTAAAAGCAACGTTATTGCTGACTTTCTCTCCCGGATGCCTACTGATTTACAAGAATGTGAGGTGAAATAATGGGATTCCTTCCACGTTGCTTATATTCTTGACAGTAATCCTTTTTGTATAGACAAAAAGTTGTGGAAGGATGATTACCTCAAAGATAATATTCTAATTTCTATTATCACCTTAATTCGGGAAGGTTGGACAGATAAGAAAGATTTACCTTCTGATCTTAAACCCTATTGGGAGGTTAGAAATGAACTAACTGTATGTAATGATACAATTTTTAGAGGTGAAAAAGCCATTCCCCCTTCTTCTTTAAGGAAGGGCATAATTGATCTGTGTCACAAAGATCATTGTGGTATTGTGAAAACCAAACAAAATGTTAAACAATGGTATTGGTGGCCAGGTATTGATGTCCTTACTGAAAGAATCGTTCGTGAATGCGTCACTTGTGCCAATTCTGATAAAGTTCTCAACACACTCAAACCTTTAATTCTTTTAGAATGTGTCTGTATGTATTCCACTGTATCCTGGTTTCCCCTCCCTAGCAACTATGGTAGTTGCTGATGAAGAAGTCCTGTGTAGGCTGTTCCCTACCTTGCTCCTGTGTTCTTTTAATAAACTACACTTACTACTTAAATTGTGTGGTTTCAACTTTACAGTCTACGAAATTAAGTTTGGGTGGGAAGTCGCTAGTGGGGGGCTCTTCCTCTTCTTTTAAAGGGACCCTAGATAACTACATCACCAGGGACGTTTCAGCCGTAGAACGTGAAATTGAGCAGGCTGAACGGCGTCTATCCTCAGAGTGGCAAAACAAACGTTCCTCCCTTGGCGTTATGCGGACAGCAGTGTCTCCATCTCAGCCTCATCTTGGCACTGTTCAACCATCGGATACTGGTATCTCTCGTCTGTCCCAAGATCTATCTGATTGTCTGGTTAGTTTGGGGGCTTGTAATTCTACCAATACCATAATTGATTCCCCAACGGACAGCTCTTTTGAAGAGCAGCTACCAGTGAAAACCATTAGTACTGGAATGCCAGCGCCAACCCTCCCTATAAAAAGAAAACGAGGTCGAAATAAACAAAAAGGCTCCAGAGCAAAAAAATCCTAAATCCTCCATAACCACCAAAAGCTCTAGTGCTGACCCACAAAGCAAACTTGAACAAAACCCTCTGCCCACGCTTCTGCTGGAAGACCTCATGAGAAATATAGAGCACCTGATAAAATATCTACTGTTGCCTCTTGTAGAAAGGGTTAAGCGAATAGCAGACCAACTTGGGTCAGTTCAAACTACGGGTATCTCGAATACTTTCTTACTCGGCGAACTGTCAACAATTAGGTACCCCCTGAACCCTTCTGCCCCTGTGGATAATCCCAAACCTAGCGACTGTCCAACGAGGGGTAAGCCCACTTCAACTGCCCAAGTTAATCTTCCCATTAGTCAATCCCCTAAGCCAACCCCTGTTATTCCAAAACATAGGGGAATTAGAGAATCAGAGCAAACAGATAAAAGGGGCCAGGCTTATGACAAACATGGGGGGAGGCGGATGGCGGTTAAAAACCCAAGAGGGATCGCGCAGCACGTAAACCTTCCGTCTGAAGCCGAACCTTATGTAATATTATTAACCGGGGTTCCTGAGCTGAAGCCAGGACAACTTGGAAACTATCAGACTGAAAAACAAGGTCACGTATTGGTTAAGCGGTACCAGACCATTACCCTCAAGCATTGATGGTAAAATTCTAAATGTTAGGAGGCTACCATGATTGGGACAAAGACCTAAGGATGTACAAGGGGACAGCGTAATTATAAATTTCAAAGACTATAGGACAACAAATTTCATTAGAGATTGGTATAGCGATAGCTACGAGGGAGGCATATCTACCAGATCATTAAGTTATTTATACCCAAGAGCCCTGGTTGAAAATCAAAAGACAAAGAACCCTAGGAGTTACTTGGGCCCAATCTTTAATATTCCTTCCGCTAATCGTTTCATGGCTCTCTCGAGTTTAGAGGGGGTTGATTGACTTGCAGATATGCCTAACAAGACCCAGGAGTATGTAATTTTAACCAAAACAGGGGATGAGTACGAAGGTGTTCCCATTTTGGAAGATCCTCCCTATAACTCTCTTCCAGAGAGCATCCCCAAATCTCAGAACCCGGTCCGATGCCCAGTGACGGTTCTTTTAATCCATCGTATAATCTTTTTTTCCCCAACCCCCCCCCCCCCCCCCCCCCGTAACTGAAGTTTTTCAAGTTCCCCCTCCTTCCCTTATTGAACCAACGTGTTCTTTAACTCTCACCATGATCTATTGGAATGTAGCCGGGTTACGTACCAAAATCGACCAATATTCCTGGCTTGAAACAATTCGAAAAAACAACATAGTATGTCTTCAGGAAACTTGGTTGATTTCTCCCATTTATTTACAGGGTTACAAGACATTCAATTCAAGCGCACGTCCTTCTTCTTCAGGTAGACCCAAAGGAGGACTAACAATCTATTTATCTAATGACCTTCCACTTAAGGAAATATCTGAATTGAAGACAGCTGAGAATTACCAAATACTTAGAATAACGGTGAAGAAAGGGTCCACGCATTTTCTGGTCAACTTCTATAACAATTTGCCTTTATCTGAATCTGTAAATGTTTTAAATGAAATATGAGTTTTTTTAATGGAGCAGCGGTCCAGATTTTCTGTATCCACTTTTAACCTGATTTGGGGCGGTGATTTTAAAATCCCTTTGTGTTAATTATGAAAATGCTAAGTGTGGTATTACAGATGAAGTTGGGTGCCCTTTAACTCACTTTACTCGTTCTAACACCGGGAACTGTTTAAATGAACATCTTTTCTCCCTGGAGCTGGGTTTTGCTAACGACCAGGTAGACCCTCCTATTGCTTTTTCTCCTACATTCCATGGAAGGGTCTATCGACTGTTATAGATTATATATTAAGTACACATAACACGAAAGCACATTTGTCAAAATTTGTACCAGGGGTGGACATTAGTAGCGATCATTATTCTAACAGTCTTACTGTTACATTTCAGAGTACACCTCAACAATCCAGGATTCCTAACCTATTAAACCAACAAGCCCTGACCATAGATAAGTCGAATGGCTATTCAGTCAAATGGTCGAAAGCAGACCCGAATGTATTGTCCGCTAAGATAATAAAAAGCGCTCTCCCCTTACTGGAAACCTGTTTAGACCTAGAGTCTCCAAAGGATCTGATTCTAACCAGTTTTGCTGAGATTACCCAAATAATTAGAGAGGAGTTATTACGCAAGCAAAACCTTTATAAATCCCTAGAGAAAGGCTGGTTTAACCGCCAATGTCGTAAGGCGCTCACATCTTTAAAGGAGGCTTTAGGCAACCCTATAAGAGATCAAATTGTAGTTAGAAAATTAAGAAAAGAATATAACTTGGCCATTAAGAACTGCAGACAGGAAATTAAAAAGGACCTTTGGGAACAGCTCCATGAGAGCTGTCGTACTAAGGATTGCTCAACTTTCTGGAGAGTAGTAAAATCGCCTTTTCTCCTAGATTCAAGTTCTGCAACCAGGATAGAAGTGGCAGTAACTACAGAGAATTGGGTTAACCATTTCTCAAATTTTCTCTGGAGTAAATTTAACCCTGAATGAGAGTGGGAAAGCTAGGGAGGATGTCCCCCATACTACTAAAACCTACCCCATCCAGTTAGCTTTTGGTCATAATGAAATCATTACCGCCCTGTCAGCCTCTAAATCTGGCAAGGCGCTCGGCCCGGGTACCGCTAGATATCTTTACCCATAATCTGGAGTTATGGTCCCCGATTCTAACCAGTGTTCTTGAAGCTGCCATTTCATTAGGGTTAATTGATTCATGGTCAACATCAACCCTGCTTCCCATTTTTAAAAAGGGAGATCACAATAACCCTGCATGCTATAGGCCCATATCCCTCCTTGACTCCCTTGGCAAAGTGGCCGGTCGGCTGGTCCTCGAGCGCCTACAGGATTGGGCTGCAGCTAACGAAATTATGACCAACCTGCAATATGGGTTCCGGGAGGGACTGGGAACCGTAGAATAGGCGTTAAGCCTCTCCCTTTTAATTGGAAAATACGCTGGGGAAAAGAATGGCAATCTGCATCTAGTGTATGTAGATCTGACCGCAGCGTTCGACTGCGTGTCTCATTCCAAACTGTGGTCGATTCTTGCAGAACTGGGTGTTGATCCTCCCCTGGTCACATTTCTCCGAGAACTGTACTCTGACTCTTCGGCGAGAGTGAGATACGGGGTGCACGGCGAACTTACTTAATCATTTGCCTTCACCAGGGGAGTTGGACAGGGTTGTGTCCTACTCCCTTCCTTTTTAATCTTTACACCAATGGACTTGAGCTAGCCATGCTGGAAGGGAGCCAGGACCTACCAACAATTGATCACCGACCCATTCCCGCATTATTATATGCAGACGATTCGGTGATCATGGCGAGAACCCCAAATCAGCTGCAGTACCTCCTTAATAATTACTGCAAGTTTGTCATCTTTGGACCTGATGGTCAACATTAAAAAGACCTTTGATATGCATATTGGCAAGCGGATAAAGAAACCCAAACCGATCTTTATCGCAAAAACCAAGCTGGAATGTACCATTACGTACCCCTATCTAGGTATTTTATTTGACAGTAAAATGTCTTGGAAGCAGGCCATGTACAGTAGGAAATTATTATTTCTATGAGCAACAACTGCCCTGGTTGCCTTTGCACGAAAGTTAGGAAGGCCTCCTCCCGAAGAACTTTTGAAAATATACTACCCCGAATCCCATAGTGTGGCAGTATATACTGGGGGGGGGTCTGGGGCTATGCCGCCCTAGAAGCCCTCCAGGTGGTTGAGAATGGCTTTATTAGATATATGTTGGCAGTTCCGCAAAGTGCTCCAACTTATGGTAGCCATATTGAGTTGGGTATGTATTACATAACTGACAACATAAAAATTCAGCCCATTGTCTTAAGGCACCGAGTGTGGACCACGGAGCAGTGTAACCTGACCCGCTCACTCATCATGGACTGCCTGGGCCTGGCCACTTGGTTAAAATCCCCTGGCTGGCCTATGTGAGTAACTTTTTTAAAGACTTGGACCTGACTTTATTTTTCTTTGAGCCCTCAACCTTGTTAAGCATTTCGAGGAAAAACCAAAAATCTTTATGCTTATCTCATTTAAGGGATTTGCGTTTATCCCAAGAAATTCTCAAGACCTCTAATACCCAGATCCTAAGTGTTCAAACTGCCCCAGGCATTCAACCTTACCTTAAAAATCATCTGAACGCATATGAAAAATACCTACTGACTCGGTTTCGTTTTAATATATTTTTCCGCATTGTTTCTTTTCCAAAAAAGCAAGATTGGTCAAAATCCATTACCAAGTGCCCTTGCGATGATATTTCGGAACAATCCACAATCCATGTTACGCAATTTTGTAGATTTTATGAGTTTCCCCGAAAGCGTTGGATCATCCCTCTTTTGTTATCTATGGGTTTGAGATCCTGTCGTCCCGCTTTCCTTGCTCTGCAATATTTAGACTCTGAATTTATCGCCAAAAGTGTTGCGGGTTTTCTTAAAATGTGTATAAAATATCGGTGTAATTATGACTAATATGTCTTTTAACTCATCTGCACTTTACCAACAGTCTGCTTATTTACCCTGTTTGATTTTTAACCTGAAATGTTTTTTTTATCGTTAAAGTTGTATATTGGTATAATTTTCTCCGCCCTCTTTTTATAAAATGTTTGTTGTAATGTACTTTTTATGGTTCCTAAAAAATTATGGCAACCGAATAAAAGATATACGAACAACTCGTTCAGGGTACATCATAACCTCAGAACGTGATATTAGAGTGCTGCACACACAAGCCCAGTTTAGCTAAACTTAATCCTGTTTATGATCAATACAAACTCACAGCAGCAACGTAGCTGAAACGTTGAATGCCCCTTTGATTGATGACTCTTATATCCATTGCCTTACTGAGCCTTAGAAGGAGAGGATTGATCAGCTCTGTTTGGGCACACTGTAATACCTGTAAAGGAAATAGAGTTCTGTATGTGACATCACTAAGTGGGGAATCCATCTAGGTTTTTTGTCAGAACGCTTAAGATACGCTGTCAGTTTATATACTCACATCAGCATAAGCTTTAATGAGCATTTCTATTTAGTATGTGCGTCCCGCTAAGCACGCTTTATTGCAGTCTCAATCCTAAAGGCAGACCGTATCCTTCTTGCATTGCACATTGCATGAGTGGTTTTATGTAAGGGTTTTTTGGTATCTGGAAGCGCAGCGGCTCAAATATGCTTTTTGCCTGAATATGTAAAATACCCTATTTGTGTCAAATACTTCTAGTATTTGTTAATGTTTGTAGCAGGAGATGCAATTCATGTGGTGATAATGCCAAAATCCGTGCTCACCTCCCGGTCACCCTTTCATAAAAATGGGATGTCAGGAGAGATTGCATAGCGTGGTGCAGACCGCAGGTCTTGTGCAGTAAGCAATTCACTACTGAGACTAGTGCAGTACTGACAGGCGCACAGGCATGCGTGGGCTTCATAGCTCTCTCCTGAGGCTGTACTGCTTCAGAGCCTGTAATGACGCCTCCTCTTAGTTCACTGGGGAATCGTTTGAGGTTCGCAGAAGCGCAGCCTTCTCTGTTTCCTGGCAGCCATGAGAGAAGCTCTTTTGTCACCATGCACAAACACTGCAGCTTGTCATGGTTGAGTTAACGAAAGCACCACTGGTGCGAGCTGAGGCTTGCCTGTGAACTGCTGCCAGCGTCTTGGCTGGGGTGGTCTGCCTGTCTCTTGCTGCCTGTCTTCCTCCCTACTCCTCTCTACTCTAGGCATCTCACTTGCATTCCAGATAGCAAACCTTGCCTCAGTGTCTCTCTACTATTCCCTACCACACTGTTTCTGGCTCAACAACACTCGGTCCAGCCATCCTTACCCATCTGTCTCATGCTATCTTCCCCCATTTTTAGGTCTCGACTACTCTATCCCGCAGGGATAGATAGGCGAGTATATAGTGGGCAGTTCAAAATCTCTACCAAACTGCGGATCGCGTACAGTTCATGTGGACACAATCACGCGCATTGTCAACTGATGCCACAACCACGCGCATTTTTTTAAGAGCTTCCATTTGCTACCAGACACTTCGTGCGTGCGCCTGTGCTCTCCCTCTGTTGCCACACGCATTAAACTCGCCAAGCAGCACCCCCCTCCCGCTCCCGCGCGCACCGCGCTCTCCCTCTGTTGCCACACGCATTAAACTCACCAGGCAGCCCCCCTTCCCTCTCCATATGGTCGCTAGAGTTTGCTTTGATCGCCGCCGCAAGTTCTCACAGGCTCCTCTCTGCCCACGCATCTCTCCTCTTCCATGTAGTTCCGTCCCGCCTGGTTTATGCTCCCAAACTCATTCATTGATTTCTATGCAAACATTCCCAAACTCGTTCATTGTTTTCTATGCAAACGTTTTGCACGCGTCTTATATTTATTTACTTGCATTTCTTTTTGTTTTTATTTTAGTTTATGCGCCCAAACTCGTTCATTGTTTTCTATACAAACAACATTTTATTTCCTGCTTACATTCGCAGTCAAACACTTTCTCCAGAAAACAGCACTTTTATTAATGTAATCACTACCACATCACTCTGGGGCAGCACTCTGGGGCAGCACTCATGGGCACCACCACATCAGGACACCACCACATCACTCGGGGACACCACCACATCACTCGGGGACGCCACCACATCACTCGGGGACGCCACCACATCACTCTGGGACGCCACCACATCACTCGGGGACGCCACCACATCGCTCGGGGACGCCACCACATCGCTCGGGGACGCCCCCACATCGCTCGGGGACGCCCCCACATCGCTCGCGGACGCCCCCACATCGCTCGCGGACGCCCCCACATCGCTCGCGGACGCCCCCACATCGCTCGCGGACGCCCCCACATCGCTCGCCGACGCCCCCACATCGCTCGCCGACGCCCCCAGGCCACACACAATGACCCCCCTCACACACACTGCTCTCCTCTCTCAAAGACCACACACACACTGCCCCCTCTCACACAGACCATACACACTGCCCCCACCACATCACTCAGTCCAACCACATCATCACTCTGTCCAACCACATCATCACTCTGTCCAACCACATCATCACTCTGCACCACAACAGCATCACTCTGCACCACAACAGCATCACTCTGCACCGCAACTGCACTGTTCTTTATTGCTACCAACAAGCATTACCATAGCCATTAGGATTTGCCTTAGGAGAGTTTAAGCTATTTTTTTTTGGAATAACAATGCTATTATTTCTTTATTTTTAAAGGCATCATTACATTGCCTGTTGGTGCTATGTGTGTTGTGCTTACTTTTTTTGTAGAACTTGATTTAACAAACAAATGAACAAAGTGCACGTGGACGTTGCGGGCTAAAAATGTGGTGGCGACCACGCGCCGCACTGTCTGGGACACCACCAGACATGACTCGGGGACACCACCAGACATGGCTCGGGGACACCACCAGACATGGCTCGGGGACACCACCGGACATGGCTCGGGGACACCACCGGACATGGCTCGGGGACACCACCAGACATGACTCGGGGACACCACCAGACATAACTCACACAATGAC
This sequence comes from Lissotriton vulgaris, assembly GCF_964263255.1. Lineage (NCBI taxonomy): Eukaryota > Metazoa > Chordata > Amphibia > Caudata > Salamandridae > Lissotriton > Lissotriton vulgaris. The sequence goes on along the minus strand of NC_141685.1, from coordinate 1,403,051,709 downwards.
CCCCCCTCACACAGGCTACACACAATGACCCCACTCACACAGACCACACACACTGCTCCCCTCACACACACTGCTCTCCTCTCCTCTCCGCTCTCACAGACCACACACACACTGCCCCCTCTCACACAGACCATACACACTGCCCCCCACCACATCACTCAGTCCAACCACATCATCACTCTGCACCACAACAGCATCACTCTGCACCGCAACTGCATTGTTCTTTATTGCTACCAACAAGCATTGCCATAGCCATTAGGATTTGTCTTAGGAGAGTTTAAGCTATTTTGTTTTGGAATAACAATGCTATTATTTCTTTATTTTTAAAGCCAACACATATCTATAAAAATTTGTCGTTTACAATACCAACAACTCTACATTGCATAACGCACAAACTATTGCATTGAAATTCCTTACAAAACACAGCAGTCCGTAACGTCAGCCCGTGTCAGAATGTGTAATTTTTTACAATACTAATGCAGCGTTTAAAAACAATAGAAATACAGGTTACTGACAGTCACTAAACAACATTGCCCCACTATCACACAGACTACACACACTGCCCCCCTCTCACACTAACTACACACACTGGGCCACTGTCACACAGACCACACACACTGCCCCCCTCGCACACAGACCACATACACTGACCCCTCCTCACACACTGCCCCATTTCACTGCTCTTTCACACATTACCCACTCACAGTATTTTAGGACACACACACACTGCACACTTACAACCCGTGCACGCACACATCCCGCACCCTTACACACTCACACTGTGCCCTCATACAATTCACCCTCACACACTGCCTTCTTACGATGTCAGTAGGTGACTTTTCTACATTTAAAATAAAACACAAACGTTACAGGATCAAAGCGTTTCCAAAAGGCATCATTAAATTTTTTTGATTTTAAGGGGTGGTAAATGCCTGTTGGTGCTATGTGTTTTATGCTTACTTTTTTTGTAGAACTTGATTTAACAAACAAATTAACAAAGTGCACGTGGACGCCGCACTCTCACTCTGTTTACACACGCATTAAACTCACCAGGCAGCCCCCCTCCCTCTCCATATGGTCGCTAAAGTTTGCTTTGATCTCCGCCGCGCGTTCTCACAGGCTCCTCTCAGCCCACGCGTCTCTCCTCTTCCATGTAGTTATATTTATTTACTTTCTTTTTGTTTTTCTTTTTTTTTACGCGTCCAAACTCGTTCATTGTTTTTTATGCTAACAAAAAAATGTTCCTGCTTACATTCTCAGTCAAACACTTGACTCGGTGACACCCCCCCCCCCCCACGCATCACTTGGTGACCCCCCCCCCCCCCCCCCACGCATCACTCGGTGACACCCCCCCCCCCCCCCACGCATCACTCGGGACACCCCCACACCACACGCACACTGCACCCCTCTCACATTCATGACAAACAATACCATAGTAGCGCAAAAACACAGCTCAAACTTAACATACATCAAATTTTCATCAGAACATAATACAAGCATCACTTTACGGTTAAAAAACATATCACCTATCACCTAGAGTTGCAACATTATAACTTAATACCGCACATATGCAACATATATCCCTATGACGCAATTCGCACAGTACTTTGCAATCAATAATGCAACTAATAAACAAAAAAAAGAAACCTAAACATTCGATAACAATACATTAATTACATAAACTGCCCACACATCTTTAAAAAGGAACATAAAAGTACATCACCAAAATAACATATTTCATTGCAACGGAAATACGCAAGTAATACAAGAAAACATTTCTAAACGCAAACTTGACAAATACATTACACAACACAATGTAAAAAAGAATGCATCTTACCTGTCGAACAATGTTGGCACCGACAGGAAACACGACACTCCTTACATGAAGCGCAACTTCAACAATATGGCGATTTAAAAATAGACGCGCATAAATTGTTACGCTACGTAAGAATACGTAGGCATAACATTGGCTGACAGACATGTCAATCAAATTTTTACACGAAGCCCAAAATATAAATAAAACGCAACACTTGCATACGTCAGTTTCGTAATGGGACAATCGGACATACAGAAATAATATAAAAATTAATATAGATCAAAAGACACACACACACACAAAACAACCACACACAATGAAAATGCAACACACACACGCACAACCACACAAAAAATAAAAACTCAAGACAAACACACAACGCCCCACACACACACAAAAAAAACCACCCAAAATTACAACCAACACACACCACAAACACACACATACAACCACCACACAAACCACAACAGTACCCACACAAACACAACACAACAAAACACACACACACACCACGGACACCTAGCAACACACACACAACAATACAAACCGACACAACCACACAGGCACAACACCACATACACACAATCACACACAACCATCTATATAGAAACAAGATACAATAACGCCCCAAAAAAAATTAATCAACAATGCGATTATTAAAATTACACAATACAACTGTGAAAACACAATGAACAAGTATGGGGAACCAGTTACATATGGGCAATCGACATTGTGACTTTTCAAAAATGAAAACTGTTAGACGGGGACCCGGAGGGTTGGCCGAGCAAGGGGGGAGAGGCCTCCTGGCGAGGGCCCTCTCCGGTAATCGTACGGACGAGTAACTTCCCCCCCACAGATGGACACCACACCAAGATAGGTTACGTATACTTTATAGGTATTCTTAAGCAGGTTAACTTGACGATACAGTGGGGACCAGGATTCGAGGATCCCGTCAATTCTAGTCTCTTTGGGGAAAGGGGTAGCGGGACAGTCCTAGTATCGGTCCGGTACGGCGGTAGCAGGGGTGGAACTCACAATCCTCGAGCTGGAGGGTTCGCAAGGAGGGGCCGCGGCAGCGCCAGCAGGCCTTCAAGATGGTTCACCACGAGGATGGGCCGCGGCAGCGCCAGCAGGCCTTCAAGATGGTTCACGAAGAGGATGAGCCGCAGCAGCGCCAGCAGGCCTTCACGATGGTTCACGACGAGGATGGGCCGCGGCAGCGCCAGCAGGCCTTGAGGATTAGTCATTACGAGGATGAGCCGCGGCAGCGCCAGCAGGCCTTGAGGATTGGTCACGACGAGGATGAGCCGCGGCAGCGCCAGCAGGCCTTCAAGATGGTTTATGACGAGGATGAGCCGCGGCAGCGCCAGCAGGCCTTCAAAGGTGGTTCACAAAGAGGAGCCGCGCCAGCAGGCCTCCAAGGATGAGTTCGTCTCGGTGTCTCTCGACTCCAGGATACGACTGCCTTCCTGCTCTGGAGCTGCCCCAGTTATAGGTCTGGCGCCCTTTGATGTCCGGACCCTCGCACTTGGAGGTCCGGGATGAGGGAGTCCAGACACCCAGCAGGGGGGTGGAGCCAGCGCCCAGGGAGGCCGCGGGTGATCGAAACCGGGCAGAGGGGAGCCATCGACACTCCTTCGCCCATTGAACTGCCAAGTGGTCTCTCTACCCCCTGGGTGGATGGTGGTGCCTCGATGTCGGGGCCTGGCTGGGCCCGAGGCCGACCCGAGGCCACGTCGTGGAGTGTCCAAAATGGCGGCTGGGCCGGAGACAGTGGTTCGGGAAGGGACCCGGGCCAGCCGAGACTGTTATGTTCATGAGCCAAGGTTCTGTCGGGGAAGGGCCGTGGGGTGGCCCGGCGGGTTGCAGGGGTTGTTCTTGTCCGGGGAACAGGGGTAGCAGGGGTCCGCGACCCGCCATGCGGGGAGGGGTCGGGCATGCCACGAGGCCTGTCCAACAAAAACAATTTGAATAACACATAATAAGGTTTAGAGAAAAAAAATAGACCCATAACCCTATTCATGCACTGGATCACTTCAAGGGTTTCAAAAGTGCACCAATCAGACCCTCCAGGATATCGGGATTTCGCGATTTGCCGCGAAATCGGCACTTTTGTAGAAATCGTGGCATTTTGACAAAATCCGCTATATCCTTGGGGGTCTGTTAGTTCTTTTCCGACACAAATCGCATTCTGTAGTGAGTTACTTTCGAGGCTGTAATCACGAGTCATTTACTGCCTGCTTGAAACAAAGCATTCTTCGAAGAAAAACAATACCCTGAATCCAGCACTAGATGGCAGGAAAGTGCAAATATGAAATCTACAACACACGCTTCAAAGAATGCCTTCTTTGTCATCAAATGATTTGGCTTCACTGTTGGTGCAATTTCACGTTTCTACCGCAGGCTTCTCAAAGCTGCAGTTACATCAAGATTCCCAGGCATGTTTCAAGGTCTGCTGGTGTTTTCAACCTTGAAATGCCTCCTATCGATAACGGTGCAAATGCACAATATTCTGCGGGGGAATGTTGCACTTTGGAAAGAGGTTCCCAGAAACCTCATGAAAACTAAATAAACCTTCAAATGAGCCGCTCCAGAAGACAAGATTTGAACATGGCTCGGATGCACAGAATAAAAGAGGCACACATTCGATTACCAGAACTGTGAGCATTCGGTTTGCGTTTTACTTTTTAAACATTGTTTACAATTTAAACGAATTCAATCAGTAGGCAATGAGTAAATAACACAGCAACTGCAGAGTGTATGTTGGGAAGTGTGAGCGGGCCAGGGAAAAAGCAAAAGGGTGGTGAGTCAGAGTGGGGGCTAGGGAGCCACGGGATAAGCCAGCCATGTGGAGCCCACCCTGTGAGGTGGCGAGGGACTGGCAAAGAAAGAGCTCGTGCGAATCAGCAAGGAAGCACAGGGCAGGAGAAAGAGTGGGGTGGGTAAACAGGGTGGGGAAGGGAGTGACATCAGGTAAAGCAGAGTGTGCACTACTCAGTGCCAGTAGATTGCACAGTGCCCTACTGTTTACTGCCAGTGCTTGTGTTCACTCCAACCAAGTTTCTGTAGCACGTAGTAACACAAATTTTACCCTACTCTGAAATTTGTTGGGCAGAGTTTAAAACTACTACACACGTTGACCCTGTGTGGTTGCAGGGCGAAGCTGTCAAGAAGGACTTTAGTTAATTCTCAAGACTCGATTACAAGGTAAACTTAGTAGCATCTGCCAACTCCCCCGTGGAGTTACTGATGTCAAGGGGTAACTGCATGTGGGAGGGACACTGGGAGTCTTTTTTATAAATCAGACATTAACCAGGAGGGTCACTAAGTCTGGTCCAGAGACCCCTGGTTAATCCTTATTTTGACCTGGTGTTTCACCATTATTGTTTTCAGTTAACTAAGTGTGCTTACCAGTAATGTGCAAACTAAATCTCTGGGGCACAAACAGAGAACTAATGTAAAAGCAAGGTTTCCTATGCTATAATGGATTTTTAAAAGGAAGAAAGAAGAAAATACACAAAAGAAAGACCTCTCCTTGTGTTATGTGACTGGAGATGGTATGGAACTAATGAGCCGATAGGCCCTGAGTTTCCGAAGAACAATTGCTACAATCTCACTCTGACTCTTACACACTGAATAAACCAAATATACATAGCTTCATGTTGTTAAATAACTAAAAAAACTAAGATATCTGTGTTTGTTGTAGGAAAAATGGGCAAATAAAATGCCGCAAAATTGCCGCTAAATTTCCATATTTATGCCGCTAAATTTCCATTTTTGTGCCGCTAAATTTGCTAATCCATGCCGCTATATCCTGGGGGGTCTGACCAATAAAGATAAAATTAAACATAACCAGTTTGCACAAAAGTACAAACAGTTAGCCCACATTTACAATCAGCAACAACATTTTGTGGAAAAAGAAAATTACGCAGAACGGAGCAGTGCTTAAGTTACGGAACAAGCAAAATGTACTTCCCGCAAGTGAACTCCTGCATGCAGAAATGTTTATAACACTTCATGTCAGCAAACAAAGTGAGAAGACCCATAGAAGACAAACAGAAATACGAAAATCATGTGGCAGACAGTGAGGACGAACTGTGGCTAGCACTAATGTAAAACATCCTAATTTTTTGATGGGGAGGGCAAAAACAACAAGATTCAGACCGATGGTGGAACGGAATACACTCAATGTTCCACACTTACAAAACAAGCCGAACGCTTCGGAAAGTCACATTTAGTAACACAAAATTTATCACATCTCAAAACAATTATACGTACCTCGGAATTTATGATGACGCTAATAAAGAATACTAATAGCAAATTTGGAAAACCATACAATACAACCAGCAAAAAAAAAATGTATATACAAAGAAACATTGATTATTACATAAATTCATACCACAAAGCGTTGCAACAATATAAGTAAGTCACGCACATATACAAGATATACCACTATTACAAAAAATGTAACATATTTGCAATGTAATAACTCAAATAGTTAACAAAACTAAGAAAAAAATATATAAATCAACATTAATAGGCTATACATTGCGTACATACACAGCCGACACACCTTGGACAATTAAACAAGTACGTTAAAAAACTACATTTGCTTACATAAACAGAACACTAACAAATTTCAAAATTAAAAATATTTACCTGTCAGACGAGGCATGAAACAGACAGCAAACCCGACACTCCTTCCAGGAACCGCGCGGTCGACAATCTGGGGATTTCCAAATTGACGCGCGTCAATTGGTACACTACGTAACACAACGGAGCAATCTCATTGGCTGCGGCAGATGTCACTAAAAAAAGGAACACTAAAGCAAAAAAAAACTAGACCGCACACGAACTGTCGTAACTAACGTTAGGGGACATTGGCACATCGGCCATTTTCATTAAAAGGATCTTCTCACACACACACACACACACGAAACCGCACACACAATGAAATAAAAACACAGACGCACACAACACAGACACACAAACGCACAGAACACTACAACTCCACACACAAACATACACACCCCCCACACACATCTGCAACACACACTAACACCCACACACACCCACACACACACCACACACACCACACCCACCCCCCAAAAAATATACAACGCAAAATACACACTGCACCGCACACACACAAAATCCACACACACACATACAACCAACACCCAACCACAACCACACACACAACACCCAAAACACACACATCACACTAAGAAAATGTCATACGCACGCCGCGCGCTGCTGCACGCCGCTGCACGCCACATACTGCTGCACGCCTCACATTGCTGCACGTAGTCATGAAGCATTTTCGTAAGTCATTCCACAACAACTATGTGTAAACAAGCCCCAATTCCTGAATGTATAGACCTCTTTAATCATGGTCTAGTGCCATGAAAGTTCATTGTATACAAACGTACTGCCATTATCTTATTGTGTATGTAATAATAAAGGATGGCGTGTCGTTAAAGGCTCTATTGCCATTGTACATCTTTAGGCCATTTCCTCAACTGTCAACCCTCTGTCAAAACTTAAGTGTCAAATGGTACATTGTGTATTGCAGCCAATGCCTTCTAACTATTATTATTGAAGATGTTTTCCCAAATTCCTGTTGTCTGATTCCTGTACAATTAATATATTTACAGAACACATTTTGGCAACCAACTTTCCCATAGACTTAACCAAATGTCATCCCTTTAGCATCAGATAATCTTATTTCCTGTCCAAATACCATGACTACTCTCTATGGACCGTACACTACAATATATTAGATTGGTATAACTTCGGTTTGATCTTGACTGCTATTCATTTCAAATCTATTCAGGAAATAAGTGTACGAGGCTTAGCTCTGTAATTGTTTCTTCTCCTTTACATGTCCTCGATTTGTGGAGAAGTGTGGCTCAGTGGTTAGAGGCGGCAGACCCGGAAGCTGAGATCGGCCGTGGACCAGGGTTCGATTCCCCGCCTCGGCGGGTCTCGGACTCAAAAATTCCACGGAGTCGACAATTCTCGCTCTGGTGCCTACTCGACTCACGGGGTTACACTCTGCGACTCTGGGCGATAGCTTGCTTAATCTCCACTACGGCCCCTCGCGGCGGGATGCCTGGCTTTCACCTTGTGGATACCCGGCCGGGGTATCTCACAGGGGAATACCAGGACGGGTTCCCTAAGCAAGCGCCTTGAGACCCCTGGGTTATAGTGCGCTATATAAATCGAAACACATTTACACATTTACATTTACAATGTTTCCGGATCTGGTGGCTTAGTGGATAAATGCGTCTACTTCAGGGAGTGATGTTTGACCTCAGTGGCATCGGTTTGATTCACTGGTAGGTCCACTCATCCTTTCATCCTTTGGATGTAGATGAAATCCGTGCAACTAAGTTGCATAACAAAATGCACCTGGTATTAAGTGCCAGGATGCCTTTAGTGGGATTGTACTTTTTACAAATACATGCTATGGTGTTTACCACTTCTACAGTCTGAAGCCATATATAGTGCTCTTCATTACCCTGAGTTTATTCAGAGTTCCCTTCTCTGATACTACCACACAGCAGGGCTTGGAATCCATTATAAGGAGAGAAGGGGGAAGTGCCCAGAAAAGCTCCTTCTTAGCCATCATTTTTATGTCCACAAAGGTGAGCAGACCACATGTAAAACGTCCCTCCCAGGGGCCATTCTCCTCTAGAGAATATTATAAAATGTGGTGGCATCCATGCTTGCTGGTTTCTCAGTGCTCACAATTGTCCAATAGATGTTCTGCAACATGCACTGCGTGCAATTATATCTGCTGTTTTTGGGGACCGGAATCTCACTGGTGTTAAACCGATGTATACCCCTGCCCTGTGTGTCTGACTTCATGTGAAACTAGTACAAGAGTCTGTTTGTCACTAGTGTCATGCTAGTCTACAGTATGCTCAGAGGAAGTATGCGTGCCCTCACAGTGGGCATATTAGTAATGTCCATGCCCAGACTGAGTCCCACAAAGGAAGTAGAGTTTGCGTACCTTGTTTGTGAATCCTTTACTTTAAACAGACCTTTTATTCTGTACCTCTTGTGTAAAGTTGTTATATGAACCACCAGAATCTTCCACTGATGTCTACTTCTGATTAGTTCTTCCTGAACTCTGCCATTTTGGTAGCTGGTAGGCATGTAGGGTCGGAATCCAGTTTCTATTGTTCAAGGTAAGGTAGTCTCTAGGTAGGGCGTGCTCTTATTGTCTGTCTCAGATTTCTGATTCAGAACAGCTGATGCCAGCCAGGTATGTAGAACTTGAACTTCATTGATCTGTTCCTCCGACACATAGGCTGTGAGTGTGAAACAGCCAGAAAAGGACAGTTGAAAGCGAATTTGTCCAAACCTAGTCTGATGCCTTATAGAGTAGATCCAAAGCCCCTGTTTAGGAAATGTACATTAAAGTGAGCCAAACTCCCCACCTTGCTTCAGTTTCAAGCTAGTCTTGACTGATCAAGAGAGCGCTCTGCGGATTACAAAAAAAAATAACTGTGCGGCCAAGGCTGGGTGTCTACCAGACAGACAATCTCCCAAAGATATGGGGACATCGCCTTAAGACTGCACTTCGTGCTGAAGAAGCTTAGGGTCTGCCTAAAGTGCCTAGAAGCCTGCCTTCAGAGAGCGGGAAGGGATGGGCCTGGCTCTGCTGTATTAGAGACAGACTAGAAGATGCCCAGGTAGTCCCTTCATTGCCACCCTAATATCGTGTGATGATTTCTGCCTCTCCTCCGTTAGCGCAGCATTCTCCTCCGCATTAGTGAGTTCCATGACCTCTAGCCAATCCTCAACATCTCCGGGACGTTCGAAAAAGTAAGATTTTCAGTACGATTTTCTGCCGTGCCGGGAATAATAGTGCATACTGTATATTCAGGTCTCTAAGCCGTCACTTCACTGCCATGAAAGAGGACCGTTGCTTCTGCGCTAGCATCGTGTAGTCTGGAAATAAGAAGATCCTCACATTCTCAAAAGTAATCGGCGCTGCCTCCCTGGCTTTCTGCAGCAAAGTGTCCCTGTCACGGTAATTCAATAGCTTCACTATGAGGGGTCTTGAAGGGGCACCCGGTTCCGGTCGCTCGGTAGGTACTCTGCGCACGCTCTATACAGTATTGTGAGGATAGGCCCTCTGTCGTGACATGCTCCCTGAACCAGCGTTCCATATACCCTGATGCGTCAGGTCCCTCACTTTTCTCCAGCAGGCCAATCACCCGGATATTGTTCCTTCGTGCTTTCCTTCCGCATCCTCCACTCGGTCCAGTAAGGTGGCCACCTGTGTCTGCAACTGCTTCACATCAGTTTCAGTCTGGTTCTGTTTGGGCTGCAGATCCGCCAGTGCCGTCGTGTGGTCCTTCACCTTTTCCTCCATTTTGACATGATCTGCCCTAAGCAAATTCAAACCAGTTGATAGGGACCCTATTTGTAACTAGAGTGCTTTCCGTGAATCTCATGCTTCCCGCAGTATGAGGTCCAGTTTGTCTTCAGGGGCAGACTCCTTGGTCGCGGGGACATAACCAGACCCCATCGCCCCATCCGTGCAAATCACACTCTCCTGCGTCGGGTCCGTGCCGCTCTGATCCTGCTGTCTCGGCTTATTGCGTCCCATCTCGTCCACAGACCGTATCAGGATCGCACACTGCACTAGAGAAGCTTAATCGGAAGGGTCCTTTAACTGCTGCTCTCCAATCCACACACTCACTGTCTTGTGGTAGTGCCCGTGAGGTGGGGGTTCTGGTCCACAAGGCAATCACAGATCGACGTGCATGGCAACAGCGTGCATATGAGGCTTACAGATCATCCCAGTTTCTACCAGGCTCCACAGCGACCTGCAGTGGGACAGAACAGTCTCAGTTCCACGTGCCCGACCACTTGCTATTTACCCAGTGGCATTCACATCACCATATCACATCACTGGAGGGCAGGGGAGAGTAACGCCAGTATCCGGGACAACACAGGGCATCCACACCCTTGTTAGCACTGCGCCCCTCCCAATATAGTCTGGGCAAAACAGTAGGGTGAAGCAGCACAGCGTGTATCACTCCAGGTTCCCACCAAGATCGTGCTGGAGTTTATGCAGCCATGTGGATCTTC